>NC_059507.1:17734717-18053720 GCF_914767665.1 Harmonia axyridis | reverse complement strand
ATGTCATTTCCCGAAGCAATTTTTTTTGGTACGGCCGTGAACGTAAAATAGTGATTTCATCACTATATTTTATATTATAGTATTACCAATCGAAAACAAATCTACAGCTGAGCTCCAGCGAGGGCTCTCGTGAAGTATATTGAATTTTTCCACTCCAGATCTAAAATATAATATGAAAGAACTTGAATTTCAACAATTCATGTTCATTAGGACCAAGTGAATCACTACGGAGTGGAATAAATGTCTCTTAAAAAAATTCTCTTGATATATCATACGATTTATGTTTGAGAAAAAAAATTGCTTGTGTTGTTAGAGTAGAATCACTCTCGTCTTGAAAAGTTACTGAAACTTGTGTATTGTTTCAACTCTTTTTTCCATTTTTATAGCCCATACCCTATCTGGCACCCTCAAAAGAGTGAGGTGGACCCAAGAGGAGAAGGATGCTATTTTCCGTATTTTCGGAGAATATATGAATAGAAAAGCTCTACCTCCTTTGAAAGTGATACAAACAGTGATAAAAGAAACTCCTGTTCTTCAGAATCGCACGTCACCACAAATAAAGACATGGATTCACAATCAGCTGAAGGGCTCCAAGAAGAAACTTTCATTTTCAAACTGAATATTTGTGATATTTTTAATTTATACATAGTCATTCGTTTTTATTCATATTTATTTATTTTTTCATATATTTATTTACTTTTCAAGAAAGTTGTTTATGTTTCTTCATTTTCATTCATTTATTTTCATTTATATTTGTTCGTTTTATTTAGAGATTTATTTATGTTCCTTTGAAATTCATTTATTTGTATTCTTAAGATTTTTTCAAGATGGTGTTTCTTTCGAAACACTTCATTTACAATTGAAGTTTATTATTTTTCTTAATCAAAAACCAAAGAAAAACCGAATATTTTATTGTCACCATATTTTTATGCCTTCAACTGGAAATTCCTAACTAGATATTACAGAAGAACTAGGTCGACTAGAAATTTGGAAATGGAGATTAGAATATTTATCATTCCTGGCTCTTTCGTACATATAGAGAAGATATTTAAATTTGAAAAGAATTATGATTCCCTTGACTTCCTCATTATTTAAAATACTTTACCCAATAATTTAACTTCACCTTATTTTTATGACCTTTAACTGGGAATACTCAAGTTCAATCAAGAAGTTACTGAGGAACTGGGTCGACTAGAAATTTGAAAATTGAGATTAGAATACTTTCTCAATCTAGGCTCTTTCGGTTATACAGAGGATCAAAAAAATGTTCATAACGGCGACCCCCCCCCAATTTAAAGGCTAGGATCGCCCTTGTCATAAATGCAATTTCTGTAACGAAACTACAATGAAATATATTTTCGAAAATAAAATAATCCTCATATTAAGACCAATTCTGTTCACAATTTTCATCACTATTCGAAACGTCCTATGACGATATTTCGAAAATTCTCAGCAGAGTTTTGAATAATTATATGACCCATATACAGTATTTGATTCCTTCATTCTAGTATTCACAGCCAAAATCTCATTCCACCAAATTTTTTTGCGTCGGAGTTATCGAGTTTTTTTCAGAGATGCTCGAATTGACAAATTGAAATATCTCAAAATCGGAAAATTTTGAGCACATGAGACGTCAAAATTAGCCTCATTCTAACCATGCTTCCTAAATCTGGAGTGAAATATAGGGTATTTCCTAATAAAAAACACAGGTTTTGTGCCTACCACCTGAGACACCCTGTATATAAGAATATATAGGGGGTGTCACACAAAAGCGGATTGGACGGTGACTATTGTTTTAAATTATATAGATACCCTATATTTTTTGGGGTATTTCAATTCCAGGAACATTCAGCATATTTTTACATATTTTTTCACTCATTTTCCGTTCAACAGTTTTCCAAATATTTGTGATCTCGGCAAAATTCTATATTGTATGTATCAATCGCGTTATTTAAAATAGCGTATTAATTTGAATAATTTTACAGATTCTGGTCGTAGATTACGAATCTGGGACTCACGAAGTCTGTAATCCTGCTAGTTTTTCCGTAATAAAATTGTAAATTTGGTTTAATGAGGGTAAGGTTATTCATAATAATGGATAGTTTTCTTGTATTTTCTTAATTGGTTCTCGTTGTAAATTATGAATTCCTGAAAAAAAATCTGTTTTCGTCAAAAACTAGGATTTATTAGTTTTGTTTACATCCGATGGAGGATATGATATTTCAAACGGAACAGCTGACAGAAACGATTGAAGCCGCCATGGGGTGTAAATATGAATACAATCGTCGTTTTGACAAAGAAAAAAGGCTTGAAATATGATTAATTCACCATATCTAACGAAAAACAATTGGGAAATTACAAGCAAAATATCTATTATTAACCTTCATTAAGCCAACTTTACAATTTTATTTTGGAAAAACTAGCAGGATTATAGCATTTTCGTCACCCAGATTTCAGATACGACATAACTCCGGACATATATTCATAGATTTTTCTTCAAACGACCTGACGAATGATCCTCTAGAGTTTTGTATCGAGGTTAGGAAATACCTTTTTCATCTGAACAGAACTAGGACAATTAAACATTCAGCAGGAAATTGAAACAAACGATGTTGAACAGATGTAGTTAAGAACCCATTTATTTTATTAGCATATTTTTATGCGAAGAAATATAATACGGAGACGATCGAAAAATTCCGTGGAGTTCTTGACATAATACAGATTCCATATTAGGTATACTCATATCCACATTGCCTATGGTTCTATAAATATTTCATTGTCAAATTTTTAAGTATTAATTCTCGAATATAACATGAGCGAAAATATGAAACTGAATTTTCATTCAAAGCAATAAATATATTTACTCTTGGAAAAAAGGGTTACTTTCGAAATATGTAGTAACAAAAAATGCTATTCAAAGAAAGTGTTGAAAATGCCTGCCACCCACTTCTTCGCACAGCATTTTTGTTGTTTTTGATATAGGTATATTATAATATCACATCTTTTTTCAAGAGTGAAAATATTAAAAGTTTTGAATGAAAATTCAGGCTTCATATTTCAGATTATATTATAATCGATATTGACAACTTGAATTGAATTTGAATTTCATTGATAAAACAACAACTCTACTTACATATCCGGATTCAGAATCGATTGAGCATTCAAAAGATATGAAAAAATATTGTGAAGTATATTTTACAAGAAAAAATTTCTACTTTCTAGAAAATCGGAAGTTCAAATGAGGAAACAAAGGCTGATAAATTGTCTGTAGAACTTATTTTGAAAACCAGTCAAATTTGCAGAAAAAAATTTTTGAAAAAACTGTTTTTCCTCAATAAGTTTACTCGCCTTGGTTCGATAGTTTTTCCAATAACATATTTGAATAGTCTGTGGAATATACCATCATATTGATGGGACACGTTCCAATTTTGGTTGAAGGATAAGCAACAAAATCCAGTGATCTGCTTACGTGAAAAATGCGATAAGAGGAGGAATAGCATCGTCCATTTCATAAACCGACGTGGTGAAAACATTGATTTACAACATCTTTGATATTGCCGCTAATTGGAGAATTCGCTAGAAGTATTAAAGACATCTGGTGGCGGTCCCGAAATTCAACATTAAAAAGAGGTACATAAATATATCCCAATCATTTCTATGTCGACTCCGAGGTTAATTTTTTATTGTTCTCATTATGCGATCAGCTTGAAATTTGGCGAGGAGCTTAGCATTGCTATTTTATATCAATACCCAAAATCTCAACTCCGTCAGTTCTGTGGTCACAGAGTTTCTATGGTTCTGATCAAGTGATCAACAAGATATTTTGCACGAAGCTTTATATGGTCATTCTACATCTGAATGCAAATTTCCCTCGCAAATGTGCCTGTGGTTTCGAAATTAAAAAAATACAAAATTTCGAACGGCCATATTTACGGAACCCCTATTCAGATTCTGCTTATTAAACGAACTCAACTGCGGCATTCGAGATCCGAACCTTCCCGGCAAATTTCGCGTACCTATATAAGTTCAAAAGTTATAGTGTATTAATTGTAGTGAGTCGAGCTAAATTGTTTGGACTATTCACTGCTGAGAACTCGGAAATTGACATTGTGACGAAATAATAAAGCGATAAACCTCGAGGCGAGCGCTCAAAACTGAATGGGATGGAGTTGGCCCCTTTTCATAAGTACAAATTTCGGAAATTAGTGTCCCTCGTCCATAAATTGATAACATATCTGAATAGAAGGAAGGAAGAAGATATGTTACGTCATTGAATATTTCGCGGGAAACTGATGTCTCCAAAAACACCATTAAATAGATGTATATTCATTTTGATCGCGTATTTTTACGCGAAGTGAGATAATTCGAAGGCGATCGATAAACTGATAGATATGAAACAACTACATAGTTTTTAGAGTTTTTCCAATATTTTTCCAGATGAGGGTGAAGTTTTTGACATCAGTAATCATTCAGATTTATATGAATCCTGGCAGAGAGTCAAGATCAGAAGAATATTTTCCACAAAAATATTCAATTCGTGAAGTTCGTTTATACCCAATATAAAAAATCCGAATTTTCTCATCCAGAATAGTATACATGTCTGAATGAAGATAAAAGTAGAATATTACATAGTGATTAAGCAATAAACCGAAGTCCCAGATGCTAACAGCCAACATTCAATAGCAGTACTCATATTTTTCGTATTTTTTTTTTCAGTGGATTAATGAATGATGATCGAAAACTTGATGGCAATGAAATATTTATAACAGTTCATCTGATATTATGGTAAACAGGGAAATGTTTATTCACAGTATACGTACTTGTCTTTTTTTGTCATGTGTTGTTAAGATCATTGCTGTTGAACTGTTTTATAAGGAAGTCATTTTTGGAATTCAATATCATAGAAAAAATTAGATTTAGAATACGATACGCTAAATAAATTCCAATCATAATTATGAAACAATTGGGATATGTCATAATAAACGGGGAATCCAAATGGAACAGAAAAACCTTTGTTCATTTATTGAATTAATTTCAGCCCGGAGGGAGTGGAAATATGTCTACGAAACGTTGGCAAAGTTAGAAAAGTGTTTCAGACACCGAAAGTCCTATCAACACTGTTAACCTATATACATGTACTTTGTTTCGTTATGACTTTTCAACTGATATTTCTTACTCGACTTTTCTTCATTTTAAGAGATTTTGAAAACGAATTGTGGAATAATGGGCGTTTCATGAAGGAAACGTGACTGCGAAAATAAAATTTCTAAAAAACTTTCCAACATAAAATAACTTTTTTAGGGTAGGTCTCGGAACTGGACATTACATGCAAAAATTGATATATAAATTGACCAATAAAGAGTACATCAAGTTTGATGTTACCAAAGCTTTCTTAAACTTATATATGGTGAAATGAACCTATATACTATCGGATGTATACAATCTATCCATATGTACAAAATGTCTTGGAACTCAACGTTAGTCATATATATATATATATATATATATATATATATATATATATATATATACTTCGAAAATGTGATTACGAGATCCCTGTAAAATTTCAACGCTACGAGGTCCATGTCTTATAAACCAACAATCCGAGATCCCCTCCTATATACCCTATATACATGGTATACCGCGAGGCAACGAGATCCGTTCGACGTTGCCACACAGACGGATCTCGTGAGATGCGAGATGAGTATCAAAATCTTTGTATATCAATAAGGGTCAAAATCGCATATTCGTCGGATCTCGCAAGATGCAGAACATGTCGTGTACTTGGAATATGTATTTATGCCAACGTCATTAATTCCGATAATGTTTTTTCCTGAAATGATTAGTTTTGAGTGGTTGTTTCTACGAATGATCGCTCTATCATTTCGTATTGATGTCTGTATTTTCAGAATTATTCTTCTTCCAAATTTTTTCAAAAGTGATCTCTCAATTCAGTTTTTCCTGATGACGAATTCGTATTTGAATTCAATGGTGTTCCTCCTGCCGTGTTTACGATCATTTGAACCAGATACTTGAAATTTTCAGGGTAGATTCAGATGGCAATAATCTCAGTCAAGTTCGTTAACGCGCAAAATCTGATCAGTGGTTCCGGAAATATTTCCTTTCGAAATGTTATGTTCTCAATAATTCAAAACAGCAGCTTTCATTTCGATGAAATTTTGCATTTAGTTTAGATGAACATTCAACCAGAGCCAGAGAAAAATCATGGAGAATATCGAAAAAATATTGGCGAATATCTCGGAAACCACTAAAATGACAGAATTAAGATTTCAAATGCTCATATGAAATCGCAGCATCAAGAAGTACTTCACGAAATTTCGAACGGATGACATCATCAGAAACATCTAAATCAGACCATGGAAAAATATCGAAAATACTCAATAATTCGATCATTGAACATACCACCCGGATGGAATTTTACACACATATGGGGAATGATCATGCCAAGCCCCATCCACAATTTCGTATGGATAGCTTAACTGGAACCATAGAAAATTCAAGAAGAAATAAAATAAAACGAAGTAATTTCCACTATGTTATTTAATTGTTAGCAACAATTGTTTCGCCACACTGTGGCTTCATCAGGCTACATTTCTGAACTGATAAGAGTACAAAGGTTTTCGGAATCTTATATAGGAACAAAATTGACCCAAAAATATTCGAAAGGGTATAAATTACAAAGTTATATTGGATAATTTACAGCCTGGGATTTCCAAACTATCGGAAGAAATTCAATAAAGGGGATGAGTTTACATCCGTTTGTTCGTTCAACAGAATATTTTGGGTCTTATACCTGTTTATTTCCAGGGATTCTAAGAGTATTAGTCTTAAGCTCTTGTTTTCTAAATGAAGAATTTCAAAGTTATTATTGAAGGTATGGTCCCATTCTTTTAAGTGATTCGCGTAGGTTGAAAACGAACTATCAGATGTATAACTCTTTTGGTGTTCCTTTATCCTTTTATTGAAAGATCTTCCGGTTTGTCCAATATAAACCATAGGGCAATCATTACAGGTTAACTTGTAGACACCGGATTTAGTTTCTTTATCTGTTTTGTCTTTATTGTTTTTAATGAACATCTCTAAGTTGTTACTTGTTTTGAAGGATATTGTGTAATTGAATTTTGTTTTCAGGTATTTAGCAATCTTTTCAGAAATATTATTAACATAAGTTAACGAAAAAAATTTAGTATCAATACCATAATTTACCTTAGGGTATGTTAGACTCAAAGCTTGCTTTCTTTGTTTATTCCTCAAAATTTGATCAGTAACATGTGGACTGTAACAGTTATTCACAGCTATTTGTTTAATTAAATTTAATTCTTTACAAAAATTAGCATGATTCATAAGTATATTGATTAATCTATGGATCATACAATTGTATGCAGCCATTTTTTGGTTTAACGGGTGGTTAGAAGTAGCATGGATGGTAGTATCAGTATGTGTAGGTTTTCTAAAAATACTGAAACTATGAAAGTTATTATTTCTGGTAATTGTTAAATCAAGAAAGTTGAGTGAATTGTTATGTTCAATTTCAGAAGTGAATTTGATACTTGGGTGAATGTTATTGATAAATTCTGTGAACAAAGAAAGTTGTCTATTTGTACCTTTGAAGCAACATATAATATCGTCTACATATCTAAACCAATAAAGGAAATATTTTGTGTTATTATTAGAGTGAATTTTGTTTTCTAAGTTATTTTTTTCGTTAACTTATGTTAATAATATTTCTGAAAAGATTGCTAAATACCTGAAAACAAGATTCAATTACACAATATCCTTCAAAACAAGTAACAACTTAGAGATGTTCATTAAAAACAATAAAGACAAAACAGATAAAGAAACTAAATCCGGTGTCTACAAGTTAACCTGTAATGATTGCCCTATGGTTTATATTGGACAAACAGGAAGATCTTTCAATAAAAGGATAAAGGAACACCAAAAGAGTTATACATCTGATAGTTCGTTTTCAACCTACGCGAATCACTTAAAAGAATGGGACCATACCTTCAATAATAACTTTGAAATTCTTCATTTAGAAAACAAGAGCTTAAGACTAACACTCTTAGAATCCCTGGAAATAAACAGGTATAAGACCCAAAATATTCTGTTGAACGAACAAACGGATGTAAACTCATCCCCTTTATTGAATTTCTTCCGATAGTTTGGAAATCCCAGGCTGTAAATTATCCAATATAACTTTGTAATTTATACCCTTTCGAATATTTTTGTGTCAATTTTGTTCCTATATAAGATTCCGAAAACCTTTGTACTCTTATCAGTTCAGAAATGTAGCCTGATGAAGCCACAGTGTGGCGAAACAATTGTTGCTAACAATTAAATAACATAGTGGAAATTACTTCGTTTTATTTTATTTATAATGAATTTCCGCCAAGTAAGGACCGAATCCATTAAAATTCAAGAAGAATTACTGAATATCACCGCAATCAAAAACCGACAACGTTGAGATTGCGAGTGCCTGAATAGAAAAATAATTTCAAGCTCTGCCCGAAATTTCAAGCTGATCACACCATCACAACCATCAAAAACATACTATAAAAAATTTCAATGATTACAAATTCGATCGACTTGAAAATATGCGTGTGAATAGCCATCTTCTCGCGAAGTTTAGTTCAGGTTGCTCATCTAGAACCACAGAAAATGCGAAAGGAATATCGAGAAATAAAATCCTGATATATGTCAATGAGGTATGATGATGCTATTGGCTATTCGTGGATTTTGGCACGTATGTATAAAAAAAAAGCAGTTCCAAACCCCGTGCAAAATTAAGATCTGATAACATAACCAGAAATATAAAATTCCTAAGAATATTGAAAAATAAACGATTTATATTTCGTTGATTAGGAGTGAATCGTGAAGAAAACTTGCGCGAGGATAAAAAATCACCATTTTAAGCTTCCTTCAGAATTTCCCATGGATATCAAATCCAGAACCATAGAAAATTTGAAAAAAATAGGAAACTATAGAAAAACAAAATCTCGATGCTTCAGTTTGGTGTGGATAGCTTCACCATCAGAATAATAAAAATGAAGTTAAATATAAAAAATCGTGATATGTTAGTGACGAAAGATCGGACCAAGTTTTTTCGTGTGCATAATAATAGCAATTCTAAGCTTCGTCCAAAATTTTGAGCTGACAACAACCAGAGATGCAATCGGTTCATGGATAAAGAATAAAAAAGCTCCTGATCGTCAGTGCTTTTCCCAATTTTTTCTCGACATTGGTTCATGGACATCACATGCTATGTAATTTCAACTCAATTCTTATTCTAAATTCCATCAATTTCGGTTTCATTTTTTCATTTGAAATGCAGGATTTCAATTAAACCTCCTTTGAAATGTCATTCCTTCTTTAATTATACTTTCAAAAATTCAGATACCTTCTTCGTATTGATTTCTTGAACTAAACAATCTCTTCTTTATGATTTTTCATATTTGAGTTATAACATGTTTTAATAATATATTGCTTAGTTTCTTCATTACAAATTCAGTTTAGGAAATGATCAGGAGATAAATGAGGGAAATATTCTCAAAAAAAATGTATGAAAAATATAATTTACAAATCATTTTAGATTGAAAGAAATTCAAAAAAAAAGGAATAAGAACTTGATTTTCAAAAAAAGGGTATAACCATACACAAATACAGGCAAACATTCATCATTTGTTTCGATATGCGTTGAAAACAAACCGAGAAACAAACGCTTTTATTTGTTTCCAAGTTTTATTGTTCATGAATAGATGAACAGATTTGAACTCCTTGATTTTCCCTTCTGTGGCCGTTTTTTTCCTCTAGATATTTCTCTGAAAATATCTCACAGTTTAACATGCGTACAACAGTAGTGAGTAGATTATTATTTGTATTACAATAGATTTTCAAACTGTCGTTCTTCAGCAGCAATGCAAGCTGATGGTCCCAGTTTAGCAGACTTTATACTTTGCTCTATCTAATTTGAGAACATTCTATTGCATTCTTTTGTTGTTTTGTCCATCTTATTTTCGGATGTTTCACTTTTGGTGTTTCTGAGATAAAATAAGAAGTTTCCATATCATTTCCCAATAAAATGCAATTTATAAAATGGCTTTCAATTAAACGAATGAAAACTACAATTATTTGTTGATTAATTACCCTTCTCCTCAGAATCGCTTGAATTATTCGACTCTCTTTTTCTCTTGACCTTTTGCGTGTCTAGTAGCCGTTCTTCCTCTAAAATTAAATCAATGAGGTCATTAAATCAATAAGGTCAATCTATTGCAATTTTTCAAACGGAATCACAAAAAAAATTTGTCTTTTACCTAGAATGAGTTCCCTATCAAATTTCCTTGATATCGAATGACATTTCAGTTATTTTCAGTTGATTTAACATATTATGAGATCCTTGATGCTACTTGATATAGAGGAAATATTCTGGAAACAACAAGTGCAATTCGATGGAATCAAACGGAATAAAAAAAAATTTTGTTTTCCACCTAGAATAAGTTTTCTATAAAATTTTTTGGACAACGAATGATTTTGTTTTTTTTTTTGGTCAATTTCTCGTATGAAATCTTTGATGTCCTTTGAACGCTATTTGAAATAAAGGGAATATTCTGGAAACGACAGGTGCAGTAACAAGTGCATGAATAAAAATATACTTTTTCGTTTAGAATAAATTCCCCATCAAATTTCCCCTATTAACGAATGACTTTTTTTCAATTTTCGGTAAATTGCACATATGAAATCTTTGATGTCCCTCGACCACTACGTGTTTCAAAAGAAATATTCTAGAAACAAGTTGTGCAGTGCAATTTGATGGAAATAATTATAAACGGAATCATAAAACGGAGCATTAACTTATATAGGGTGAGTACTCCTTTGAAATCGAATATAAACGAGTGAAATCTGAATTTATCCGAACGCTTCGTGATTTAAAGTGGAATATTGTAAGAAGCAGACGTGCAGAAGCAAATGCAATTTCATTAAAGTATTCCACAATTTAAATTTAACTTAATCTACCTGCAGTTAGATGCGAAATAATCAGAAAAACGCTTCGCTTGGCTTTTCTTCAGAGACATAGGTAGATTTCATCATACGTCAACTTCAATTCCATATTCAATTTGAAGGTAGCTTCAAAAGCCAGTTAAAAATCAAATTGTTCGGAATTGAAATGTAGTTTATGAAAAAAAAATCAGCTTTCTGTATTGGTTCAAAACAGGCCTGCCGCTAACTCTTTTGGCGCCGAGAGCATTAAGTATCGTATAGTCCAAATACAAGTTTGTTATGTCAATTGTTTAAAAGATTGTTATAGACAAATGCGTTGTTTGCAACTTAATTAAAATGATTCTGAAACATATTAAGATTAAGAAGCATATTTGTTGATAAACAAAAGTTTTATTCGACTTATTTTTATTTTCGAATAACTACCTAACCCTTTCATAGTTTATCCTGCTCTTTCATATGAAAAATATTAATTACATTCAAACTTGAATTGTTCATTCAATAAATAATTCGTTATGAACAATTGGTTTTCTTCCTTATGTTTGTTTTACTTAATGAAGCAGAAACAACCAGAGGCCGTATTTTAAAAAAATAATTAAATTATGTAATGGAGAATTATTGCAACGATATTTTGATGAGTATCCTTTATTTCAATATGTACGCGCGTTGAGTTCTATTTTAAGGATTTCAAATACAGACCTTCCTTATTTTATTAAGATACGAGCGACCAATGTTTATTCAAAGAAACTTTTAATCATAATCATAATAATGTTTATTGACTAAATCCTACATGATGTCAGGTCAGTCAAAAGGAATAGAGTTCATGGTGAACATTTGCCTCCATTATTCAACAGGAACTAATGAACGAATAGTTGTAACTGTATAAGTAAACGAAATAATAATGTGAATTTTTCGAGAAATTTTAATTATTTTTTAATTTCGAACATATGACAGAACCATTACATTGGAGGAAAAAAATTTGAATTGAAAAAAATTTTACAAGAATTTCAAATTCTCAAAAAAAGTTCGACTCAGCAACATAGTTGACTTGAACGTTTTATGTCGAATGGTGTTCACAATTCAGATTATTTTGGAACTATATATTTTATAACAATGTCCTGGAAGCAGAGGTTATATGAGAAAATATTTTGATTGAATCTTCATTATACAGTTGGTGTAAAAAAGGCATGAAAACCTAGTGAACCCGTTTTTTGTAATGATAATATAATAGAGAAGAAATTTCATTTGAATAACTTTCGTTTTCCGAGAAATGATCTGCGGAGACTCAGACATGTGCACAATATTCCAGTATAAATCATGACTAAAAACAAGGAAGACAGTGGATAGTAGATAGTTTTGATTTCATCAGATGTCAATTATCATTTCTGAATTTTCAAATTTTCATTATGTTCAACTCAAATATCAATCATTATCGCAGTTTATTATTACAACTACAAACCTTATTGTGAAAAATAATGGACACTCTTTAGATGATTTGAATGCACGTGAGTGGCTCGTTAGAAATAGGTATCACCTATATAAACGGGTGAGCTATTATCTGAATTGTAGTTTTGATTATTTCAATAATTTTGGTTTGAATCTAGTTTTAGAATTGAATTTAGGTGAAAATATTTTAAGTTTTCAAAAGGTCATTAAAGATCGAATAGTTTCATTTATTTATAAATTAGAACTAAAAATGTCTTCAAAAAGTAGAAGTGGCTCTTCACTAGGCCATATTTGAAACATAATCAAAAACATATCTTTCAGTAACAAAAACATTTATTTTATGGTAATAAAAGAGATAAGAACCTAAAACAGTATCAGTTAGTACTTGAATGAATATATTCAAAATTCCAAAGAAAAATACTGTCAACTTCGTTATGAATTTTTTCCTCAACATTTTAGTCACCGAATCTATTGAATCGTTCTGAATGGTTTTCTATAATTCACACCAAACAGATGGAACGAAAATATATACTTCTCAAAATCTTCGTATAACGTCACGGCGAATTGAGCAAGCTCCTAAAAATTCTCCGAATTAACACTTTCATTGTTTCCCCTAAAAGTTCTTGTGTCGATAGTAGAATGAACATGTTCATTAAATATCATTTTACGCTTTTCCCTTTACCCATTATTAACACTGTTGATGAATTCGCGTTGAGCACGGTACAATGTATTTACATTATTCTGAACAATTTCGATTTCATAGCCGGATGAATATGTTCTTTGGAAATTTCTGGTTTACCCGTAGCGCGAGAAACTACAAGTTATCTTATGCAGTCGAAACGAAAGGCCTTTTTTGATAGGAATGTAGCAGGCAGTATCAACAGAAAAGTTTGATTAGAATTTTGCTACCGGTTAACCAACTGAATTTTTCGTGAATAGTTTTTGAAAAAGTACGATTCTGACTCATGCGCTGAACCAGTTTTGACATTGAGGGTCCTAGAAAATGGTAACTCTGTCACAAAATTTTTGTCGTCGTATGAAAATTATGGAATTGTATTCTCCATTATGAAAACCTTACAAAGTCACCGTTACTTGACACTTTCCACCATATGTTCATAATTCGATAACCGAAGAAATTCAGAATTCACTTAGATTAACGAAATGAAGCAAAGAAATAAAAAAATATGTGCACCCCTGACTTTCTCGCATTTTATCGCTTAATTCTAATGAGCGATTCGATTCTAGATTGTCCCACCCTCTTGATCGGCTGACCGATGAATCCAAGAATTCCAAATAACCCGCATCGACTTCACTCAACCCAGTGTACAATTTTTGCATATTCTCTCAAGAATGATATTTTCAGAGCTGAGTTTTCATATTAACATATTTTCTCGATAACACAGAAATATTCCTTACGAGATAGATTTCATGGCAGTGATTTCTTATTGCTTTTTTATTCATGTGATGAATGAAAATGTTGTATGAAAATAAGTGTTACCTACCATTAAAAATGATGGTTCGATAATCACCCAATATCTTTGAACGGTACGAATGCATTATTCAGTGAACCTGATATTTTATGATTAACCATTAATTTCATACATTATTGTACATAGGTCCCAGAAGATTTCACTGAAACATCAGAGATTCGATAATATTATTCCTATTATTCAATAATTAAATAATGTCACAACAATACAAAACTGTGAAAACATAATCATTCCCGCGCAAACAAAATGCTTAGGGGGTCTCAAATTGCTTCGGTTGACTGTGTATGTATCAAGAAAAGACCGAATGTTAGGTATTCCTTCTTTCTACACAGTCGCTAACACCGTGAGCCGTAGGTCGTGTATAGTATCATGACTGAAGTTTCCTATCGGCTGGCCGACCAAGTGTTGATAGTGTTAAGTTAAAAAACCGATATGAATGCGTTAAAAGTTATCTTGGTCTGGGCAAATTGGGTTATACCTGCCAACGCTTGAAGTGTCCCCCTGCATATCGGCCTTTCTTCGAGATGTTACGTCACCACTTAAGGCCGATGTGTTAGAATGGAGACACGTCAATATTATTCATAACTCTAACTATTGCTTCTTTTCCTAAAACGTTCATATACAGAGTGTCCATCAATTTTTCAGAATAGGCCGTCAAACGTTTTGTTAATTCTCTGCATGATATTTTCCGGAAAATACGAAAATATTCAAGCGCCATAACTTTCGAGCCACAGAATAATTATTATGGTTTGATATTCTGTTACGTAACCTTCAAGTCCTAATAAATATTCATGACATAATTCAAACGTAGTGTTAATAAACCTTTTTGGTATATACGGAACATATTTCTAAGATAATAATAAAAAAATGTTTTTATCAATTAATCGTGAAGAATAGGAACATGTTTCATTTCGAGTAGAACAAATTCACATGAAACTTGGATTGTTTGAATACACAGGGTGTCCCTAAACAATGGTTCCAAATTGAAATAGAATATTCCCATTGAAAAATAAATAAGACTTTTTTAATGTTTTTTCCTCAAAAACCATTCGTTGCAGAGAATATAATAAATTATAAGTAATTTCATTTGGTTAATTGTGAAATTTCCATAATTTTTCAATCATCTTCTGAACGGTTAGTTTTTCCGGATCCGAACAAATATATATTTTTCACCAAAAATTGAATAAAGAAAGCGAAATTGTTCTGATTTTACCAGTGGCTTGAAAATAGAGAAGAAAAGGAACCATGATGTTCTTCTTGTGAGCCACTGGTGGCATCTGAAAATGTGATTATTTGTTCAAAATGAAGCACCTTTTGAACACAAACATACTTTCAAATTCAATTGAAAAATTTCGAGAATTGTGAAAGTAATGTGTAAAATTACTTTCAATTTTTTATATTCTCTGCAATGATCGATTTCTGGAAAAAAAATTAGGAGTCTCATTTATTTTTCAAGGAATTTTTTTTTTCTGAATTTGGCACCATAGTTTCCGGACACCCTGTATGTACTGGGTGTCCTAAATTCGATGCTCACTGAAAATATCTCGAGACTCATAAGACTTAAAAAAATCTTCAAGGACCTCCGTCCCTGATTTCTATTTTCGAAATAATCAGATGATATCAGAAATCTGATCATAGATATCTTGCTTCGTTCTGAAGTTAATGTTACAAATATTTCGCAATATTTTGGTTTCTGTTGGAGATATTAAAAACATTCTAAAATATTTTTTTCAGTAATTTTTATGGTTTATATGATACTGGTAACAGATCATATGATGCTGATAACATATCATTATATATATAATTAATTTTAGAGACACAGAGCAAAGTTGATGTTTCTCAATGGGACACCTTTTATTTTTCAACGCAGTTTTTTGTCCGCAGATTTGTCTTGAAGAATCCAGTTATTTTTCAAAAAATGTCATCCGTTTCAAAGATATTGAGTTTTTTGTTTTCACTGTTTTGATAGAACACCCTTCATATGAATAACTTTCACTTATTTCGAGATTTAATTCATTTTGTGTTATTTCAGTGATATTATGGTTCATATTTTATGCATGAAACATCATAGAAATTAATAACCGTTTCAGAGATATAGAGGATAGTAGGTCTTTTTCAAATGAATACCCTACATAAATAAGACTTGACTAAAACCATACAATGAACAAAATATGAATTAGATCTCGAAATAAATTAAACATATTGAAATATATTCAATCGAAAAAATTAAGTTATCCATTTCAAACATGGGACTCCGTTCTGATGGGACACCTTATTCAAGGTGAGTCCATAGTGCTCGATCGGTCGATAACTCCTGTTAATTTTGGGCTAGGAAAATTATTCAAACTTTGACGGAATCGACAGCACTCATCGCATAAGCTTAAATTATTTTTGACTCTCTAGGCCGGTCTGAAAGTGGTGAAACGCGATACTTCCTTATTTTTCAAATGGGAATGCCAATTTTTATATAATACCCCATTTGCAATCATTCATTCATGGTACTTTTTGACAAAGGTCATTTTCTTCGAAAAATTTCATGGTTTTGATGGTTTCAATTGAATTTCATCTTGGGAAGCGTTCGACTTAATTGAAGGATTTATTTTTTATTGAATTCCCAAAAAATATTTAAGTCTTCTGCAAATTTATGGACGCCCTATACATTTGTCATTCATTTGGAGATTTAATTCATTTCGTGTTCATCGTAGAATTGTAATCCAGTCAATAGGGTGTCCAATTTTAAAAATACCAACAAACCTTGATTTATTTAACAATATTTCATTTCTAATTGAATGAGAACACCCTATATATTACATAATAACAATTATATGATGGATACAAAATAAATTGAAACTCGAAATAAATGAAAAATTTTTACAGGGTGAGTCAAAAGTGCTCGATCGGTCGACAACTCAAATCAAAGAAATCATCAAAATATTTAAAACATTCATTCAGAGAAAATGAAATGGAGACTATGTGAACAAACAGAAATATAGGTTATGAAATTTTTGCCTGTCGAATAGCCCAGTGAGTAGTATTCGAATTTTATCTGGACAATTTGTGCCTAAAATGAATTAATTTCAAAATGCTTCGCATTTCGTGTTCTGTACTGATATTCGGACAAAATGAAATGGAGACCACTTGAACAAACAGAAATATAGTCAGAATTCTCTTAGGGAGTTTGAAATGACTGCATATTTTCAGCTGAAAAAGTGTCATCAATACTTATCGCTCATATGATCTGCTCAGATGTCTGCAAACTTTTTTAATAATTGCAGTTCGAATTGAAAAAAGATTTAAGACATCTGAGCAGTTCACATAAGCGATAAATAATTTCGATGACACTTTTTCAGCTGAAAATATGAAGTCATTGCGAACTCCCTAAGATAATTTTGTTTGTTTCTGTTAGTTCAAGTGGTCTATTTTGCTGATTTCTTTGATTTGGCTTATCTTCAATTGATATTATTATTTGGTGTGATATAGAGTTAAGTAATCTTATACCTTGAAATTGTATGCGGGAAAAGCATACTGCCAGTCCCAGTACAAAACATGAAATGCGAAGCATTTTGAAAATATTTCATTTTAGGCACAAATTGTCCAGATAAAATTTGAATACTACTCACTAGGCTGAAATTTCATGAACTATATTTCTGTTTGTTCACATGGTCTCCATTTCATTTTGCCTGAATATGTTTTAAATATTTCGATGATTTCTTTGATTTGTTCCAAAATTTACCGGAATTATCGACCGATCGAGCATTTTTGACTCACCCCGTAAATATTTTTCATTTATTTCGAGATTCAATTTACTTTGTACCCATCGTGTTATTGTTATTATGTAATATATAGGGTTTTCCCATTTAATTGAAAATGAAATATTGTTAAATAAATGAAGGAGTGTTGGTATTTTTAAAATAGGACACCCTATATGACTGGATTACAATTTTACGATGAACACGAAATGAATTACATCTCCAAATGAATGACATATATAGGGTGTCCCATGAAAAAATTCAGACGAAAATTTCAATTTCTTCCAAACAGTTGACATTTTTGGAAAAACGATAACGGAATAATTTTCGACAAATCTGGGGCTAAAGAACTGCGTTTTTGAATGGAAATTTTTAGGAAACACCAACTTTTTCTATGTACTCTACTATGTACAAAACGATAATTAATTTCTATGATTTGTTATGAGTATCATATAATAAATAATAAAAATACGTTTCAGAATTTTTTGAACATCTGGAACAGAAACCAAGATATACCGAAATATTCAAAACAATTATTTTTCAGAAACGCCCTGTAACTTGAGAATCGAGATATCTATGATTCTTGAATATTTTTCTCTGTCTTAAAGTTTTCGAGATGCTTTCAGTGAGGATCAAATTTAGGACACCTCGTAGATAGATGATAGAACTTAAAGTTATTAGTTCCTTAATAATTTTTTCATATAACTATATTTATAGGTAAGGACAATCCCGTTGCGAATGATATAATTACAAGACATTCTCTTCATACAACGAGAATTTCCGAAGTGTATAGAGTTCCAAGACATTTTGATACACAGCATAGAGTTCCAAGACATTCTTGTCATATATGTATTAAGCCTACTTTCATCTACCACCATCAAATTTCCTTGATGACGAATGAATTTTATTTTCTGTTAATTTCTCGTATGTAATCTTTGATGTCCTCCAACCACTACGTGATTTAAAGGAAATATTCTAGAAATAACATATGAGATGGAAAAAAACGAAATAATAGAAAAACTATACCTTTGTATAAGGTGGGTACTCAGTTAAACATGCCCGCCGCTAACTATTTTAGCGCCGCGTTCAATAAGTACGAATTAGTAGTCCTAGTACAAATTTTTTATTCGTTGTTTGAAAAATTGTTAAAGACAAATGTGGTCACAACATTATTTGATTGTTTTTGAAAAATAATCTTGATACCTAAACTTGGTGATAATCGGATAACAGAATTTTAAGATTTGATTCTTTTGAAATTGGAATTCAAGCAATTCGATGAAGATCTTCTAATAAAAACTAATGTTTTCGATACAATTATTGGGCTCAAATTTGTAGTAACTTGTTAGAAATATTTTCATCTTCAACACCCTGTATATCGGAAGTGAAAAGATTTAGCACCTATATTTGTATTAAATTCATTTTAATTGTCATTCGTCTTCTAGAGAAAAATCAATTCTTCAAAAAAGAAGAGAAGGTTCTTGGGGAACACCAAGTGAGAAGGAATGTTCTTCCCTTACAATTTACTTATTGAAAATTACAACAAAGCAATGGAAATTGAATTCAACAATCCCAAATTTTTCCCAAAAAAACATACACGAATATTGGTTATATATGAGAAACTCGCTCTGCTCGCCGAAGGGGCTCCGCCCCTTGGACCCCGTCACTATGCCGGTAGATCCTTCACTGGGTATCCCTCTAGAAAATAAAAGTTTTTTTTTGGAAACCTTGTATCGTAAGCTGATTTTAGACGATTCACTCGGTATACTATGCTGATTCTAGGGTAGAATTCTATATGACTTCTTTCCTAGAACATACCGTTTCGCCCTTGCTCACATGAAAATATTTGATGCAAATAACTTTCCATGACGACAAATCAAGGGCGGTCCTAGCCTTAAATTTTGAGGGGATTCGCCGTTAAGGGTTTCGAGTTTTTCTATGATACCAAATCCCAGATTACACCGATATCAAGCTTAACCTCTCAAAAATATTTATATTTAGATATTTATATGAATATTTATAGAGGTTGTTTCATGTTCGAAGGCCTATTAGACGTTTCTGGAGAATGGGGCCGATTTGAAATCTGAAAATTCAGAATATGACATTGTTCATGATGCCCTATTCAGCTAAAATATTTTAGAAGTTCTGGCACTTCCGGTTATACAAGAATAAAAAAAAATTATTCGAAAAAAACATTTTTTTTCATTTTATGTCTCAGATATTATCAAGATTTCCATTCTCAATTACTCTCTGCTAAAATTATTGCGTTAGATCTCATAGTTTTCGAAATATTAAGAAAAAACCTTAAAAAAGAGAGAATTTCCATAGTCAGTATCACGTGAATTATTTTCACTGTGAATATCCTATGCGTATACTCAATTCACTTTCACAAACTAGAATGATGTTGGAATATCGTGCATATCTTGATTTTGAAAAATATCATCACAGGGTGTTTCAAATATTGTGCCAAAAATTGTGAACAAAATTTGTTCATAACTTTCGATTTTCAAATCTGAACCCTATTTTTTTGTGATTTCGTTGAATTCTACGGTAAAAAATAAGGGTAGTGTTCAAACATGATTGTGCTCTCAAATTCAATAATTCAAGAGTTATTCGAGATTTTATGAATTTATGTTATACGTAGGGTCAATTTCATTCAATCTGTTTCTAGAGTGCGTTTCAAATATTCAATTATTTCAAAGTGACAGGTGTACTCATTATTGAATCTAGTAGATTATAATTTGACGATATGAATCCCCGTTATTCAAATAATGAAATTCTGGATCTATTCCATATCTACGGTGAATGCAACAGAATTGTTTCGAGAACTTGTCGAGCATTCAATCAGAAATATCCACATTTACCACCAATTGACGAGAAGATAATTCGGAAGGATGTTTCAAACTTTCTGTTACTCCCTTTTCATCACCACGCTGATTTTTTCCTGAATTCATAAAATGTATTCTACCGCTTTTTCATATGAATAGAATTGGCACACAGGAGTCCTGCATGATTTTATTTCATTTGGTAGGTAGAGGTTTTTTTCTTCTAGGTAGGTACTCCATCCAGTATAATGGATATTCATGAAGTATGCAACATCCTTTCAAGAAGATGAGGAAATTTCTGATTTAAAATTTGATGAGTTCTACCAATAATTCTATTGCATTCATCGTGAATATGGAATTAGATATTTATAATACAAGTGCAGAACTTATTGATATTCTTCCAAGAGTTCAAAATGACCGAGTGGTAGAATGAGCCTTCTGTACGAGTTTTAAACATTATGTTCCCGAATTCACTGCCTTTTTATTGAAATTGACGGAAATTTCCATAAATATCTATTAGTGATTTTTGCATTGAAAAATGTTGGTTGGCAGAACAGTTTTCTGTATCACAAATTTTACAAATAATAGATAAATCCGTTCCAGTCTATTTTGTTCCACAAAATGTGCCGGAAAGAACTGATTTGCCACTTAATTAGAGAAAAGTATATCCAGAATTTTGTCATTTGAATATCGGAAATTCTATTCGTGAAATCAAATTAGTGAAGCTTTGATAATGAAAATACCTGTCACATGTAAAGTAATTAGATATTTGTATTTCTATGGTCATAGAGTATTATTGCTAGTCTGTCTGGAAACAGATCGAATAAAATTGACCCTACGTATAACATAAATTCATAAAATCTTGACTTATTGAATTTGAGAGCATAATTATGTTTGGACACTACCCTTATTTTTTACCGTAGAATCCAGCGAAATCACAAAAAAATAGGGTTCTAATTTGAAAATCGAAAGTTATGATCAAAGTTTGTTCACAATTTTTGGCACAATATTTGAAACACCCTGTGATGATATTTCTCAAATTCAAGATATGCACGATGTTCCAACATCATTTTAGTTTGAGAAAGTGAATTGAAATAGGCATAGGATATTCACAGTAAAAATAATTCAGGTAATTGTGACTAAGGAAATTCTCTCTTTTTTACGGTTTTTCCTTGATATTTTGAAAAGTATGAGGACTAACACAATAATTTTAGCAAAGAGTAATTGAGAATGGAAATCTCGATAATATCTGAGACATATAAAATGAAAAAAAAGTTTGTTTTGAAAAAAATTTTTTTAATTCTTATATAACCGGAAGCGCCTGAACTTCGAAAATATTTTAGCTGAACAATTTCATATTCCGAAATTTTAGATTTAGGCGTACAACTTTGGTCCTGCCGTTTTGCAATAGCTGGCTGTAACGGTAAGTGGTAGTCGAAATGAATATATCGTAGATGTCATACAATAAGTTTAGTTATTTGTGAACATAACGCCATCGACATGTTAGTCGATTTGTGTCTGCATCATAAAGTTATTCACGATTAACCATGTCAGCTTACGAGCCAAATTCTCGTCATTTGAGGGAGGTTTTAATTTTCTACTGAAATATGAATAAATCTGCGGCTGAGGCTCATCGAATGCTCTCAAATACCTATGGTGAGGCCGCTATTAGTGAAAGAACGTGCCGAGAGTGGTTTCAACGCTTCAAGAATGGTGATTTTGATGTCGAAGACCAGCATCGCGGTGGAAGAGAGAAGGTTTTTGAAGATGCAGAATTGGAGGCAATACTTGATCAAGACTCATTTCAAACGCAACAATAGTTGACAGGATCATTAGGACTACAAGCCATTTCAAAACGCCTGAAAGTCATAGGAATGATTCAGAAACAAGAAAAGTGGGTGTCGTACGAGTTGAAGCCGGGAGGTGTTTGAACGGAGTTTGTTTGTTTGTGAACAGCTGCTTTCGAGGCAAAGACGGAAGGAATTTCTGCATCGGATTGGGACTGGAGACGAAAAACGGGTTCATTACGATAATCCCAAGCACATAAAATCATGTGGATATCCCGGCCATGCTTCCACGTCGACGGCTAAACCGAATATTCTCGGTTCTAAGGTCATGCTCAGTATTTGGTGGGACCAGCTCGGCGTAGTGTATTATGAGTTGTTAAAACCGACTGAAACGATCACAGGCGATCGTTATTGAACGCAATCAATTGAGAGAAAAACCGCCGCAATACGACGAGAGAGTAGATGAATTGGTTTTACTGCATGACAATGCTCGACTCCATGTTGCGAAAGTCAAGATATACTTGAAAAAGTTGAAATGGGAATTCCTACCTCACCCAACGTATTCTGCAGACGTTGCTCCCTCGGACTATCACTTGTTTCGATCAATAGCACACAGCCTGGCTGACCAGCTGACCTATCTTATGAAGAATTAAAAACTTGGATCGATTCGTGGATCGCTTCAAAAGATGACCAGTTTTTTCAATTCGTACGCTGCCCGAAAGATGTGAGAAAGTATAGTGATCAGCGATGGGCAATATTTCGAATCATAAATGTAAAACCAGTGTTTTACAATAAAGCCTAAAATTTCGGTAAAAAAATTTGTGCGCTTATGTATTTGTTATATTATAATATATTTATTTACTTATTACGATTTTAGCCATTCAGGTAGAAATTTAAAAAAAATAGTAAATCTATTGTTTCATAAGAAAAAAAAGAA
Organism: Harmonia axyridis; assembly: GCF_914767665.1. Taxonomy (NCBI): domain Eukaryota; kingdom Metazoa; phylum Arthropoda; class Insecta; order Coleoptera; family Coccinellidae; genus Harmonia; species Harmonia axyridis. The sequence continues at coordinate 18,030,476 of NC_059507.1, read as the reverse complement.
GACAATTGGCAAGTATAACACAAAATCTAATTTGGTCTGTGAACCCTTGAAAACATTGTAATCACAGTTTCGTCGTCAACATCAATGTCCCTGTATATGTTCAGGAGGACTAAACTGAATCCGATGCCAATATCGAAAAAACCGGAATAACACCATATGAACTACCATTTATTCATCACGGAAATAAACTTGCCGAATTTTCTGCTCGAATAGCTGTGCGAAAATTATGAGTTTCCATACAGTTTTATAATACGTCATAATCTCAAACAATCTATTAATATGAATTTCCACCAAGTAAAAAACCGATCCCATCAAGAAGATCTGGCATACAGGCAACGTTGCAGATTATTAGACCTAATATTAGGTCTATGCGTCTGACACACGTTACGTATTAAACATGATGGCCGCCGCCATATATAAACAATCGATAAAACCATCGATTTTGACGAAAAAAAGGCATTTTTATTTCAGGGAAAGCTTGAATTGTGATTAATTAATCATTTCTAACGAGAATCAGTTAATAAAATACAAGAAAACCAGCTATTAATGTGGATAACCTCACCTTCATTAAGCCAATTTCACAATTAAAAAAAAAAAAACTAGCTGGATTGAGGAATTTATGACAGCGGATTTGTGATCTAAGACCCAAAATAAGTAAGTCTGCAAAATTTCATCACTTTTGAATCATTATTAAAATTAATTCTATATAGTAAACATTGTTTTTCTTTTCAGAAGATGGATTATTTTCGTTTGGATGGATAATTATACAGGATATTTATTTGTCGAATATCAATTAGAAGTATCTAAAGATGTTGGACCAATTCAAGTCTGAAAATTGAGATTAAAGCTTCAAATTATTAACTAATTTGTAAAGAAATACACAATATTTGATCAACAATTATATAGGGTGCATATATTTAAAGTAGTAATTAGACATTTTGAAATTCTCATTTCTCTAGAAATGGCAATTTCTTTCTTTTTTAAAAAGTTTGGGAAAAATGCATAATCAAAATGTGAGAGTTATTATCAGTCAATAGAAATACTACCTGAAAAAGAAACTGCATTCAATGTTTATTTTCAGTTTTGACAAATATTGAATTTACATAATCATTCGATAAGATCTATGAAAAGACCTACAGTGAAATTTTGTTTTAGGAATATTCAGTATAGCTATAATAAACTGAAAAGGGACAGAATGAATAGATCTACCTTTCAAAAACCCATGGCTAATGTTGCCTTACAAACAATCGTAATAATATCATATATTCTTTGAGAAATCAGGTTATAAGAAGTCCCTCATTTCCGAGGTTCATCAATACTTTTTTCAGTTGAGCAACAAATTATACTTCTATTTCATAATTTATTAGGAAATACAATATTCGATCAACAATTATATAGGGTGTATATATTTAGAATACAAGGAAGGACACCTTTTGAAATCTAAAAATTTGGTTAATAGTAGGTTATTTTCCATAATTTATAATATTGAAAGACCAATTGGACATTCCTGAAGAACTAAGGCGTTTTTAGAATCTGAAAATTGTATCGATGAATTTTGCATACTCTTCTGCACAGATTACGGATATTATCCGTAATTAATTATCCGGATGTTATCCGTAATCTGTGCTCTTCTGTTGCATATTTCTTGAAGGTATATGGACAAAAATGATTTTTGTGGGTTCTGGTGAATGATCAAAGGGATACAGGTAACAATTTCATTAATACCAGTCGCGATGTAGTTATCATAGATAAGAGATGATATAGAAATTTCACTAGATAATTCTGATTCAGTGGAGGACAGCTGAATTCAAGCTTAATCGTGATGGTTCGTTACGTTATTGAGCAAGCTTGTAGCTCTGGGTTTTACTCAGAAGTAAATTGAACAGGGCAATATATATAGTAAATGAAATTTTGACAGATATTAGTTGAAAAAGATCAACAATTGAGCATTGTATTTACATAAAATCAAAAAATAACTTGCTAACTGTTGTTGCATTGTACTTGGATGACTTTTTTGTTTTAACAAATGTTAATTCTGAATGAATATATCTGATAGAAAATTTAAGTGATAATTTTATCATAAAGAATTTAGGGAAAGCTAAAAATGTTTAGGGATGAATATCACTAGAAATTATGAAAAAGGTAGTTTATATTCTTCAAATATGTATTGCAATAATTCAACATGTCTAATTGTAAACATATGAAAACTCCTTTGAAAACTTAATTGAAATTTGATTCAACAAAAGAGAGTTGTAATAATAGGTATATACATTTTTATAAAAGTTTAATCATTCATTCATGACATGGCAGGTATTAATAAATAGTTACCTTTTAAAGTATTTTATACCTACATTGAATTGCTGGAAAATTTATACCAATTTCGAAAGTAACTGCCATGTCAAAATTCTTCATATACTGAATGATCCTTCAAATTTTATTTCTGTTGTAACATTTTGACTAGTAGTTCAGTGAAAAATTCGAACTGATTTTATATATGTATATAGTATAGCTATAAATGAACAACCTGAAAAGAGACAGAATGAATAGACTTGCCTTTCGAATACCCATAGCTTATGTTACCTCATGAGCAAATTTAATATCTAGGTAGAACCTTTTTGAGAAATCGGGTTATAAGTTTGAGAGTCTCTTAATTTCCAAGGTTTCAGTTGAACGACAAATAATATTATGATAATATAACAGGGTATATATGGTTGAAATTATTCGTATGAAAGATTTCACAACGATTTGATTTCTTCATTATAAATTCAACAGCACTGCACTCAAATTCTTCAAAAACTGATAGGTCACTTATATTTTTGCACTCTTCAGTCGTAAAAGTGTATATTTTAGATATTCAAAAAACACATGGAAATTTTTGAATGTCATCTGACTAACTTGGCTCTTTTTCCAGTAATAAAGCCAATTGTGAATTATCTATAAGGAGTTTTTCTATCTGTTTAATACATGATCAGATGAAGCTTCTGTTCTCTTTTGTAGTTCCATCTTCTGTCGCAATAGATTCAAATTCTCACGAAAGAGAATGTAGTTTTATAGTTTGTGGAAAATAAACGAAAAATTCCTGAAATAAAGTAACATTCATCCAATGCAATCAATAATTATACAAACCCTTCAAACGAACCTGAACTGAAAATGCATTCGATGATATCAATGTTCATTTCCAAATTTTGACAAATATCTATCGAATTTTCAATTCGCCGAAGACTTTGCATTTTATCTGTCGGCATTTATTTAAAGAATAACAATTTTGGAAACTGCAAACTTCTCAAGAACTTTCATATATCGAAATGGAATATTTATTATTAACATGACACTGACAGTCAAATTGTCCACAGATACCACAGAAATATGGGACTTGAAATGTCAAAATGATCCGAAACACCCCGTATACTCGAAAACCGCGAGGAGAATCGAAGGTTTGGGATTTTTCCCGGGATCTCCAGACGATTTTGAGGGGGGTCTTATTCTTGTCATTTTTGCTCTAGATGGTCCCGTTTGGGCTGTGATTTTACGTTTAAAGTTTGACGTATATGTGCAAGCGGTTTTATATATACTTAGATTATATTGAAGCTTTTTAACGATATCTACAATCTGCCGTGTGTTATTCGAAATCGTTTAGTACCTGTCCAAGTTATGATATTTTACGTTCTCCCTACATTTATTTTCAGTAGGTACTTCCGTTCGTTGTTGAAAACATAATCCTCTTCAGTAGGCTAATGTAACATTTCAATTTTCATGGAAAATATTTCTTGAGAAAATGTAACACAACTTTTCCTTAAAAAAAAAATCACCGATTTCATTTTTGGTCTCAAACAAATTGGCATGCCATCCGTAATGATGATATCCATTCTTACAATTATAAATTAACAATAACAAAATCCAAGACAAACATCTATTGACTCACACCTACAGGTTTTCAAAGAGTCGTAAACTTTCGGCGAATCGAGTGTGTTTTATTTCATAAAATCAATTCAACATTAAATCTCTTCAATTTGAGCTCTACCAATAATTTTTTTTTGCGCAAAGTCTACCACAATTTTATGCAGATGTATGAACACTCAATATTTTTCTTTTTTATGGAAAAGAATGGTACGTTTTGAAGGATTTCATTTATATTATTAATTCTGAAAAAAAGTGATATTTCTTCTTATAAAGATGGAGCACTTCAATACATATCTTTCAAAAAGTGTTAGTTTTCGGTTTCTAGATATGAACTTCTCTTTATTAATTTCGGTGAATTTCACTTTTATGATGTATGTGAACATGTACATTCAGAAGTTAGAAATTCCCAATGAAAACCTTCTGGTAGAAACTCATTTCAAATACACTTATCGGAAAAACAGCTCAAACTGCGCTAGTAAGACTATCAAGCGTCGTCGAGAATTCGAATCCCAAGGAGCGAAATATACCTGTGTCTCTTCAAACCCTTCTCGGAAACATTCACGTACGTGAATCAACCCGACATGCATAATAGGTATGTATTTAATTCTTCAAAGTGATAAAAAATTTCGACTTTCCGAGATCCACACAGTGTTGCATTTTACGGATCTCTCAAAGTTCGTATGACACCTCTACCACGATATACATTTTCGATGACAGCGCCAATTCTCTCGAACTTCATTTGTACAATTTGCATGTAATTAGTGACCGCTATGAGCTCCATCTCAAACTTCGCCAGAATGATATATACTACCTTAGGATACCGAAAATGAACGAAATACGTTACGAGATCCGGCCATCGGATCTCATGATCTCGTAGCGTTGATAACTTGGTTGTATACGGATCTCGTATTCCTACACCAGACATATATATATATATATATATATATATATATTGTTATGGAATGGTATTATCATCTTATAAAATCAATGAGAATACATTACCAGACTCTATCTTTCGGAAACTATAGCAAATTCATCAAATAGATAATAAAATTTAACTTGATATGATCCAATAACTTTAAAGAAAGTAGAGTAACTTCATTCATTTATTCCATTCACTTGCACATTATAAAAGTAGCATAAATCCAATATTTTTAAAGTTCTATATCAATATTCATTCAAAACATCTCAGGATCTGAAACAAAATGAAAATATTAATAAAATTCAAGTTCAATTTGATAAAATCAACAAAAGATATTCAACTCAAGTATCAGGAACCATTTATATATCATGTAAATAATGTTAAAAGAGTCAAAAGACTGAATATTCAATTTTCATTCAAAATGATAAAAAATAATCATTTATTTTATATTTGCTATGTTAAATTTCATGAAATAGCTTGTGATCTAGTGAATTACATCTAGATGCAATCTCAAAAATGTGATATTAGCTGAAATTCCTAATAAAATTGTAAAAAATGGATAGGGATAGGATATCGAATGATAAATCAGGGATTCCAAAGTAATTAATGTCTCAAACATACAAAAATGTATATATTTCATTAGATTATAGTATAATTTAAAAATATGTAGTAGATTTTAGGAGTTATAGATAGAAATCTTTGAATATTAGGCCAAAGAAAGTGAATATTAGAAAAATTTCCAAATTGTATATAGAATATTTGAAAATTTTGTAACTTCGAATTGACCGAATGCAACATATGTGGTACCAAAAGATGGGGAAAAAAATGAAGAAATTAACTAGATCAAGATTGAAGAAGGAAAACTTACCTCAAAAGAGAAAATTGCGAAAGCATCATATTTGGAAAATTTTGTGACATCCAAGGCAATCTTGATTTCAAGAAAGAATTGAAAACCTATATAAAGCCCAGCCGAATGACAGCTAGTCAGTCAGTAAAAAACCATTGTTGAGAGCACATCACCTGACTCAAGAAATATACCTGAAATAATTGATAAACGAAAGAATTTATTTACGGAAAATTGCAAGATATTAAAATTGTTAAATATGTACCTGAAAATCATTGTGAGAAGAAGTGGAAAAATACTTAATCAATTTCAAGAAGAAATTTCCCTGGATTCAAGCAAGTTGAAGCAGTGGAGCAATATTAAATGGAAAATGGATTCAAAACAATGCAACTTGAATTAATACAAATTAAGGTTATAATCTGTATTCGAGGTTAGGAGCATAGAAGACGATACCATACCATAACATAGAACACTGATGAGGTTGATGAAGATTTAAATACGTAAATATAAGATTAGATTGATATAAATTTAGTTATTAGATAAGAATTTTTTTATAGTTAGTGAATTTCGAAAATATTAATTAAATTAAAAAAAAAAATATTATTGAATTTGAATTGAACCCCACTGAGATATAGAGTCGGCGCAAAATTAAAAAAATATAGTATCAAATTTAGTTATTGGATCGAATCAATTTAAATCAAATCAACAACAACATAATCTCAGCTTGAATATACGATCCATAACAATATATATATATATATATATATATATATATATATATATATATATAGATATATATATATATATATATATATATATATATATATATATATATATATATCGGTGTCAGAACGTCCTCTGACGTCTTCCGATGCCAACTCATCAAGCTTCCCTATCCCCTATCCATCCACAGATCCTCATCTAATTCTCTCTCCCTTATCTCTCTATTAAATCCTTCTCTCCAGCTCTTTCTAGGGCGTCTTTTTTTTCTTCTTCCTTGAGGTGTCCAATCAAGGATTTGCTTCGGCAGGCGTTGGTCCTCCATTCTTCGCACATGTCCATACCATCTGAGCTGATTGATCTTAATGTCTTGTGTTATTGTATGAGTAACCCCCATAATTTCCCTTATTCTATTGTTTGTGAATCTCTCCAACTTTGATCTTCCTGCTGCACGCCTCCAGAAATCCATTTCTGTTGCTTCGAGGGTTTTTTCTGCTGACGCTTTCAGTTGCCATACCTCACTTCCATATGTTACAATACTTTTTATTGTTGTATTGTATATCCTGTGCTTGTTCGACTTTGATATGTGTTGGTCCCATATTATGCTGTTCAGTCGCGTGATAGCTCTTCTTCCTAGTGAATTCCTCTTCTTGATAGCTTGGTCTAATCTACCATCATCTGAGATTTCTAAACCTAAATACTTATAATTGTCGAGTATTTGATCTGTTGTCCATTATTTAATATAAGATCTTGCCGGGTACCTCCGATGTTCATGTATCTTGTTTTCTCTATGTTGACTTCCAAACCCCATTTCTTATATTCTTCGATTAATATGCGAGCCATATACTCCAAGTCATCATTATCTTGCGCTATGACTATCTGGTCGTCAGCAAAGCGGAGTGTAAACAAGTTGTTTTTTGCTTCAGGAATACCCATTTTTGTTTCCAGATTTTTAACGCTTGCTCTAAATATATTTTGAAAAGGGTGGGTGAAAGGCAGCATCCTTGTTTGAGGCCTTTAATTGTTAGGAAGCCTTTAGAAGTGATCCTTTTATTTTTACATTAGAATAAGAGCACTGATATAATTTTTTAACGGCTAATATGATATTAGAATTGATGTTTGTTTCATGTAATGCTTTCCATAGCAATTTTTAGGGGATGCTATCGTAGGCTTTTTTCAAGTCTACATATAAAATGTGTAGCTCTTGGTTTACTGCTACTTTCTTTTCTATGATCTGAGTTAAACAGAAGAGGTGATCTGTAATGGATCTTCCGGCTCTGAAACCTGCCTGTTCTTCGGCTTCTAAATCACTGTATTCTCTTTCAATTCTATTTTTCAGTATCCTTCCATATATTCTACTAATCGTGCTCATGACCGCTATTCCCCTATATATATTACAGTCGTTTTTATTTCCTGATTTGTAGATTGTAGAAATGAAGGAAGTTCCGAATTCTTTTGGGATATCTTGTCCACTAATACAATATTGAAATAAGGTCTTGAGTTCTTCGTACAGTTTTTCTGTGCCGTTTTTTATGAGTTCTGCTGGGATACCACCTGGTCTTGGTGATCTACCGTTTCTTAACGAGAGACATATATCCTTCACTTCTTTTCTTGATATTCTAATGGGGGAGGCTTGGACTCGCACATACTGGGATGAATCTTCGATTTCAAATTCAGCTCGCTTTTCTGTTAGGAGTTCGTTGAAATATGAATCCCAATTTTCTAATGTAATTGGTGTTATTAGATCTTTCCTCCTATGTAGCTATCTATTCTTAGGCATTTTTGTTATCAGGATTCGTTTTTCTTATTTGTTTTCTTTTTTCTAACTCTTGCTTGCTGACTTGTCCAATCTCTCTGCCTTTTCGTGTTCAAGTACTGTCGATATTTTTTCCTCTTTATTTTTATTTCGTCCTCTATTTCTTCATCCCACCAGTAAGGAGTTGGTTTAGCATTATTTTCCACAAAACCTAGAGCTTCTTTTGCTGCGGCATGAATGTTTTCTTTGATGTGATGATATAGGTCTTCGGGGTTATTGTGGTGGGCATGTCCCAGCTTCTCATCAAGTCTCTGTTTATAAAGTTTCTTCGCACTCTCCTGTTCCAAACTCATCAGATAATATCTTTTTTCTTCTGCCGTTCTTATACTTTCAACCTGATGTTTTTTTCCATGTTGTCTTCTAATTCCAACTCTGAACAGATGATGGTCGCTTCCACAGGTGGCACTTCTATACACTTTCACGTCTTGAATATCTAAGCTGGATTTTTGTCTTATGATTGCATAGTCTATTATTGATCTTAGGTTTCTTGTTTTTTGTTTCCGTGTATATTTATGTATGTCCTTATGCTGAAAGAACCCGTTGGTAATTTTAAGCTTATTTTGGTCGCAGAGAGTGATCAGTCTGGTCCCGTTATCATTCGTGACGTCTCCCCCATAAGGGCCGACTATATCATCATTATGTCTTCTTCCTGTTCGACTGTTGAGATCACCGAGTATAATTATGTGCCTCGTATTTGCAACTTTGGAAATCTCATAGTTCATTTGTTCGAAAAAATCTTCTTTTATCTGTACTGGGGCATCTTCATTTTAGGCATATACTGCTATAAGTGTGATCTTTTGATTATTAAGTGTGATGTTCATCTAGATCAATCGCTCGCTAATGGCTTCCCAAGAGGTAATTCATTTTCTCAGCTTCTTTTTAATAAGCACCGCTAGTCCTTGTTGGGCTCTTTTCTTCTTAGGGACACCACTATAGAAAAGGTCATTTGATCCTAAATTTTCCGATCCTACGCCCTTCTTCTTCGTTTCGGTCAGAACAACCAAATCCATACCTAAATTCTTCACCTCAAACATAACCACATTCAGTTTTGTTGATAGTCCTTGTACATTCCATGTTCCCAAATTTCGAATCCATTTCCGTAGCTTATGTCGTTGTGATTTAATCCGTCCGGCTTGTCCTTGTGTAGGCTTTTTAACAATAGTTTGTTTTCCGAGTAAAAGGGGGGTCAACCCGATGCCTCAACCCCCAACCTGGAGGACCAGGGTTTATTTTTAGAGTACCTTCTCTTAGATGGATTGCTTTCTCTACAGCTGAGGAGTTCCATCTACCCCACCTGTTGGTCCGTGAGTGGTATTTTATTTCCCACTTACCCGCCGGTTTAACCGGTTAGGGCTTTCCCCTATCCGCCACCTTGGGGACGCGCCCTCTAGGGGACAGGTTCCCCCGAGAGATTGATTAATTGATTAATATGAGTCAAATTAGATGATTTTGCATTACAGATGATTCCCTCACTATAAAACGCCTTATAATTCCTCATTTTGTGACGTCACTCGTCCTCTGTTGTCATTCCTCTCTGTGTCTCTTGTCTTTGTGTTTTTTCTATATTTTTAACCTTTGACATTATTCGTTCATATGTCTTTTAAGATTTGACTCGTTGTTTAATTCTATTATTAAGATTCAGAAAAATATAGTTATTTCCTTGCATGTTACATATTATATATGGACATTGAAATATTTTTAACATTTAAGACTCACATTGATATAAATTCTGCTGTATTCATTTCTGTGTGTTTTTTACAACTTTATGTAATTTTCAGTAGCCCTGAAGAAGGACAAGTTATTGTCCGAAAGCTTGGCTGAAGCAATAAAAAGTTAAAATTGTTCAAGTTTGACTACATACCCGATAACCTTTATATTTCAAATTATAAATTGTTAGTCGAGATTAACAAGTAGTTAACAATCAATTTAATTCGGCTACCACTTAGCGCTACAGCCATCTATTGCAAAACGGCGAAAGCAAAGTTGTTCACCTAATACAAGAAATCAAAATGTGTAGTACTGGACCAAGCGGGCACTGTTCCAGAAAAAATATCACCCAGTAGATTTGCAGTCAAAATTAGCATACCTATCACATGATGAAAACTTGAAATTGGAATATCTTTGTCAAGATAAAGTTGAATATCTTGTGAAAAAAAAGAAGTGCTATGAGGAAAAAACTTGAGAAAAATCAATCTTCAACCGTCTGTATCTCGAAGAGAGAAAACGCTCGCAGGCCCATGTTTGTTTTTTTTTTTTTTTTGAAAAAATGATCCGAGGAATCTGTCATTTTCATTTGTATTTCCTGAATAGCCTGTATACTGCCTAAATATTTTTATACTTAATCGAAACATTATGTTTGATCTACATTCTCAAATTGTTGCATATCTGAATTCAATATATCAATCCAAACAAATCTGTTGTTCTAAATTAATCAGGAAAATAAAATTTACGGATCTACTGGTCAGATTTGGCCTACTAAAATTTCAGATGAACGCCATTTAGTGCATCAAATGGAATGGAATGGAAATGTGATGCAGACCTCACACGGATTCAAGCATAATTCAAAAAAGAGCACTTGGCAAATTAGAGACGAGAAGAAGGTTGATAGCCAACAATTATCCACGAGCCATTTAACAGGATCTGGAACAAGTCAGGTTAGTCTTTAATTGAGCTTCAATTTGTTGTTAGTTCATTGTGTTCACTTAACCTGCCAGCGGCAAAATGCCGCAAATTTTCTTTTTATTGTTACAAAAATATTACAGGGTCTACCAAGCTCTGTAATATTGTGTTTTTAGATATCCCTTGTTTATGTTATTTGCTCCGTCCACCTTCAATTTTGGTGCAACATATTTTTCCGCTCAGTCGTACTGGACTTAAAGAAGGTCGATTTTACATTGTTGTCATTTGAGTTTTATCAAGTATTGTATTTTTTTTTTTTTGTAAAATCGATTAATGTGTCATTTGAATCTGAATGACTGAAATTTGGAACCGTGTCACGGTTCTAACTAATTTCCTGACTGCCTTCATGGTTTTATTCGACGGATTAGCTGAACTAAGGTAAGTATACATAACACCTATTTTCTTCCTCATATTGACTATTCTACTTTCCAGGCGAACTTTCCATGGTGGCTCCGATGGCGGGCGGTATTCTTGTTGTTGTGGTATTGCGGTAATATAAGTTCATCATTATATCTCGTGGCTCTGAAGTGTACAGTACTATGTCTAAGAAACTACTGGGATTAGCGACAATTCCATGAGTGAAGAAACCTAAGTGATACCTATAGCCTCCTAGATTTCATATTAAGACACTTGTCCTCCTTAATCCTGTGGGAAATAGGTTCATACTTTATCACACCGTGAATTGAACGAAAACAGGATTTTTGAACCTTCTGTATTCTCTTCTAGTCCAGTTTGATGAGGCAAGGACCATAAATGAAATCACAGTATGTGAATTGTGACAGGACAAGGGACTCGCACAAAGTTTTTTTAGCTCAAGCATCCAAGAGATGGCGGCTGTGATAAATCAACTTTAGGTGAAAGTAAGCTTTGATAAGCAAATTTTCAACGTGTTCCTTGAAGCAGATATCTGTATCTAATAGCAATCTAATAGATCTGTGAAAGAAAGCTTTTGGGTGTCGATGACTTTATTCATATTCATGGTCAAAAATTCTCTTGTTCTTTGATTGGCGAAGCACATATTTTTTGGTATATCGGAATTGAGTATTAAATTGTGTTCGCGTGATAATTTTTCTAGATGACTCAAATCCTCATTGACTCTACGTGAAGCTTCTTCATATGTACCCCCAGAAAATCGATAAAATAACTGTGTGTCGTCTGCATATGCCTGAGCAGTGCAATGTTTGGAACTTGTTATTATATCAGATGTATAAATTATAAAAATCAAAGGGCCTAGTACGGACCCTTGAGGAATCCCAGCAAAAACACCAATAGCACGCAGTATCGCCCATCGATATATATTGAATTCTACCGGTCAAGTATGAATACATCAGTTCCACCGACTCTGGTTGGGAACCAAAATACTGTAATTTTGCGCATAACATATACATTCAATGTATAAACGTCGCAGAGATAATACGTTTATTGGTGCTCCTACAGAGATCGTCTCAAATCAGTAAAAAAATCAAAGTTAAAACTCTAAGCAGTGTGACGAAAACATAAAGTACATAAGAAAGGAATAAGAGTTGTTCCTAAATAGATCGAGAAGTTTGAAAAAAACATCAAGAAAGGATAAAACGTAAATAATTACCGGTCAATTCATTCAAGAAAAAAAAACATAAATTTATCGCAAATCCTCATCGCGACCTACAGCTGTGAGACGATAAATTGATGAAGGGTTCCACACAGTTACGGAAAATACACAGTGATATGTCTGAAGTGGCGACAAAGGAAATTTCAACAAGGCAGATACTGGATGAGATAATAAACAGTAAAAAAGAACTGAAAAACAGTATAAGTGCCTCCGAAACTAGGCTGATTTTGGAAATTCAAGGGCAGACTGAACTGTCTGGAACGGGAAAATCTGGAACTAAAAGAACAATTAGAACTTTCCAAACGCCAACAGAATGAAAACAACTTAATTATATTTGGATTGAAGAAGAGGAGTGAAGAAGTAACTACAGCACTTGTTTGTGAGGAACTCACTCGACTGTTGGAAGTTGGGTTGGTGGAATCTGATATAGGTGACCTTTATCCTCTAGGAAAAACGAAAAATTGTCCCATAAAAATTGAACTGATTTCACATTTAAAGAAGAAGCTCATTTTTAAAAACACGAAAAAGTTGAAAAATACCGGTGTATCCATAGCAAATGACCTAACTTTGCAGCAACGGGAGGAAATAAAAACATTGAATAAATTCCTCAAAAATGCAAGACAAGAAGGACAAGAAGCATATATCAGGGGTAATAAATTAGTAATTGGGAAGAACATATATACATTAGAAGACCTAGAAAACACTGGAGAGGAGGTCAAATCCAATAGTGCACCCCATACGCCTTTAAGAGACCGAAAACAGAGTTCCTGTGAAAGAGTTAGCAGCGATTACACAGAGGGGGAAGCAAACGGACCATCCTGCAAAATTCCATCAATACACGAGAGAGCAATCAAAAAAACTACTCCGCAGTTGACCACCCATAAGAAGATCTATACATCGAAAGAAAAATCCGCGAAAGAAGGTGCAACCGAAGCGATGAATCTTCGGAGCAGACCGATGCCCGAAAATTAAAATGTACGTAGAATAAATTGTCCCTCTTTCCATCCATTTTCCAGCGGTATACGTGTGGCGTTCGGACTTTCAAGATTGTATATGTAGGTATAACGACATAAAAAGAGCTAAACTATTTAAAGTATGGATAGGTTTATCAGGGATTATCAAAACGAAGACTATAACACTAAAATAATTGAAAATGTACATAAAATTGATAAAAATATAATTAGTAAGAACTTTAAGCTATTTCAAATGAACATACGGAGCATACAAAAAAATTTTGATGAGTTGAAAATACTAATGGAGATGACTAAACTACAATATGAGGTTATAATTTTAACAGAAACATTTCATGTAGAGAATATAGACCTATATAATATACCAGGATATAATATTGTTTATAATGAAGGAAAATTTAACAAAAATGACGGTGTATTAGTATATATCAAAGAAAACATTAATTATAAATGCCAAATAATCAAAATTGATTACTCTAACTTATTAGATATTGATATAAAAACATCGAATCGAAAAAACTTCAAACTGTCCGCCATATATCGGTCGCCAGGGACAGCTTTAGAGTCGTTCAACATTGAGATAAGGAAATACCCACAAAATATAAGTTTAAAAATGAAACATATTATTGCTGGCGATATGAATGTAAACTTACTCAGTCATGACAATTTAGTAGAGGAATATAAGAACATTTTATCCTCATATGGGTTCGCCTCTATGATAAATCTTCCAACGCGTCCAGACAGCGGAACTTGTCTCGATCATTTTTTTGTGAGAGGTTTTAGTCCCGGAGGTGACGATGCTGATGCTGACATTCTGCAGCATCTCGTAACAGATCATTATCCTGTCATTTTGGGCCTAGATCTAAAAAGTAAATATATAAACAAAAATTGCAAAATAGAAAAAAAATATATTAATTATTGTATGCTAAAAAAAAATCTGAAAAATGAATCTTGGCTAAGGGTGTATGAATAGGGTTGCCAGATTTCCGGTTTTCGACCGGACAGTCCGGTTTTTTTCATGTTTGTCCGTTCGAAAAAATCTGGGTAAACCGGACAGAAGATTGTCCGGTTTTTGAATTTCGCGCAATATCTGGCGCGACCGCGCAATAACTGGCGCAACCTCGTGACAACCAACAGTATTGTTTGTAGTTACGTAGATAGATATTGCGCATTTCAATGTTATGGGAAATCTATGGACTGACGAAAGAAATCGTCTCGACGTAAACACTCTAAAATATGAATTGTGTGTTTATGTCAATATAAATGCTAGTTGCACGGAATTTAAGGATGCCATGTCAAGCAATAAATCTTTGTTGAAAGCAGTCTCGTCAAATGCTAATTATATAAAGAAGTAGACTGTAAGCTTTTCGTAATTTTTTGTCAAATTTTGTAATTTGTAATATGAACTAATAAAAAATAAAAATTTGTCCGGTTTTTTCCTCATATACATCTGGCAACCCTATGTCTGAACATGATGAGGTAGATGGGATTGCGGATAGCTTCATTCATATTTTAACTGAATATATTGAGAAGTGCACAACCACGATCACCATAAAAAAAACCAAAGAAGGAGAAAAATGTGGATGACAGCATCAATTTGTAAATGTAGAATGTAGAATCATGGTCGCATCTGGAGGAAAGAGTGAAGATAGATTTTGTGAATATATATAAATGGTTACAACTAAATAAACTCACATTAAATCAAAGTAAGACGAAGTACTTACCATTTACATCGGGTAAATCTGGAGCTGAAGATCTGGAAAACTTGCATATCAACGAAGAGTTAGTTATACCCAAAGCAGATTCCGTGAAATATTTGGGCATTGAAATCGACAAACACCTAAAGTGGGACCAGCACATGATTTATTTAACGAGGAAACTACGTGGTATATTGTACAAATTCAAACATATAAGAATGAATATCAATAGTACTAAACACCTAAATATGCTATATAATGCTCTCGTCCAGCATCAGTTGTCATATGGCGTGATTGGTTGGGGTGGGGTACTGGACAGTCACAAGAAAAGACTAGATATACTACAGAAGTATTTTCTCAAGATAATACACGGTAAGCCAAAAATATTCCCAAGTAAACAACTCTATGAACTAGCCAAAGTACCCGATATTAGGCAGATATTTGCGCTGAAGATCATTATGAACATCTTTGAGGGAAAAATTCATATAAAAAAGAAGGATCACCGATATCGTACCAGAGCAGCTGATAGAAATTTTGAACGCCCAAGATCAAAGAAAAGGCTTGGTCAAGGATGCTGCGACTACATAGCCCCAAGACTGTACCCCTTAGTACCCGATGAAATAACTAAACTAAAAAATAAGAGATCTTTCAAACTAGAAATAAAAAAATGGATTATGAAATTTGATAGAACAAAATTACATGAAATAATTAATCAAAAAACTTTATAAGATACTCGATTTCGACATTAATACAAAATGGATTTGACACATACCCGGACTTGACAAAGAAAAAAAAGAAAAAAAACCGTTACATGATCTTCGATTTTCACAAATGCAGGCTCGTATCTATGATGGATAACACGATTTATGGGAGTGTATATAATTAGAAAAACATATATTTTGTGGCAGAATTAAAGAAAAATATTTATGTTAGCACTGTGCACATTTAATGTAAAAATTAACTCTACAGTAGTTTAAAGTTTGTTAAATGTATTTATATTTCTTGAATAAACTCTCTTATTATTATAACAACCGATGATTCAAGGTATCGAAGGCCTTAGTGTTCTCGAGCAGGACAAGAATACTCGCTAAACCAGAGTCATACGCTTCGATAATATCACCTATTACCGTCACAAGAGCTGTCGCAGTACTATACCCATTTCTGAATCCACACTGAGTCTTTGGAAGCAATTCGTTAATATTGGAATATTTTTCCATTTGATTACTCAGAACTTTCTCGAAAATCTTTGATAGAGGTGGTAGTATACAAATTACTCTTAAGAAGGTATTTAAGTAATATTAATAAGTATTTATTCTATTTTTAATTTAATAAACTTTACAGAAATGTTGCTCATTTGCAGCCTGGGATTTCAAAATATTTGAAGAAATTCAATAATGGAGATGAGTTTACATTTGTTTGTTCATTATTTAATTTCTTCAGATAGTTTGGAAATAACAAACGTGGTAAACGTCTAATATACCTGTTTACTATGTCCTATTTAGCGTTCATGTTTTGTCGGTCATTGCCCATATTTTTGTCACTCAAACATATAATCTCTGTCTTGTCAATCGAAACAGAAACTGATTATGTCATAATAGTACCGAAACAATTTTCGAAAATATTGAAAAATTTGTGGAAATTATAATTTTTTTATTATTTTATTACTCCGAAGAATTTCCATCTAGAGGAGTTTCTATCTTCAATCATGGTAAACCATGCTTCAATTTAGGTAAAAATAATTCAATTGAATTTCTGACGTAGTTACGGCTTTCCTTTGTAACTGTCGGCAATTGGTTGTCCCGGCCTTGGGTGCACAGATTTTGCTAAATTTTTTTCTATCAGAATCAGGTTTAGTTTAGCGAAGCCTGTATTCTCATAATCCTGTAATATAGATGCATACACAAAAAATTCCTGATTGAATCATTAGCACTATCATTTGAATTACATGATCTAATTGCTTGGAAATACACAGGGTGTACAAAAAAAGGGTAAATGAATGAACAGATATTTGTTTTCAACACCCTGTTTTTATTGAATTTTCAGTTTGAATGGATTCAATTAACCCAACTTGGTTCAAAGTTTGTGAAATATTCCTGATTGAATCATTAGCAGTATCATTTGAGTTACATTATCTAATTGCTTGGAAATACACAGGGTGAACCAAAAAACTGTAAATGAATGAACAAATGTTTGTTTTCAACACCCTGTTTTCATTGAATTTTGCAATTGAATGGAATCAATCAACCCAACTTGGTTCAAAGTTTTTGAAATATTTCGATTATTCTTTGTTATTAGGGGCTTTGAGAACACCTAATTTTTTCGAAAATGAACAATTTTCACAGATGAGATTATGAAATTGAATTCTAGGCAAATGGATTTAAGTACTTACTTTTTGATAAACATTGAAAACTCTACTGGACGTTTAAAGTGAAACAATTCATTGATGAGTTCAAACGTTGGGCTCATTCCCAATAAATTAAATGTATTCTATTTTCTCATCAGGTAGCAAATTTTATAATTTCCGAAAAATTATCTACCAAATGAGGAAATAAAATATACGATGTACCAGTGTGCCAGTTCAAATAATCCAAATATTAACGTTTGAATAAGTCATCAATGCTTCACCTCCGTTCTTCTAGGATTTATTCTCAAAATTTCATTCAAATAAATTCATTTAATTCGAAATTTCATCGCCTTACCGTAATAAAACCAGATTTGCAGTTTAGTTCAATCCATTCCGTTTTTATGCTTAATGTTCATAGTGTTATTTCGAAGAAAAAAATGGTCCATCTCAACTGAAAATAGAAGTAGGTAAGTGAAAATATAAGTGAAACTTTTAGAAAAGATAACTACAGCTGAGAATATTTTTACATTTTATTTATATCACCATCAATAAATTTTGTGAAAACCCATATTGATTGATTTTGCGGTTTCTTTTTATATACGTTCAAACAATTATAGTATATCCAAAGTCACTTGGAGGAAGCTGAATATTTCGATTATACAAGGGTTGTCCAAGTTTCCAGAAATTTCTATGGGGCCAGTGAATTCATTGCCTGACAATACTTTCGAATAAACCCCGGTATTTAGCGGATCGCGGTATCCACTTCAAAGGGACATCTATGGCCAAGCGTTTTTATGAACTAGTGAATTTGGATATACTATACCTATTTGTGAATTTGGATATACTATACCTATTTGAAAAACAAAAAATCATATTTTTGAAACAATTGACATTTTTGAATAGTTTCAATTGGATCAGATATAGGATTTTTCAAGTGTAAACGATAACGTTTAAGATGAATGATGATAAGTTTTACAGTTACAGAATGATGACAGTTTTACAGAGAATATTGGGAATTTAACGTTTACGTTTCGTCATTCTGATGTCTTCACTGTTTTATAATCAAAATAGTGCAGTCAAAAAGAATGTGAACATTTTTACCACTTCACCTTGAATTCAAATCGAGATGAGGAAAAGACTAAATTCATTTTTTGTGGAAAATAAAATTTCATTTACTGTATATCCTCTTTTTAATTCTATAAATTACAATTGTTTTCCTACACAGAAGCTTTTTTAGATTCAACATTCATTAAAACTTAAATAAAGCTCTCATTTATATAGGTAAATATGGAGACAGGTACATGTCATGAACAATGGCCCCTGGGAACTGCAGAAATAAATGATTACCAGCAAGATATTCAAAAGCGACGAGTCTTGACTTCCATTTTGTGGTTCAATAATATTCTAATTTTTATCAAGCATTTCTATTTCTCTTTAAATGTTCATTAATTCTAATCTGAAAAATTTGCAGGGTGAGTCTCTTACTTGTATGTACATATATTTCAACCGAATATTCCTGGGGTCAAATACAACACTTTTTTTCTTTACCTTCTTTTCCTTTTCGGCAGGGTTGAAAAGATACGGGCGGTTGAAAATCCATAAAAAAATATTTATTTATTTTTATTTCGCTAATGGTATGAAATCGAAGGAATTGATTTTCGGAAAATAGTTTTTTATAGATGTGATGAATATTTTTCGAATATAAAATTCTACCAAAGTATACCTATAGTCAAATCCAGAAGACGTTCATAATTTGAGTATGTTGGATGGTTTAAAATGAATTTCTATTTGGGTGAACTATCTTTCTTGCCAGATAGTGTTAACAAATATTGTCTTCATTCATTCGATGCGAGTTGGGTAGGTCATAAGAGATGTTTGGGATTTGCCAAAAAATAC
This sequence comes from Harmonia axyridis, assembly GCF_914767665.1. Lineage (NCBI taxonomy): Eukaryota > Metazoa > Arthropoda > Insecta > Coleoptera > Coccinellidae > Harmonia > Harmonia axyridis. The sequence goes on along the minus strand of NC_059507.1, from coordinate 18,011,096 downwards.
TTTCGAAGTACGGTTCTATTGGATTTGTTCTTATTTAAAAACAAATTTTATATTGGAAATATGGAGATAATGAACAGATAATTATTAACATATGAATTTCCACAAAAAAATGTCTTGAATACAGATTGGAATTCGCAGTTATGCAAACGCATATTTATCCAAAGACTAGTTATGGTTATCCGAACCTCATCAGTTTTGTGATCAAGGAAATATTGGCTTATTTTTTCAAGATTATTTGAATATTCTACCGCTCTGGTTAAGCGCCACATAATATTCATTACGATTCTTGAAATTGTTATTTAGCACCTAATGCAACGAATGCTCGAAATAACGAATTACTTTTATAAAGTGTTTAGTAATCGTGAGTCTTTTGTGAAAATCGGTGATTAGTGCTTAGTGCTCGAAGCCCTCTTTTCAGAGTGCTCAGATGCTTACTGCTCAAGCACTATTTTTCAGTTCTCGTTACAGCTCTGATATTGGCACCTAAAATATCAAACCTGTGGATTTTGTGGTTGAAGACATTGGCTATTTCGAAATTATCTATATGGTTCTGATCATGATCGATATTTCACGGGGTTTCAAATTGTTATTGCACATTGAAATTCACATTTTTATTGCAATTGAAGATGTAGTTTTGAAATTAACAAAAATACAAAATTTCAAACGGCCTTTTTTTCATAATTTACCATTAACGAACTGAGCCGCGAACCAACCCTCAAACTTCTATGTCTTTCCGTGCGAAAGTTATTGTACTTATCGTGATTTAGGACGAATCGAAAGTAAGTATAACCTCATCGTTTCATTGATAAATTTCATTATATTCAATACATTTAGGATATAAAAAAAAGTTATTTTTATTTAATCTATCAGTTGAATTATTTCAGGACAACATAATCAGTTATATTTTACACAATACAGTGTGAAATATCAATTCAGTCAATTGGAAAATGAAATACAAATCATTGGTTCGAGAAAATAAATAACTCTCGTCACATAGAAGCGGTTCTATTTCTCTTGAAATATTCAGATTTCCGACTTATGCGTCCAATATTTCGCATTTGCCTAGCAAAACACTGCATTTGAGGGATTTCCGAAAATTGTCTGATATCGTTCAGGCACTCGTGAAATCCAACGAATTGTGGAGTCTTCTTTGAGATCCTTCATCTTCGAGGAAATTGATATATCATTTTCCCCATAAATCCGATGAAGAGGAAACCTTTCGATCTCCACGCCTTCTGAAATAAGATATTACATCGTAGTATTCCATCTGAACAGATAGGTTAGTGATCCACGATAAATGTTACCTAATCAAATTTCTCAAAACTTTTCGTATATCAAGTGAGACTAGCTGAGAGTTCTAGTTCACTTAGTGCAACCAGGTAATTGGTACGATGCCCATAAAATCTATCGAAACCAAATTGTAAATTATTCATGATGAATAATAGAAAACCACTGAATTATTTCATTCCAAATGAATTCTTATTTTTGTGAACAATTTTTGATTTAGATCAAATCCAGAATCAACTCTTCAAAAATGGATTGTTTAACATCGGTACTCTGAAAATTCACATTGCAATCTTAAGCTCGTTAATAATTTGATTGAATCATTCTGCAAATAACATCACTAGGATTCTACTCATTGTAATCTTTACCAAGTAGATAAAGAGAGACAGAACAAGTCTCTCTCTAGGGACGGCTAGCGAGGTGCATAGTTTTAAATTAGTTAGATAGGGCATCGGTAAAATGATGAAACTACCTAGTTTTATGGGCATAAGATTCGTGTATTGTACCATTTCTAAATCTGTCTAAAATGCCAAATTTTTTGATGTTACTTGCTCGTTTTGTTTCAAGGATTTTTTTTTTCACAGCAGGTGTCCAAAGTCAAAGTTCTCGTTTTGCTAGCAATTGAAATCAAGATTTATCCATTAATTTACGGAAATCCACATAACTTTTTGACAGAATCATACTCATGTCATCTTAAATAACTATTTAAGATTCCATTACAACAAAAAAAATAAGCTTCGAGAGCTTTCCAGCAGAATTCTGACCCTGACAATGTTAAAAAAGGTGAAAATTCACTAAAAAACGTAATTTGGTAATAACTCGAAAACCATGCAACTTTTACTGGGGTCATGTTAGGCTGGTTAGGTCCCTCTTTAGCTGACCTACCTCCGGTGTCACTGTGACGTGCCACTTATGGGACACCCTGTAGAATGTTAAACAATAATATGAATAATATGTCAGCAACACCAGGAAGTTACCCAACCGTCGAGGATATTGAGAATTTTTGGACAGATCAACTGGCTACACCAACCACCTACAACTCCCAGGCTGATTGGGTGAGAAGTGAAGAGAAATCCTGTGAGACAATAGAACAAGTGCCGTATAACGCAGTTTCTATAGAAGAATTCCATGAAATATTGAAAAACACACACAATTGGAAATCACCCGGCCGAGATGGAATCCACAATTTTTGGTTGAAAAATTGTTGGAGTATACACGGCAGGCTAGTTGAAACCATAAATGGTGTTATAAGTTCTCCAACGGAAATGCCCAAATTTTTAAAGACAGGGACCACTTACCTTTTACAGAAGGATATGCAACACACAGCGGATCCATCAAAATACAGACCAATTACATGTCTACCAACAATATATAAAATCATCACATCATGTATAGCATCTCGTATCTACAAACATTGCGAGACAAATAATATAATGACAGCCTAGCAGAAAGGATGTTACAAGAATGCACTAGGATCGAAGGAACTGCTGATAATAGATTCCATCATATGCAACCGAGCCTTCAAAAAACCCAGAAATCTTTTTATAACATATTTCGACTATAAGAAGGCCTTCGACTCTATTCCACATGGGTGGCTGACAAAAATTTTGGAAATATACAAGATCGATCCGATTACAACAAACTTTCTGAAGAATGCAATGTGCAACAGGAGAACGAATATCGAACTCTCTACGTCGAACATAACTACTAAAGAGATCCTAATAAAAAGCGGATGTGGGGATGAAATTCTGATTGGACAAGTGTCGCACTATTAGCGTAGTGCGTGGGAAATCCAAGATGAACCGATAGCTCTCTCCAATGGACAGGAGATAGAAAACTTAACAACTGAGTTCATTAGGAGACCCAACAAAATTTCGAAAACAAACCTCAACAGCAAGAACATGACAAGAGCTATCAATACATATGCATGTTCAATTCTTACATACTTTTTCGGTATCACTCCATGGACCAAAACAGATATAAAAAACCGGCAACGCAAAATGAGAACCTTGATGACGAAAGCACACAAGCACCATCCGAAATGTAGCATTGAGAGGACGACACTGCCGAGGAATAAAGGAGGCAGAGGTCTGCTAGACATCATGGAACTTGCCTATGGGCAAATTGAATGCCTACGAACATACTTCAAAGACAAATCAGGCATGTCAGAGATCCACAAAATACTGTGTGAAGCAGACGAATCAACACCTTCACAACTTCAATTGTCATACAACCACCAGACATTCCAAGAAAAACTGCAAAGATGGAGAGAAAAACCCCTACATGGACGACAATTCAACGAGGTGAACCAGGATCATGTCGACATTGAAGCGTCGAACTATTGGCTCACATCAGGTGCGATATATCCAGAAACGGAAGGATTTCTTTAATCCATCCAAGAACAAGTGATCTCAATAAGAAATTACTGCCAGTATATCATAAAGGATCGAACTATTACTGACGATCGATGCCGTTATGGGTGTCCAACGAATGAGACAATCCAACATATCACGGAAGGATGTCAAATGTTTGCAGGAAATGAATAAAAAGAGAGACACGATGCAGTAGGAAAGATACTCCACCAAGAAATGGCAACTAAATTAACACTAATTCATTCTGAAAAAGTGCCATACTACAAGTACCGACCGGAAACCATCCTGGAAAACGAACGCTATAAACTGTACTAGGATCGTATAGTTTTGACTGATAAAACAGTCCCTCACAACAGGCCAGATATATTGCTAGTTGATAAACATCAAAAGGCAGCAATACGCATCGACGTAGCAATACCTAATAACAACAACATGCGTCAAAAAGAGGTCGAAAAAATTTCAAAATATAGGGACCTCGAATGTCAGATAAAGCGCCAGTGGGGAATGATATCAACGAGAACTATTCCAATTATCATCTCAACAACAGGAATAGTACCCAAAAATCTCAAGAGAAATATCAAGCAGCTAGGACTTAGTGAGTATATATGTAATATAATGCAAAAAGCTGTTTTTTAGGTACTGCAAGGACGATGAGAAAATTCCTAGGAAGTGAAGGACAGGTCCAAGGATTGCGTGTAAGAGGACCAGAAGTTCGACGAGAGTCCGGGGAGCACAAGGACCGGACACGACCGAGCTCTACCCTTCTGATATTTTAAATATCTGGGATTGAGTGAATGTTCCTCTTAGCGAGGAGTGAGAAGCCGACGACAAGGAGAAATCCTACGCGTATAGGCAAAAGTCGGGGATAATAATAATAATATAGTTTTTTCTCAGAAAAAAAACTAAATATCTATATTATGTTTATGTTATTTTGTTTTTACTTTTTGAATGCATGAAAATGTATAGTTCAACAAATAAAAAAATTTTGCCAAATACGTGTTTCAAGTTGAAAGGATGTTGCATACTTTATGAATATCCATTATACTGAAATACCTTCCTAGAAGAAAAAACCTGTACCAAATGAGATCAAATCATGCAGGACTCCTGTGTGCCATTTCTATTCAAATAAAAAAGCGGTATAATACTTTTTAAATATGAATTTTATGAAAAGGGAGTAACAGGAAGTTTGAATAGTTATTTATAATACAAGTGCAGAAGGCATTGATATTCTTCCACGAGTTCAAAATTCAAAAACGAGCCACGAAGTGGCGAGTTTTGGAAAGAACGAGTGGTAGAATGAGCCTTCTGTACGAGTATTATACATTATTTTCTCTAATTCATTGCATTTTCATTGAAATTAATGAAATATTTCCATAAATATATTTTAGTGATTTTTTCATTGAAAAATGTTGGTTGGCAGAACTGATTTCTTTAAGGCAAATTGATGAATTGACAGATAAAGCCGTGGCGGAAAGTTCGGAATACCAACATAGAATAATAAAATATAACCATGAAAACTGTGCGTTTCTGATATATTCTCGCACGATTTTGTTCTACAAGATGTGGAAGAATGAACGGAATAGAGAATTAGAGAAATATATTTCCGAAATATCTTCTCGTCAATTGGTGGTAAATGTGGATATTTCTGATCCAATGCTCGTGAAATAATAATTTACTAGCTTCACTAATGAGTACACCTGTTATTTTGAAATAATTGCATATTTTAATTTCTATGATCATAGAATACTAATTTGAAACGCACTCTAGAAACAGATTGAATGAAATTGACCCTACGTATATACGTAAGGTCATAAATCATAAATCATAAATGATATCATTAATTCATAAAATCTCGAATAACTCTTGAATTATTGAATTTGAGAGCATAATCATGTGTGGACGTGACCCTTATTTTTCACCGTAGAATCCAACGAAATAAAAAGAAATAGGGTTCTAATTTGAAAATCGTAAGTTATGATCAAATTTTGTTCACAATTTTTGGCACAATATTTGAAACACCCTGTGAAGATATTTTTCAAATTCAAAATATTCACGATATTTCTACATCATTCCAGTTTGAGAAAGAGAATTGAGTATATGCATAAGATATTCACAGTAAAAACAATTCACGTAATAGTGACTATGGAAATTCTCTCTTTTTTTTCGGTTTTTCCTTAATATTCTGGAAACTACGAGGACTAGAGCAATAATTTAAGAAAAGATTAATTGAAAATGGAAATCTTGATAATATCTAAGACATAAAATGAAAAAAAAAAGCTTTTTCTGAGATTTTTTTTTTCAATTCTTGTATAACTGGGAGTGTCGGAACTTCGAAAATATTTTAGCTGAATAGAGCATCATAAACAATGTCATATTCCGAATTCTCAGATTTCAAATCGGCGCCATTCTCCAGAAACGTCTAATAGGCCGTCGAACATGAAACACCCTGTATATACACAGAATATGCACTAGAATGTTTTGTTTGCTAGGTCCGCTAAAACAAACGCTGTCCTTGACGGTCATTTTGAATAATGATTTCATTTCAGATTGACTTTGGCTCAGTAGCTGGACTATGTGGAAAACGACAAGGATATGGGAGGAGATGTATATACAGGGTGTTTCATTGTAAATGTACATACGTGCGGGATCGGAATTCTTAACACCCAACTGAATGGTACGCTACTGACTTGACGAAACGAAAACTACACGATCGATCCTAAAATGGTGGACCATGCAGATTTATCGATATAGGGAGACGTAAGGGAAGAGGTACTTGAGACTGAAGACGGAGACTGGAGTACGATACATACGAACGAGGGTGGTATTCGACGTTAGAGAAGAGACGGACATAGTAAGAATTCGAAGTGATAGACACATAGGATTCGACGTAAAATATATTAGACGCAGCCACAGCCGTCTTCAACTCAAGCCGTGCACAGAGAAAGGCAACGTTGCTTACGTTGATTCAGGGAGTCCTATGCTCTCTCGTCGATCCAATGTTAGATCGACGCGGACTCCTATATCCGCATCCTTAGTTTATAATTGTTGCAAAATGCACGGAATAATTTGAAAAGTACTATTGTTGGGGAGAAAATTCAGTTTATTTTTTGTTTTGAATTATTAGAAGAGGTAGTTTCCACAACACCCAGGAGGTACTACCGTGAAGCGTTACTTTTTAATGGGTAGTTCGCCAGTAGCCCTATTTTCCCAAAAACAATTGGTATTCAACCAGAAATAAAAAATAAAAATTACAAAACATAAACTCTGTAGTTGATAAATAGATAAAATAATATAGATATTATGTGCAAACAAAAATAACGAAACATAAACTTTTATCTATCTATCTAGTTGATAAATGAATAAAATGATATATCTCTGTTCATACTATCTGGGGAGTTTGTAATTTTCTTATTTTAGGGAGGTGTTTAGATGAATCTGAGGGTGAATAGGTCTTTTTGACTCTCTGCAAACTATCAAAATATTCATTATCAACGGAACTTCCTTTCTCTTCTACAACCAGGGACAAGCAAATATTACAATCTAATTTTCTGGAAGCACTATGGGATCCATATCCTGCAATATAAATTGAGGCCGATTCATCTACAGAACACTCGATTAAATAATTAGAATTAAATATTTCATTGAATTTATCGATATTTAATATGTCCTCATCAAAAGTAAAACTACACGACTCATTCTTTTCTAAAGAAAAGTTTTTTTTTATATCGTCAAGGGAAAAAGTTGATCTATTGCACTTGAATATTCGCTTTACTCTAATTTTCTCTTCCGCATTCAAAACTGCATCCAATGATACATTATAATTCCAACCATTCAAAAGTCTATAATTGGCAAAACGCTTTTCAAGTTTTTCGGTGGTGAATTTACCCGGTGAAAAATATTCAATGTCATAATTTGTGAAACTATACCTAATTACATCCAAAAGTGTAGCAGTACTCTGAACGAAAGCCTTGTAAGTATCATTTGTGAGATGACCGTTGGAATCTAAATCATGCCATTTATTTACCCACACAACAAATTTCTCCAAAAACTTAACACTATAATCATCATCTTCATTCGAAATCGGTTTAGAAAATTCATTTCTCCTGACGATCCCCTTTATGACACTGGTATTATTAACAATATCCCACCAATTTCTTATCAACTGCAGGAAGTCTGCAGTGTCGTTAAACCCAAAATCTTTCAAAGCAGCTATTTTGGTATCGTGAAATAAATTGTCAACTAGTGAAGCTTTTGGCCTTTCGAAGCTATTTGGGAATAAAGTTTTGAAATTCAATTTGTATGCTTTCTTAATTATTGAATTTTTTTCAGCTTCGTAAATTTTTCTGACATCACTTAATTTGGCATATTTGATAAGACCTGTTTCAAAGTCAGGATAAACAAATGTTTTATCTAAATTTTTTAAATTGAACCAGTTGTTTCGAATATTTTTCATAACATGAACAAAATCATAAGACAAGAATATAGTTTTGCCAGTTTTTGAAGGATTGGGAATAAAATTTGAATTGGACAATTTCTTAAACATTGTTTGGTTTATTCTACAATTATCTGTTATTATGCATAAAATTTCAAACCCACATTTCTGAACTTGGTCAATTACACAAGTTGCGAATGGAATAATTTCACTTCCGCTTATACTGTCAACTGGAACTAATTTTACAATTTCATGAAAATTCCCAAGAGCTGAAGATATAAATGCCAAAACAGTTTTTGCCAAACTATCTCTGTTGGCAGCGTAGCCAATCAAATTTTTGGAGCGATAGTCCAATCTTGGTGTTATATAAATTTCGTCTATCAAAAGAACAACAACTTTTTCCCTAGGCGTTAAATTTGAGAATATATTTGATATATAATTATTGTTATGGATATCATTATTTGGGGGAACATTAAGGCCAGAAGATATTCTCTGTAAATATCTTTTATTGGGTAAAACGAAAAAACCTCTCAGAAATTCATACGTGGAGTGGGAAGTTGTATGAATCAGAAAAGCCATAATAATGGTCGATGAAGAATATCTATTTTTCTTTAGAGTGATTTGTTTTAACTGATCGATTAAAATTTCGAGATTTTTTGAATGCGGTAAATTCTTTTCACACGATACAGTTAATGCTAGGTCCAAATATTTTAAACTTTTCTCCATGAGATAATTAAATGATTCAAAAAATATGTCGGTATCACTTCTAAAGTTTTCCTTGTATCTTGCCGAAATGTTCTCTAGTTGTGACCATCTGCTCAATTTCAAATCGAAAGGAAGAATTCACTTCAAATCATTGAAATTCAACTTGTTTTTACCCAGAAAAACTTGAACAACCATATTCTCATTAATTGAAATGTGAGTTTCAAGCAGAAGCGAATCCTGATTTCCCTGAACTTTCAACTGATAGAAATAAATTTTATTTTCCGCTTTGTGAACTATCCAATTAACAAGTTCTAATTTATTAGAATATGTGTGTGATTGATGTTGAAAGGTGCAGACGTTTCCTCCGTTTCGGGTGATCAATTAATTAGAAAATAACTGCAATCTAATTTAGAGAAAAAAGAGCATATATTTAGTGACAGCACCATCTGACTGGACGATATGGAATTCGTGTGTACACGAAATTAAATTAAATATAATTATTCATTATTGAGTTCGATTGTTTATAATCGGCAAAATTATCACTGGGTACGAATGGAACAGCTGCTTGCGACAGACGCCGCATAACTTGGATTTTTTTTCAAAGGAGCCCATACACGGTATTTATTCATATCGCTGTTCTTGAAAATGTCCGGAGAGAATAAAACAATTGATCAATTATATGATGAAATCTTGAAGAATCGTAACGAGATAAAACATTTCATAGAGGCTCATGAAACTCGCCTTTTACTGAAGATCGAAAAGGTAAGGAGTACTGTAACAACACTCGAGAAGGAGAACTGCCAGCTGAGGGAGGAAGTGGAGTTTCTTAAAAGGTCTTTGATAAGAAGGAACATCATAATTCATGGTTTGGATAGAAGGAGGGAGGACATAACACCTGAAAATGTTTCAAAGGACATCGGAACGCTGCTAGGTGTGAACTTATCTTCAAGTGATATCGGTGATGTTTATCCGCTTGGAAAGTCAAAAAGTTTCCCTATAAAGGTGGAATTTGTCTCAAATTTGAAGAAGAGGAGTGTTTTGCGCAACTGTAGTAAACTGAAGGGAAAAAAGATTTCTATATCTCAAGATCTAACCCCATTGCAAGGGCAAGAAAGCAAACTGTTGAGGAAGCATCTTTTCCTGTTTAGACAAGGGGGAAAACACAAGGATTGTTCAATAAGGGGAAACAAATTGATTGTGGATGGAAAAACGTACGAGGTGAAGAATCTGGAAGAAAGAGAAAACCAGGACATAACAATTTTTAGTAAACCCGCTAGTGCCCCTGATACCCCCATTGATAGAGTTTTTCCTAAAATACATAGCGACAAGGCCGACACGCCAAAGATTCCGGTGAAAAACAAGCCAGCTCACCCAGTCCAAATTAGTAAGCAAGTGCAGAATATACCGAAGGATAAGCCGAGGACTCGATCCGTTAAACAATAGCACTATCGGATGGTATGGTGGATGCGCTTTATGTTTTTGATTGTTCCTCTCAAATTCTAACTCAGTTCAGTGGTTGCCTGTTGCACAATGGACCAGTACATCCGCGACTTCACAGTTAATACTGTGGAGACTTTTACCTTGCGGGACTGTGAGGAGTTCAACAAAATCATGAAGGTAAATAATGAATTCAGCAATTTCAAGATAGTACATAATAACATATGTAGCATAAATAAAAACTTCGACGAGTTCAGGTTGTTTTTGAGCAACATTGATTCCGATGTGGATTGTGTGATACTGACCGAGACATGGATCGTAGATGACCCCGAGCTGTTTAATATAACAGGCTATAATTTATTTTACAATGAGGGTAGATTGAATCAAAACGATGGTACTTTTGTGTATGTGAGGTCAGAGTACAATTGCACCTTTAAAATAATACCTATAAAGGGCATAAAAAATATACAGCTCACCGTTGAACTGGAAGCGGACAATACCCTGCAAATAACGGCACTATATAGACCACCTTCAATGGATGTGTATGAGTTTAATAAAGGTTTGCAAGAATATATGCAAGAAAATAATGATAAAAACAACTATTCCATCTTCGTTGGCGATATCAATGTGGATATAATGAGTAGCACCGACTACACCAATGAGTATTTGAGCATTCTCAATGAATTCGGCTATACGGCCGTGATAAATGGGCATACAAGAGTGCAGGGTGCAACGGCTACGTGTATAGACCATATTTTTGTCAGGTCAAGATATGACATACTATCTAACATGATGCCTTTAATAGTGGAAACTGATATCACTGACCACTACACTATCGCACTTCAGATGATTCTCGATTTTAATAAGAATAGGCCGCTTGGTAGTCGTGCGAGGGTCCAGCTCGACCACGATAGATTGGTGATTGCAGCCAGAAATATTTCATGGCACGACTTGACTGCGACGCGTGATCCAGATGAGGCAACGAACAGGTTCGTGGGTGTCACCATGCGTACCATAGAGGAGTGCTCTTATACTGTACATGCTAAAAGGAAGGTATCAAAAATAGCTCCTTGGATAACTAAAGGACTGGTTAAATCCATACACATAAAAAATCAACTATTTAGGAATTTGAAGAAACACCCTGATAACGATGAACTGAAAAGACGGTACAGGAACTACAGAAATAAACTAACAAACCTGATAAGAAGAACTAAATATGAGTATTATCAACAACAAATAAAAGCTAGCTCCTCAGACACTAAAACGCTGTGGAAGATAGTACAGGAAATCACTCACACAGGGAAAAGCAAACACGAAATATCTGTGATAATGAGCGAAAAGAGCGGAGAATTGACTGATAGGAAACAGGTGGCTGATGAATTCAATCAGGTGTACTTCCAGATGGGAAAAAAAATGGCCGATGCTATAAAGAGAGATCCAATGTACATCCCGAGAAGACCGAGCTCCTCTGGTTCCTTCGTTTTACTCCCAACTGATAAGGATGAAGTCGGTGATCTGATCAGTGGACTCAAATCTGATAGGTCAGCAGGAGTCGATGAAATACAGGTGGACGCCTTGAAAATCTTATCACCATTTATCCAGGAGCCTCTGTCATATATAATAAATATGTGCTTGAAAAAGGGTGTTTGGCCGAGAGCATTCAAGGAGACAGTGATCATACCAATATTTAAAGGAGGAAATGACAAATTAATAACAAACTACAGACCAATCACTTTAATAACTCATTCGTCAAAGATAATGGAGAGGGTCCTCAAAAAGAGGTTATCTGCTTACATCGCTAAATATAAATTCTTGTCCGATAAACAATTCGGCTTCAGAGAGGGAGTTTCCACGGAGGATGCCCTGTTGTCTATGACATCGATGGTGTCCACTGCGTTGGATGAAGGCAAGCCTAGTCTTTGTATGTTTGTCGACCTGTCGAAGGCATTTGACACCGTTAGCCATGATTTACTCTTGCAGACCCTGGAAGATGTCGGTATCAGAAGTGGTTCACTTAGCTTATTTAAAAGTTACCTGACAAGTCGATCTCAATCTGTGAGGGTGGACAGCGTGATGAGTGACAGGAGAGGAGTAGAGTTCGGGATCCCACAAGGTACGGTTTTGGGACCGTTACTTTTTAGTATATACATAAATGGTTTGTTCAATGTGAGATGTGGGGGAGAAGTTCTGGGATTTGCGGACGACATTGTAGTTTTTTATAAAGCAGATACTTGGGAGAATCTCAGGACCATTGTAGAGACAGGTTTTCCTCAGCTGAAAAATTGGCTTGAACATAAATTACTCACGGTCAACTTGAAGAAAACATCTTACCAGCCATTCAGCTGTAATAGATCTGGGACGCCATCATTAGATCTATCAATATTACCACAATAGGAGAACAGTGTACAATACTGCCCGAAGAAAAAGTGAAGTACCTGGGTGTGATGGTGGACTGCGATTTGAAATGGAATGAGCATATACAATTTGTATGTAACAAGTTAAGAACTATTCTACATAGATTCAAATACTTGAAGAGTCTACTTACTGTTCATCAGTTGAAGATCCTGTATCATGCTCTGGTCGAGAGTCATCTGCGTTATGGTATAGTTTGTTGGGGGAATGCTTTGAAGACTCATATCCTCAAACTTGAAGTCTTGCAGAAACGGTTTTTGAAGACGATTCTTGGTAAAGATCCTAGATACCCATCGGATAGTTTGTTTTTGGAAGCACAGGTTTTTGATATTCGACAGTTGTACTACTTCAGTGTCACCATGAAATACCGTTGCGGCGAAAAGAGTTCTTCGTTGCCCGTACATTCCTATGAGACCCGAGGAAGAAAGCTTTTCATTTTACCTAGGGTGCAAAAATGTGTTGGACAGCGATCGTTTTCTTATACTGCCCCAAAGTTATACAATTTTATACCTCAAGAGATTCAGCACATCACTGGATTATCGAGATTCAGAAGCAGGTTGAGAGAATTCATCATGACCCAGCGTCGGGGAGTGTTTGCCGATCTGGTTGAACTGCGGAGTTGATGTTGTTTGTGTGCGATTTTTAGATCTTTTATGCATTGTGTGTCATAGTTTTGCATTGTGTGCGTGGACTTTTCCATTGTTGTTGATTTTGGATGTATATACAATTACTTAATGTTGCCTACCTTTCATTTGTGTATTTCTTTTTTTTGTCGTATTTTACTTATCTCGAAACAAGTGTTCAACACTTTTCGATAGTTTGAGTTTATTCAATCTATGATGGTATAAAAATGTATTTTTTTCTCTTTACAAGTGAATAAACGTTATTATTATTATTATTATTCATTCAACAATTGATCGAAATTTTGAATAATGTCTACAGTCTCAAATTAGTGAATAATTTCATTATGTGAATCAATATAATTTTGACGCCTTTCATCGGGAATTTTTTCTTGCAGAAACAGAAGGTTTAGAAAGATATCCAGGCAAATTTGGAAAAATTGATGGAACTGCATTTTTATTTAATTTTGGATATCTGAGGAGGTTCTTTCCAATCGTGCCGTCTTTACGTTTGAATACATCGTATCTAATTATTTCATTCTCTTGGAAATGAACTGAACAAACAGCTGAATTTTGAGAAGGTGGCCAATTTTTACGAAGTATAGCAGAGATCCATTTCATTCTTGAATCAGGTTCCTTAGGAAATTTAATAATAGAGACATACGTATTTTGTGAGTCGTATTTGGACTTACAACCTATAACACAACAGCGACGAGGCATTTTCAATGTTTTTCTGGGGAGACAGGGAGTCAGAAACTTTGTACCAGATCACTATGTAAATTCAAGCACTAATTCACAGAATTGATACTGAATCACACTCAAAACTGATCAATATCACAATATTTCAAACACTCAGATGAACTTTATAAACAATACACACTCGGTACACAAAACCGGTAACAAGTGCAACTTGTTTGAAGAAATTATCAGAAAACCCCATACAAATCGGTGATCTGTAAGAATAGTTATTCCCCTTTGAGTTTTGAACTGAGCAGTCAAGTGGTACCATTTCCTCTTAAACTCCGACCTTCTCGATGCATTTCGGGTCTATAGGCCTATCAAACATTGTTGCCGCTCTTACTGTGCATGGCTTGAGTTGAAGAAGGCTATGACGCAGCTAGTTAGATAATTCGACGTTAGATATAGACGGATCTACTCGAATAATCAGAAAATAGACGAAAGTTCAGTGGCTGTACATTCAATTGACATTCAGTATTGTACAAAGTGTAAATAAACAATAGTTAAGTTCCGGCGGCCTTTTGATATGAAACCCTAGACAACGATATAAAAACCCTACATACTGTAACGAATTCGCAAGCCCTACGCCACTGCCTCTTTCTAGAAGGTACCCGAAGCACCGAGAGCTCGATAGAAAGATCAAGACGCTTCTAGAGAAAGATGCCAGCGGTATATAACCAATCGAAGTCGCAGAGCAGGGCAGTGCGACAGAAGCGGCGGTCAGTGCCGTACACTCAATTAGATATAAGTTGTAGAAATAAATTAATGTAGTAGTGAAAATAAATTAGTGTAATAGTTCAAATAAATCATCTGTAAATAGTTATTTATAGTTGTGTACCTGAAATAAATTAGTGTTAGCCAGAAGTACCGATTTAATTAACCGAAAAACGTTACAATTGGTGTCAGAAGTGGGATTCACGTGTGTTTTCGAACCGAGAGTTAATTAAATCGTGAACATTTCTGTGGATATTTTGGTGGACATTATCGTGGACATTTTTTTAGTGGACATTCTCGTGGGCATTTTTGTGGAAATTCTGGTGGAAATTTCTGTGGACAGTAGTGCGAACACTTTTTGTGGCCATATTTTTGAATGCCAGTTACGAGATCGCAATCAAGTAAAATGGATCAGACAACCTTGGATTTCTTTAAGCAAGCTTTTGAGCAACTAACCAAGCAAATACAGGATAACCATACAGAAATTAAATCCAACAGAACAGCAATAAAGGAGAGCATCAAATCGTTTAAAAATGAAATAAAGGATAATTGTAGAAGAATGATGGATAACACGAAAAGGTTAGAGAATACTAGGAATGAGGTTTTTCTCATTAACTTTGATACCGTATGTCTCTCCTTCGTATACTATTTTACGACAGATGACATGGTTGAGGAATATAAAAGAGTGGACTGGCCTAGATTTTCAGTCACTGATAAGGAAGGCACAATCAAGAGAAGAGTTTGCGGAAGTCATCGCCAACCTTCGATAGAAGACGGCACCTAAAGAAGAAGAAGGAATGAGGTTGAATCGAAGAAACTGGAGGACCATGAAAGGAACCAGAATAATCAGGAAGTGTCAAAAATGATGGAAGCTATACCAAATAGAAAAAAAGAAAGTTTGAAAATGACGGAAGCCAGAAGACTGAAACTGAAAGAATACAGGGCCCTTCAGAAATTCCTGAAGAATGTTTGCAGCGTGGAGATCTGGTTGAAACAAAAGCTTCAAATAACGGCAGATGAGAGCAATAGGGAACCTCATAACCTGGAAAGTGAAATCCAGAAGCATTCTACATTTGAAGCAGAGGTTATGGACAGCGATGAAAGAGTGCAAAGCGTAATAAACGAGGGACAAGAGTTACTATATTCGAATCACTATGCCAAAGATGAAATAGCCATAAGGCTAGAAGAAATCAAAGAGGATTGCAAGAGACTGTTGGAACTCAAGCAGATCAAACGGGAAAAGCTGAACGAGGCATATCAAGCACTGCTCTTCAGGAGGTCCGTCGAAGAGTTTGAGGTTTGGCTAGGTGAAGTCGAGATTGAAGTTAGTAACGATTTCGGAAACGACTTGGCTTCAGACAACAACATCCTAAGATGCCATCCCGCTTTGGAAAATGACTACCAACAGCACCTAGAGAACTACGAGAGCATCAACGAGATAGATGAGGAGGTACAGTGGTTGAGCGATAGGAAATCGCTAGCAGCGTCTTTGGACATGAGTATCGGTCTTACCGCGGTCCAGAGCTTACAGAAAAGTATCGGACGCTGGAGGTCGAGCTGAACTCAAGGGAACACATCGTGAAAAGTTTGATGGATAGGGCAGTCAACATGATGAGATCCGGTCATGAGTTCTCCAATGATATCAGTGAGAAGGTGAAGGAATTGGAGAATCGGTTTGTGATGGTAAGGCCACTCTGAAGATGTTGAGGTTACTAGATGCCCTTGAATTGGAAAAGTTTTACGAGGAGAGTTCAGAAGCTGAGGCCTGGATTGATGACAAGTTGTTGGCTCTGGCAACAAGTGAGGTTGGTAGAGATGAGATTTCCATTCAGACGTTGCAGGGAGAGCTGAGTATAATAACTGCTGAAGTTGAAGCTTACCAGGAAACGATCGATAAATTATCCCAGAGATGTTGCCATCTTGTGGAAAGAGAGCACTACGATGCAGATAACATCAAGAAAAGAGAGGAAGAAATAGTGCACAAGTTCAAGAAGTTACGTCAGCTAGTGGCTCAGAGGGAAGTTTCCCTCTCTGAAGCCTTCCAGTATTTCGGGTTCCTCCAAGAGTGCACCAAGCTCCAAGAATGGATCAAGGACCAGATGACCAATTCCAAAATTGAAAAGCATGCAGTTGATGTCGAGCATGTGGAACTTCTAATTCATGCCTTCGACACTTTTTACGCTAGTTTAATGAATAGCGAGGCAAGGCTCCAATCATGTTTAATCAGTGGAAATGCTCTGATAGAAGCTAAATGCAGATATAGCGCCAAGATCCAGGAGAAGATGATTGAGGTCCAGACTCAATGGCAGGATCTTTTGGAGCTGGTAAACGGTCTGAATGAACTCTTGGTCGGAGCAAAACATGTGCATATGTTCGATAGAAGAGCTGAAGAAATAATCTCTTGGATAAGCGAGAAAGAAGTTGACTTGTGCTACGATACCAATAGTCAAGACTCGGAAAGTAACCAAGATTTGCTCAGAAAACCTCAGACTTTTGAAGGCGAGTTGGAAGTGATCGAGGACAAGGCGAACTTTAGAGAGCAAGAGGCCAAGAAACTTGTCGAGGAATTCCCAGAAACCAATGAGCACATTGACAGCAAGAGAGAAGATACGCTGGAAGCTTACAAATATCTTGTTGTGTGCGCAGAGAGACAAAAATATAACTTGCAGCAATTGGAACCATCCCGAGGTTATATTAACCAAGATATTGCCGAGAAGTTCAAGATCCTGTAGCTTGGATTAGGGACTTGGAAGAAGCAAAAGGATATCTGCGATCAGAACCTGGACGTTCAGTTATTCAAGAAGGAGGTGTCCGTATTCGTGAATTGGCTGATAACGAGGGACGACGCTCTCAAGGAAGAGAAACTGGAAGATCTGATCGGGACGTATTGCGACTTTGAGGAGAGGATCAAAGTTCGAGAGAATTAAGACTGTTAGGTATTATTCCTGTGAACAAGGAAATTGCAGAAACGGAGAATCCTGTAGATTTAGCCACCGTGCCAGATATGTTCAGGGACTGAACATCCTAGGAAGGGGGCAGTGTAACGAATTCGCAAGCCCTACGCCACTGCCTCTTTCTAGAAGGTACCGGAAGCACCGAGAGCTCGATAGAAAGATCAAGACACTTCTAGAGAAAGATGCCAGCGGTATATAACCAATCGAAGTCGCAGAGCAGGGCAGTGCGACAGAAGCGGCGGTCAGTGCCGTACACTCAATTAGATATAAGTTGTAGAAATAAATTAATGTAGTAGTGAAAAATAAATTAGTGTAATAGTTCAAATAAATCATCTGTAAATAGTTATTTATAGTTGTGTACCTGAAATAAATTAGTGTTAGCCAGAAGTACCGATTTAATTAACCGAAAAACATTACAATTCAATTCAATTTATTTGAGATTCCAACCACAATTACAATGTGCTCAAATATAGCACAAAATACATACAACAATTTCAATGTTATCCCCATCAAGACGAAACAACAACTAAGCAGAGCTTGTTCATGTTGTTCCGACTTTCTGAGGACTTTGAGCACAGGCTTATCAAATAGCATAAACAAAAAAAAAAAAAATTAAATATATCAAATTCACAAATCGAAGGTGAATCGGTTCTCGAACAAAAGTTTCCTGAGCTCCCTACTGAACGTTTTTCTATTCTTAATTTTTCTAACATTTAGTGGGATTCTGTTATAGTATTTAGGCCCAATATAGGAAATGAAACGTTGTGAGAAACTCTTCCTGAACAACCTAATCTCAAGCGACTCATTGTCCATCGCTCTGGTCACGTATCTTCTTTCTAGTTCAATGAGTGGATGATCCTGGGAGAACATGTACATGAGAGTCTGATAAATGTACAACGTCCTCACATTCATAATCCCAGATTCATAATATAATTCATCCGTAGGATGAAGTAGGTCTTTTCTAAACATTATTTTTATCAAACTGTTCTGTGATATCTGTAGACCCTTTTCAGCGTTCTTAGTAAGACCCCCCCACACAATCACACAATACCTGAGAACTGACTCTACTAAAGAATTATAAAGTAATAATAAGGTTTTCGTATTGAATATATCTCTTAGAACATAAAATTTATGCTGGAGCAATCTCAACCTTTTCATCAACATAGCGGACTGCGCCTCCCATCTTAGGTATTTATCCCCCATGATATCCAAGTACTTTATCTCGTCAACTCTCGAGATTGATGGACATGCGCAACTTTGGAGAGTACATTCATCATTGTGACCAACTAAAAGATCATTATCGGGCTGCCCATCAATAGTGATCGAAAAGGTAATGAATTTAGTTTTGCAAAAATTCAAGGACATTGAATTGAAACTCAACCACTCATAAAGATCAAAGAGACAACTCTCCGCCGTTCTATAAAGAGCATCCCATGAATCACCCACGAAAACAATTGCAGTGACGTCGGCGTATGATATGATCTTATCGGAGATATTATTCATCTCAAAAACATCGTTGGAATAGATAAGAAATAACAACGGTCCAAGGACTGTACCTTGAGGTACCCCCGACACGACCGTTGTTGAATCGCTAAGAGAATTACCAACTCTAACGCATTGGCTTCTGTCCCTGTAATCTTTCAACAAGTCATAAGCGGTTCCCCTCACTCCCGTATTGCTGAGCTTAGTAAGCAGCCGCTCATGTGAAATAGTGTCGAACGCTTTAGCTAAATCAAGAAACACCGTCATACATTTTTTTGATTCGTCCAAACTGGTCACAATCCTCCCCACTAGATCCAAAGCAGCATCCATCGTGCTGACACCCTTTTTAAAACCAAACTGTTTGCCCGAGATAACATGGTGCTGATCGTAAAATGAGAGAAGTCTCCTCTTGAAACATTTTTCAAAAATCTTCGCGAAATTATTTATGAGAGAGATAGGCCGATAGTTAGATGGATTATCATGATTCCCACTTTTGTAAACAGGGACAATTATAGATTCTTTCCATTGAAGGGGAAGTGAAACGGATGTGAATGTTAAATTTATAATATGACAGAGAGGTTTAGTGATAAACATGTGTATACGTTTCAACAATTTAGCTTGTAACTTATCAGGTCCAGTCGCAGCGTCATTCTTTAAGCTGCTGATTTCTTCTATTATTTCGTTCTCTGTAACTGGAGATAGAAAAACTGATTCCCGGATTATTTTGTTAGTCTTAATTCTCTTACAAGCATCTGGTTTAACCGTTTTTATTTTTTCAGCTATATTCGTACCCACTCTAGCAAAGAAATTATTGAATATAGCCGCATTCTCCCTATCATCTGTTATACTCACACCATTCTCATCTCTTAAACTAATCTTGCTCGAACTGGATTCATCAGATTTATTATTAGTAGCGCAATTAATTGTTTTCCATATTTTTTTATAATTGTTTCCCGCATTCTTTATTTGTAACATGTAGTAATCATTCTTTGTAATCCTTATAAGTTTATTCAATTTATTTCTGTACTGACAATATTCATTTTTAAGTTCTATTGAAAAATTTTTGGTGAGATTTTTTTTCAAACGATCCCTTTTGTTTATGGACTCAATCAAACCGCGAGTAATCCAAGGTTTGAGCTTTACAAATTTTCGATGAACAGTTTTCCTCACAGAGCAACGCTGTAATAACCCCTGAACTTTATCAATGAAAATATTATAACTCGACTGTACATCCCTAGCTTTCAAAACGTCCTCTCAGCCTTCCTCGTTCAAGTACTGACTCAATTTATCGAAATCGGTCCGATCTATTTGCATCAAATTTCCCGGTGAGCGATTGATGATTTTAAATTTGAATCTAAGGCGAGAGTAGCAAAATGGTCCGTGAGGGCCGCCCGTACAACTAGGGGTTTTATAGTGACACAGTCATTGATGTATCTTGCCCTTCGAATAAAAATATGATCCAATATGCTCTTGGAAGTTTCCGTTTCTCTTGTTATTTCATTGATGTAAGAAATATAACCATTTTCACTTAACATGTTATGATAATTTGTGACATCCAATGATGAATTGTCCAGCAAATTGAAATTAATATCTCCCAGGAATATCTCAAGTGGATTCCTTTTCAAAGTTTTCATATATTCATGAACATCTCTAATGTAAAGCAATGCATCAGTGGAGGGTGGCCTATATGATGCCGTGATTCCTATACTGAGTTTTTCTATCCTGAGCAATACCCTACATAACACTGTTTAAGTCAAGGAATAATAGATCACCGGCGCAGTGAACACATCGCGAATATAGACAATCAAACCATCATTTTTATTGAATCTTGACTCATTGTAAAATATATTAAAATGAGGAATTTTGAACCGACTCACCTCCTCCACATTCCAAGTTTCAGACAATACAACAACTCCGACTCTATCATTTACAGATTCAAGGTATACAAGAAACTCTTCAAAATTTTTGCGAACACTTCGAATATTTAGGTGTAAAATAGTTAAATCATCTATCCTTACCTCCCTAAAAGCCTCTTCAAAACCATCCACAACCTCTGTTTCAATCATCTCATCCAAATTACCTAAAAAGTCCAGCATCTCTAATGCAGAATTTAACTAATACTCTCCGTTCAGCGAGCCGACCTCATAAAATTATTCTTAAACCACGATAAAAAAAAAAAAAAAACAATACCTTAACCTGAGGTAGAGCTACCCTAGACGATTCCAAAAAAACCTATATATGATAGGTCTAATCTTCCTCATAGCCGAGATACTGGGTGGTTTATGAATTCACCAATATTTTCAATTCCTCATAACTTTTGAACCACCCGGAATATTTGATTGATATTTGGAACGTACAATTCATTTCATTAGGTCAACGTATGGTATTCAACGAGTGAACTCGTTTTACTTGCCGCTCTTTCCTAAAATACAAGTTTATATTTGTTCTGTTTGAAGTGAAATCCTTACAATATAAAATAATTGTAATTTCACCATCAATTGAAAAATGGGTCCAAAAATGAACAATGATATCAAAAACGCTGTAAAAAAAGCTCTCCGAGATTTACTTAATGAGGATGGATTCCTTGATAAATTGTTATCCAAGGTCAATGAAAAACTCAAAACAATGCAGATTACTATTGAAGAACAGTCTAATAAAATACAACAGCTGGAGGATCAAATCGATAATATACATCGAACCGATAAATTAAATGATGATTTCATCCAGGGACAATCAAATAAGATAAAACAACTTGAGAATCAAGTTGACAATATGCATCAGGCTGATAAAATAAACAACGTATGTATTTATAATTTCCCGGAAGAGGACAATGAAAAATTAAAGGATAAATTTCTTCATCTCTAAAGAAAAACTTCAAATTGAGTTAACAGACAAGGATATAATAGGATGCTACCGGATTGGCTCGAAAACAAGTTCGATAACCAACAAAAGAAGAAATTAATACTCAAAAATGTGCATAGGCTGAGGGGGACTAAAATTGGGATCACGGAGGATTTAACGAAGAGTCGACTGAGGCTTTTTCATTCTGCCAGGGAAAAATTCAACAGGAAAAACGTCTTCACACAGCATGGCATTATTTTTGTCCGAAATGGTGATAATGTGCGAAAGGTTAGTGATTTCGTTTCACTGGACAAAATAATTATTTCTTAAGTTATTTATAAGATACGGTAAAGTGGAGGTTATACCATTTGCATAGACTGAAAAGAGCTCTTTATTTGGTTTTCTTCTTGTGATTGTTCATGTATGTTTTTTTTTCTTTTCATTAGCACTCAATTATGTTAGAGTATATGGATATGTTGAAGTCATGTGTGGGGTTTGATGGAAAAATTTTTGATGACGTTGGAAATTTAGAAAAATTATTTGATGGATTGGGTAAATTTAATATATTGCATTTAAATATACGCAGCCTGCGTAAGAATTTTGATGAATTATGTGTATATCTGAATAGTATAAATTTATATAAAATTGATGTTATGATCTTTTCTGAAACTTTCAAAGTAGATAATGTTTCGGATTATTATATTGATCAATTCGAATGTTTCTATAATGGGTCTGAATTCAACAAAAATGATGGCTTAATCATTTACGTAAAAAACAAATACAACATTAAAACAGAAATTGTTGAGTTCACAGAGATCAAGATAATTAGGTGTGAGGTGAACTGTGGGGATGATTGTACGGTTGGTATCACTTCAGTATATAGACCGCCCTCTACGCGAACTACATTGTTTTTAAATGACCTGGTAGATTATGTACAGTCAATTGATTATAGGAAAATAGAAGTTTTCACTGGTGATATAAATTTGAATTTGCTGAATAAAGATAATGAAGAAATAAATCGATATCTATTATACCAAAATGCCTATTTCTCATGTATTGATCTACCTACAAAAGAGACAGATAACTCGTCTACACTTATTGATCATCTTTTCATTAAATCGAAGAATATTAATAGTTTATCCGGATACGTAACCCCGTTTATTCTTCGTTCTTCCATCACGGATCATTACATGATAGGAGTCTCTATAAAACAAAAACAAGAACAAAAAACATGGAGTGGGGATAAAAATATAAACAAGAAAATAATTAATTTCCGTAAATTCAACGAACTTTTGAAAAACGAGGACTGGTCTGACGTTTTATGCACAAAAGATGTTCAAACAGCTTATTCATCTTTTCTCAATACTTTCAAGAAATATTTGAATCAATCAGTTCATGTGTTTCGGCTAAATAGTTCACTCAGGAAGAGAAAGAGCTGGATAACTGAAGGGATAATAAAATCTATAAACGTGAGGGATAGACTGAAAAGGGATCTAAATTTTGATTATTCACACGAAAAACACAGCTATTATAAACGATTCAGAAATATATTGAATAAGACAATAAAGAACGCAAAAACCACTTATTATCAGCAAAAATTAAATCAAGTAGGGAATTGTTAGAAAAAAATTTGGAAGACAATTAATGATATAGCTAACGTGAAAATCAACAATAAAAAGAAAACCATTAATATAGGACAGGATTACAACGTTACGCAAGATGTGAAAATGGCAGATTTTTTCAATAATTTTTTCATTAATATAGGCAAAGATATACAAAAAAAGTTAGAAAAAGGGATAATAATAGTAACGCTAATTCCAACAGAAATATCTATAGCTCGTTTTTCATCAAACCGGTTACAAAAAACGAACTTATCCAACATATAAGTACATTGAAAGATCATTCTTCTCCTGGAGAAGATGAAATAACGTAAAGTATAATTAAGAAAACTTATATGAATATAATAACCCCTCTTGCGTTCATTATAAATTTGAGCTTTTCAACATCTATTGTACCAAAGAAATGGAAAATTGCAAAAGTTACCCCTGTGTATAAGGGTGGGGAATTAGCATCCCCCACAAATTATCGGCCCATCTCGGTAATAAACAACTTCTCAAAAATATTTGAAAAATGTTTGAAAAATCGCATTGTAGATTTCCTTGAAAACAACAAACTGTTCAGTCCGAATCAGTTTGGGTTCAGAAAATACAAAGGAACAGAGGATGCAGTATTCGAACTTATAAGGGAAATCCATAAGAACTGGCACAGCGGAAACAAAACTTTAGCTGTTTTCTTAGATCTTAGAAAAGCATTTGACACTGTATCTCATGGTATACTCCTAGAGAGAATGGAACGCATCGGAATCAGGGGCAACACATTACATCTAATAAAAAATGATCTAACTAATAGAAAACAAAGAACAAAAGTCAATAACTCTTATAGTTCCTATTTGACAGTTGATACCGCTGTACCACAGGGCACAGTTCTTGGTCCAGTCCTTTTTCTCATTTACATCAATGAAATTCATACCGCAGTAAAGGATTGTCGAGTTCTCTCTTACGCTGATGACACGGTTTTAATTTTTCAGGGTGGGAGCTGGCTGGATATTCGTAGGAATGCTAGTAGGGAAATAGAGCTCATGATTGCATGGCTGAATGGAGGCCTATTGGATCTGAATACTTCCAAAACATATTTTGTCGCATTTTCTGCATCAATTTTGACCAACCTACATTCGACAAACTTAATGTTCACTCAGAAGAATGCCACGTATTGGGGTATTGCCAGGATTGTACTCACATAGAGAAGAGAGCGGGCGTGAAATATTTGGGAGTAGTTGCTGATCAACATCTAAAATGGGACAAGCATGTCAGTTCTTTGTGTGGGAAAATAAGAATGTTATTTCATAAATATTATTTGCTCAGGGAAATACTCAACAGAAAACTTTTATTGCTTCTATATGCTGCTCTTGTTGAATCGATCCTTAGGTACTGTATTGTCGTATGGGGTGGAGCTTATAAAAATTCTGTTCATTCTTTGGAGGTCACACAGAATACAGTGTTAAAAATTATTTTCAATAAACCGCGACTTTTCCCAACCAATGAATTATATGAGTGTCACCGATTAATGAACCTGCGCAACTTATATTGCTTATGCTCTTTGTTATTCCTCTTTAAAGTAGAGGATATATTTCCAACTCTAACTCACGGCTACTATACTAGATGTAACATTAGTAAGAATTTGATCATGTCCCTTTATCATAAGAACATAAATCAACGATTTCTCATTTTCTTGCTGCCGAAAATTTACAATCTGCTACCCACCGAACTGAGAGACTGTATGAAAGATAGAAAAGTTTACAAAAGGAGACTAAAAGCATTCATTCTTGACAACCCATCATTCTTCAAGAAATTATTTTGACATTGATTAATTAAGTTTCGGGATTTTTTTTTTCTCTTTTTTTTTCCCATTCAGTGGCTCCGCTTATCCTGTACTCAAGGGTTCCTTGTATTGTCCATTTCTCTAACTGTTCATGATCTAATTTTTCAGAATGTTGAATACCTAAATTTTTGTTTCGTAATCTCAGCACACAAACATTGTTAAGGCCAAGTTCCCGAAAGCTGTAATTTTGTGATTGAAATTGACGATGAATAAATTATTATAATTATTATAATTAATTAAAAAAAAATCAGGTCCATCGATTAATTAAAACTAATCAAAAAATCAAGTCCGTATTGAAAAAATATGGGACTTTTAACAAGCTGGGATTCAACACCCTGTATAGTGGAATATTGGAATTTGATGTAAATATTCGGAGAGAGCGAAATTTTTTCTATGAGGATCAGTAGATTTCTATGTTCCGAACGTCATTCAACCCATCGAAATTTTCGGCCAAAAATTTAGTTCAATTGTGAAATTTCATTCACAGAAAAATCGTATTTTGCCGGGGTGCCAAAATGTCTGGCGACGGCCCTGCAAAGAGGTACGTCTTCCAATAACAGTGGAAAACGATATAAGCTGAATGGCCGCCAGGGCTATGTATGCAGCACTTTTCATCAAATTTTCCATGATCAACATTTGGGGCTGTATATTTTCGAATTCCATCTTAAAGGTCTTGAATCGATTGCGAAGCATTGGCTTTTATCCTTGTAATGAGACCTTTGTGGTCTGTTGGGATATAAATAAATAAATAAATAAATAAATGTCTACTATACTGGTGTTATTTTAAAATTTTCATTTGTTCTGTCGAAAGTCGTTGATTTTGTTATTTTTGTTTATTTGACTCCAAAATACGACGCGACGTTGTCAGAAAGACGACATGAGCACAATAAGAAACGATGCGGAATTCAAGTGAAAAGGGACCAATACTATTAAAAACCAAAAACACTGGTCCCTTCAAAAGTCACCTCTTCAATCTTGAGGTTTTCCAAGAGTAAGTGAGCACATCATTTTCATAGACATCTCAGCATAGACTCTATAATTCCCTTGTATCCAGCTTTTGTTAAAAACATACTTAGTGTAGTATGGATAACTTTTCATACAAGATGAGTTGATTGTATTGAAAGGGTAGGAGGAAATTTCCTTTTCCTGACAAAACGTAAACCTTATCCTAATAGAAACTAGAGTTATGAACCCCTTATGTGTGAGTTTGAGTTCACTCAGAAAATTCCGTCAAATCAATAGTTTAATATTCTTTTATAAAATTTAGCACAATCAGGTAGATCCCAAGGATTTGTTCACGTAAATGCGATTGAGTGTTCCACGATTCACTTCGATATCACATTTAGGAAGGGTCTATACCGTTTCAGTGATCAGTTCAAAAATTAGTACGCTTTATTTTACGCTAGAGATTATTGATTTATATGATGTTTTCACTATTATCAATTTCCGAAAGCCCTTATTTATTAATTTTTTTGAAATGGAAAAACAAAGAATAAGATGAATTTTTTATTGAAGAATAAATATATGCATGATATAAATTTCCAAACAAACATCTATTTTCTTATGAATTTTCGCATGATATATATATATACAGAAAGTCTTCTCGAAGACTAAAAAAACCGGTTTTTTAAAATTGAAATAAAGATTCAAAGATGTATTTCAAATTCGGGCATGTGGTAGAAAAGGGCGGAAAATCAGAGGAACGTTTGAGATTGCTTTACTCATCCTGAAAAGTGGTGGGATCTCAGAAACGCTGAGGAGAGAGGAGCAGTTTAACTTTGCAGATCACGAGAAGAGGTACCTAATTCCTATCATAACTTTTCCGGACCTCTGATGACCATAATGTGAAATAATTATAGTAATCATAGGGATGTTGACATATTTTTCTGGCCCTTATCTCACTTTCATCATCATCGATGTGTTTTTTTTTTCGTTGCTCTGCCTGTTGGATTGATATTGAATAAATAAATCAGCCCATGTCAGTCAATATGTTATGATGTTTATTAAAATATTTTTTTAAATCCCTTCTGATGGGTATTTTGATAGAGCTCAACATTGTGGATTTGCTAATGGTTTGATTAATCAAATCGTCAATCGTTAAAACGTATTGATATACACGATTTACAAAGCAATTGCCAATAATATTTTTGATTATATCAACATGTGTTTGACATGAATTAATCAGGAATTCGATTGCAGAAGCTTTCAACATTTCAATCAGCCATATCCAATATTTTTTCTGCTACATGTGGAATGAATTTCAGTTGCCATGTTTATCAGGACTGAAAATCAAGAGATGAGTTGATATCGGGTACGTACAGTCATATTTTTTTCGAAAAGCAGCAAGATGAATTGCAATTATTCGAATTATATGTTAGTGGCTTCGAAGTCGATTCGAAGAGTGACTAAGCTTATTCAACAACGCATATAAAATATCCAGTCATATAGGTATTGGAATTTTATTCTACTCTGCAATGAAATTTTTTCCAATTTTGATCCAATCGATGAAGAAACGAAATATATGAACACAGACTCTGTATAGCTGAACAAATTTCGGAGATGAATATCAATGTCGAGCAATTTATTTCCTTTCGAAGGTCTCCTCTCATGTCTTTCTAGTGATGGTTAGTAGGAAATCGTAGAGGAAAACGAATCATATCAATTAATCAAGAATTAATTAACAAGTGATGAAGACATACCTAAGATTATTCAGAATTCTATGAGGCTGAGAAGATTTGAGAAAATACTGAAGTACTTTCACTTGAATGATAGAACCCAGCTAGATTTGACTGGAGGACCGCTTATATAAATTGGGATGATTTATTTGCTTCCATTCCTACCATACTAATTAGTTTGTTCCTATTGTTTCTGAATAAACGCTTGGGAATAATTATTATTTTTGTTTTTATTGAGTGTTCTTAAACGTCTTATATGCTCAGTAGGGACAGCGTCCTTTTTTAAGGACATCATTTTATGAAAAAAATAAAAACTTTTGAAAAAAAACACTTGATTTACTATTCAGGCAAACAAATCCATCTAAAAAAACCAACGCAAGCATAATTGAAATAGAAAAAGAACCTTGTCCACAATGGGTTACATTAAGAAAAACTCTCTGATAACCGATTAACCTATTTCACCCCATTGGTAAATTTGGTTATGATTAGATAGGAGAAGCGGGCAGTAATACCATTTGAAAACTAAGCTCTGGCTGCGATAAAATGAGAATGTTTCATTATTTGGCAGCATGGACACCAGGATATACAGGTTTTGCGTCTTCATCTTAAGTGAATAATCGACAAAATAAAATTCATTATGGAACAAGAAGATAATGGAGTTTACCTTTTTAGATCTTTTGATATACAGGGTGTCCCGTAAAGACCACGTCAAACCGAGGGAGAATGTAGATCAATATATAAACCACCTGCTATGACAAAATTCTTATTATAAAAGTCTTACCGTTTTCGAGATAATTTTTTTTTTTTTTAAATAATGAATTTTTGCCCCTTTCAATAGTTTTGTCCTTACGGTTGGTACAATTTTACATCTTTCTGGTTAATTTTTTCAGTAACAATTAATTCTGAAGAATAATTTTAATTTTACATTAAAAACATCCTCCGAAAATTTTAAAGGGGGACTATGAGAAATATTTTTACTGAAAATTTTGGTAATGGATTATTTTGTTCATGAAGTTTAGCCCATCGTAGTGGAAAAAAAATGTACCGAGCTACTGCTGCACATTACACCAATAAATTCTCTATTTCATAGTGATTTCAAAGAGGTATCACCCAAGTCATTTGTTATTCAAAAAAAAAGATATGGCTGTTTTTATCCAAATGGGTACGTTTCTGACAAAATCAAGTTTGTCAATTCTGTTAAGAAATCTTCGATGTTGCATTACTTAGTGAACAATGGTTATTGTTAACGTGCGAAAATATTACTCGCATAATTATTCACCTCAACGAAATTCAATTTTGCCGGCAAATTTTGGAAGACATCATGCAGATCCAGATTTTTTTAATAAGATCATTTGGAGCGACGAGTCTTCCTGTACCAAGGATGGGTACATGAGGACCTCAATCCTCTGGACTTTGAATGTTGCGGCTGCCTGAAAGTATACGCAACACCCATACGTGATGAAGCCGAATTGCGGATGCGTTCTCTCAATTCGGCTTCATCACGTATGGGTGTTGCGTATACTTTGTCTTTTAGGCAGTCCCAATAATAAAAGTCCATAGGATTTAGGTCAGGTGAACGAGGAGGCCACAAAATTTCACCTTCTCTTCCAATCCACCGGTGGGGATAAGTTCTATTCAAATGTGCGGTAACTTCGAGTCCGTAATGTGCTGGGCATCCATCATGTTGAAACCACAGACTACGTCGCAGCGCCAGTGGCACATCTTCCAATAAAATGGGCAGCTGGTTAGTTAAAAATTCCAAATAATTGTTTGCGTTCAGTGATGGCGGCAGTTCGATCGGGCACAAAATTGCACCATTAAATATTTCAGTCCATAAATTGATCTTGAATCGATATTGTGATCTACCTTCTCTCACCTCGTGTGGATTTATGATATTCCTGCTATGCAAATTGTGGAGGTTCATGTACCCATCATTGGTACAGGAAGACTCGTCGCTCCAAATGATCTTATTGAAAAAATCTGGATCTGCATGATGTTTTCCAAAATTTGCCGGCAAAATTGAATTTCGTTGAGGTGAATAATTATGCGAGTAATATTTTCGCACGTTAACAATTACCATTGTTCACTAAGTAATGCAACATCGAAGATTTCTTAACAAAATTGACAAACTTGATTTTGTCAGAAACGTACCCATTTGGATAAAAACAGCTATATCTTTTTTTTTTTTAATAAAAAATGACTTGGGTGATACCTCTTTGAAATCACTATGAAATAGAGAATTTATTGGTGTAATGTGCAGCAGTAGCTCGGTACATTTTTTTTTCCACTACGATGGGCTTAACTTCATGAACAAAATAATCCATTACCAAAATTTCCAATAAAAATATTTCTCAAAGCCCCCCTTTAAAATTTTCGGAGGATGTTTTTAATGTAAACGTTAAAATAATTCTTCAGCAATATTTTACTGAAAAAATTAACCAGAAAGATGTAAAATTGTACCAACCGTAAGGGCAAAACTATTGAAAGGGGCAAAAATTCATTATTTAAAAAAAAAAAATATCTCGGAAACGGTAAGACTTTTATAATAGGAATTTTGTTATAGCAGGTGGGTTATCCTTTGATCTAAATTCTCCCTCCGTTTGACGTGGTCTTTACGGGACACCCTGTATAATAATGCGAATTGGAAATACTGTGTATACTGTGTATCGGAACCCAATGCACACACATTTTATTTACATACGATTTCGCACCACCGTCTCAATTAGATTTCTTTCTCAAGACATTGCAGGTACAATTCATGAGATTTAAAGAAGAAAAAAATCGAAAAAAATGAATATCTTTAGAAACAGGTATATCCCAGAAAAATGATTACACATAACGCCTAATTCAACGTTTTCTAAGAGAGACAACGAGAACACAAAGACGAATCAATTATCCCAAAGATAGTGCTTCCTCACATCAAACGAACAACAGATGAAATTGAACGCACACTAATTGCAACAATATAATTCCAATTTCCAGACCATTCCAAACTTTGAGATCTTTCTTAAGAAATCCAAAGGAAAAATAGGAAATCTGCGCTGTCCAACATGCCAATTGTTCCATATTTTATATAGGTCAGACGAACTAGAGAATTTCCTCGAGAATAAAACAACAAAAATTAATGTGAGGAGATATGACAACGTCTTCTCTCACTGAAAGAAACGAATCCCGGGAATTTCCTGTTGTTTAAACGTTATCATTATTACAACAGGAAAAGACCGTTCTGTGAACAATCTGTACCTGGAATCTAACATGCCGATTCCGGTTGAAGTGACTTGAGTTGGATGAACAGGAAAAACGGTAAGTATAGCAGAGATTGGGAATTTACAATTCCTCAGGAATATTTCCTGATATATTTACAAGCCACGACTGCAAAACCTACGTAGGTCGGAACCATAGGTACCGTGATATATTCATTATAATAAATATATGGAAAATTCTCCCCCGATTCCAGACACCTCCATTTGCGAAGTCACTCTTTAGACATAATACATTACAAAATAGCACTTGAATACTGATAGAAAGTACCCTGAATTACAACAATGCTCCACGGTATAACTAACCCGAAATTTCCGGTAAAATTTCATGGAAACAAATGTCAACTAAATTACCGCCAAAACTACGATATTATTCAGTAGACAATGCAAGAAATACCAGTTAAATACTAGGTTACTTCTTCAATTCAACGTAAAATTCCTGTCAAATCGATACAATACAGTTCGGTTATAACTAAGGTCGAAGCTTGGAATACAACTATCTAGTTTGTTCATTAACCAGGAAATTCCTGATAAATCGAAAGTGGCGATGCTGTAAATAGTCATACATATTCCGATTTTTGTCACAGTATTATATTCCTGTTGAAATGACAAACTGCAGTTTGGTTGCATCAACTAATCTGAAACTTGTTAGTTCTAGATGAATTAAACAACCGGAATCGTCAAGTAAAATCAATAAATTTTTCTTCTGTAGCTTATATAGGGGGAATTTCCTGTAGAAATCACCGAATTCCTGTTGTATATCCTAATAAATTTCTTTGAGTGCGTCCAACATGTGAAAAGTACCTATAGGCCATTTCCGTTGACTTCAAAAATTGAAACAACTAGCGAATACTGAAACTCCCCAGTAACGCCTGGTGAAAAAAATCAAATAATCAAATGGACCACGCATTGAGCACAACGTCTAGAAATATATCGATTTAATATTGATATTAATATTGTTAATAAAGGCACAATGTGATCCTCCTGTAATGACCCTTCATAAACACTTTCAATTTCATTCAAGACATGGTAAAAAAAATATAAAAAAAAAATAACAACGAAAGAAGCAGATATATGCAGTCTAAGCATAAAGATCAATTGCACCATTCAAAAAATAAACGTTGTTTACCTAATCAATGTTTAATGCTAATCGATGATTATAATCTCTACCGATTGCACCGATTGATAATAATCGATATTTAGCTAGACAGGATATATGTTTGGCAACATTTCAAAATATCGACGGTGATCATAGAAAAATCAGGAATTCAATTTCTTTAGTATATGATTCCGTGTTAACCTTAATTATAAATTATTATTATAAATTGTCATTGAATGATAATTCACGATCTGAATCTGAACACATATTTCAATTTTGAAATTCCTCACAAAACCAAACACAGAATCACACAATGTAACACAATCAGATTATATCCATAGAGAAATAATGTTTATGGTTATGTAATAGGTCATATGTTTCGACGTTTGAGTTGCGCAGAATCATATACTAATATATAATAATATAATAATAATAATAATGGCAACTAAATTAACACTAATTAATTCTGAAAAAGTGCCATACTACAAGTACCGACCGGAAACCATCCTGGAAAACGAACGCTATGAACTGTACTGGGATCGTACAGTTTTGACTGATAAAACAGTCCCTCACAACAGGCCAGATATATTGCTAGTTGATAAACAACAAAAGGCAGCAATACTCATAGACGTAGCAATACCTAATAACAACAACATGCGTCAAAAAGAGGTCGAAAAAATTTCAAAATATAGGGACCTCGAATTTCAGATAAAGCGCCAGTGGGGAATGATATCAACGAGAACTATTCCAATTATCATCTCAACAACAGGAATAGTACCCAAAAATCTCAAGAGAAATATCAAGCAACTAGGACTTAGTGAGTATATATGTAATATAATGCAAAAAGCTGTTCTTTTAGGTACTGCAAGGACGGTGAGAAAATTCCTAGGAAGCGAAGGACAGGTCCAAGGATCGCGTGTAAGAGGACCAGAAGTTCGACGAGAACCAGGGGGACCACAAGGACCGGACACGACCGAGCTCTGCCCTTCTGATATTTTAAATATCTGGGATTGAGTGAATGTTCCTCTTAGCGAGGAGTGAGAAGCCGACGGCGAGGAAAAATCCTACGCGTATAGGCAAAAGTCGATAATAATAATAGGGTAGCGGTAGGAAATCCCTAGCGATTCACCTATCAGGAGAGTTGAATCGACTCCTGCCCACCGCAGATTCCAGGAGCTCCCTGACCCGGGAAGCTGTAACCTGTCGAAGGGTCCCTGTCCAGGGTAACGGACGAAGCCGTGTGGAAAGCAGCTCAAGAATTCTCCCACCGTAGCTCTGCGGATCGTAAAAAGCGATCAAAGGCCGTCTCCCCCACGACACGGAGGAACCCATGAATGATGGTGAATTTAAGGAATCGAAATATAGAGCCGCTGCCTGAGGTTCGTCAGGGCGTGTCTGGAGCCGGCGCTGGACATGACAGTATGCGGGACGTCGTTGACAGAGTGCTAAGGAGACGGGCGTCTGTCGAACAAAATGCTACGCCTCCACAATCTCAACACTCTAGGAGAAGAATAACACGAGTTTCTCCGACCGCTGAAGGTGCTGCGCAGGATCCCCAACCAGCACTCACCCAAGCAGGTCTACCAAGAAGACGCATGAAATGGACAAGTTCGATAAATGAAACGATCATGCGCATATACTATGAAGTAACTAATATGGAAGAGGATAAAATAGGCTACCGGCAAAAGCTGTTTGCAGAATTCCACAGAAACTATCCCGAACTTCAAGTTTCTGAACAAAGAGTAGCCGACCAATACCGGGTCATATTGAGAAATAAACTTGTACCCGATGAGAGACTTAACACCATAAAAAATGAAGTCCAACTGAGGCTACAGAATAAGAACCTCACTAACAACGAAGTGACAATTGAAGAAAACTACGATTGTGCTGAAAACCAACACAACATCAATGCACAAATTAATACTGAGGAACAAAACAGCGGAGATTTGCCACTAGTAAGAGATGAGCAATGGCGGAATATACAAACTGCGACTATGGAAAACCGAGAAGAAAGTCGAAGAGATCTATCAGAGCAATTATCTGTTACAATGAATAGATATTTCATAGAATTCGAGGGTACTGATCCTCTTAAACGACCAATTCTTCCTAGACTGAAGACATCGAAAAAACTATCACATATTCTGCACATAATGAACAAAGAGATAATTCCACCGTTTTTTTCGAATGACCAAAACCTAGAGTCATTGCATTTAATTACCTACTGTGCAGCCTCTACAATATCAGCAGTGCTCGGTGTGA
The DNA here is from genome assembly GCF_914767665.1 of Harmonia axyridis. Classification (NCBI taxonomy): domain Eukaryota; kingdom Metazoa; phylum Arthropoda; class Insecta; order Coleoptera; family Coccinellidae; genus Harmonia; species Harmonia axyridis. Next base: position 17,976,374 of record NC_059507.1, on the reverse strand, counting down.
AGCCAAAACCTAGAAGTGAGCAACCAGCACAGAAAAAACAGCATAACAAACCACATTGGCAAAATAGGCTAGAAGCAAAAGTACATAGCCTCCGACAAGATATAGGAAGGTTAACACAATTTGAAAAAGGTTCTCCGTCGAGAAAACTACAGAAAATAGTGGATGCAATTATGGATCGCCATAGGCGACATGCAAACTACGACGCCAACAATGAAAGTGCTCAAGAAACTCTAGATACACTCAAACAAAAATTAAGTGTATACTCTGAACGACTGAGAAGATACAATGAGAGCTATAAACGAAAACATGAAAATATGATTTTTGAAAACTCCGAAAAGAACTTTTATAGAATGCTTAATGAACAAACGTCAACTAAATTAGTGAGTCCTCCAAGCGCCGAAGATATGGAGAGTTTTTGGACCGATCAACTGTCAACACCAACTCCTTTTAACTCCAAAGCATGTTGGATAAGAAGAGAGGAGAAATCATGTGAGACCATAGAAAGTATGCCACATAGTGTAATAACGTCTGAAGAACTACAGGAAATATTGAAGAACACTCACAATTGGAAATCTCCAGGCCCAGATGGAATTCACAACTTCTGGTTGAAGAAGTTTTGGTGTCTGCACGGCAGGCTAGTCGAATATATAAATAACATAATACATAATCCAACAGAAATGCCAACATTTTTAACAACAGGTATCACTTACCTAATACCGAAGGATTTTCAAAACACTATGGATCCATCAAAATATAGACCTATAACATGCCTACCAACAATATACAAAATCATCACATCATGTTTAGCATCTCGTATCTACAAACATTGCGAGAAAAATAAAATAATAACAACACAGCAGAAAGGATGTTCCAAGAATGCACAAGGATCGAAGGAACAGCTGGTAATAGATTCCATCATATGCAACCAAGCCTTCAAGAAACATAGAAACCTTTTCATGACTTATTTTCATTACAAGAAGGCTTTCGACTCACTTCCACATGGCTGGCTGAAGAAAATTTTGGAGATATACAAGATCGATCCAATTATAACCAATTTTCTAAAGCTTGCAATGGACAATTGGAAAACGAACATCGAGCTATCCACGGCAAACATAAAAACCAAACTGATTCCAATTAAGAAGGGAATTTTCCAAGGTGACTCCTTGAGCCCTTTATGGTTCTGCTTGGCGCTGAACCCACTCTCTAAACAGCTAAACGCTACTGAAAAGGGTTTCAACATTAAAGGAAATAATAATACCACCACCCTTAATCATTTGCTGTACATGGATGATTTGAAACTGATAACAGGCAATAAGAACCACCTAGAAATTATGGTCAAACTAGTGGAACATTTTTCGAAAGATGTAGGTATGGAATTCGGATTGGACAAATGTCGTACTCTCAGCGTAGTGAGAGGAAGAATACAAGATGAACCGATCACTCTCGCAAATGGACAGCAAATAGAATCAATGAAGTCGGATGATCTTTATAAATATCTTGGAATGAAACAGAATCGACGAATCAACCACCAAAGAATGAAGCAAGACTTAACGACTGAGTTCATTAGGAGAACCAAAAAAATCTTAAAAACAAACCTCAACAGCAGGAACATGACGAGAGCCATCAACACATATGCATGTTCAATTCTAACATACTCATTCGGTATAGTTCCATGGAGCAAAACAGACATCGAAAACTTGCAACGTAAAATGAGAACGTTGATGACAAAAGCAAACAAGCACCATCCGAAAAGCAGCATTGAGAGGACTACACTGCCGAGAAATAAAGGAGGCAGGGGTCTTACGGACATCATGGAACTTGCTAGTGGGCAGATAGAAAGCCTACGGGAATACTTCAGAGATCAAGCAAGTACATCAGAGTTCTACAAAATACTGTGTGAAGCAGACGAATCTACACCTTTACAACTTCACAAGGAGCAATTTTCATACAACCACCAGACAAACCAAGAAAAACTGGATAGATGGAGAGAGAAGCCCCTGCATGGAAGACATTTCAACGAGGTGAACCAGGATCATGTCGACATTGAAGCGTCGAACTATTGGCTCACATCAGGTGCAATGTACCCAGAAACAGAAGGTTTTCTTTTAGCCATCCAAGATCAAGTGATCTCAACTAGAAATTACTGCAGGCATATCATAAAGGATCGAACTATTACCGACGATCGATGCCGATATGGGTGTCCAACAAATGAGACAATACAACATATCACGGGTGGATGTCAGATGTTTGCAGGAAATGAATATAAAGAGAGACACGATGCAGTAGGGAAGATATTACACCAAGAAATGGCAACTAAATTAACACTAATTCAATCTGAAAAAGTACCATACTACAAGTACCGACCGGAGACCATCCTGGAAAACGAACGCTATAAACTGTACTGGGATCGTACAGTTTTGACTGATAAAACAGTCCCTCACAACAGGCCAGATATATTGCTAGTTGATAAACATCAAAAGGCAGCTATACTCATCGACGTAGCAATACCTAATAACAACAACATGCGTCAAAAAGAGGTCGAAAAAATTTCAAAATATAGGGACCTCGAATTTCAGATAAAGCGCCAGTGGGGAATGATATCAACGAGAACTATTCCAATTATCATCTCAACAAAAGGAATAGTACCCAAAAATCTCAAGAGAAATATCAAGCAACTAGGGCATAGTGAGTATATATGTAATGTAATGCAAAAAGCTGTTCTTTTAGGTACTGCAAGGACGGTGAGAAAATTCCTAGGAAGCGAAGGACAGGTCCAAGGATCGCGTGTAAGAGGACCAGAAGTCCGACGACAACCAGGGGGACCACAAGGACCGGACACGACCGAGCTCTACCCTTCTGATATTTTAAATATCTGGGATTGAGTGAATGTTCCTGTTAGCGAGGAGTGAGAAGCCGACGGCGAGGAGAAATCCTACGCGTATAGGCAAAAGTCGGATAATAATAATAATATTGAGAGTTTTTGGACCGATCAACTGTCAACACCAACTCATTTTAGCTCAAAAACGCGTTGGATAAGAATAGAGGAGAAATCATGTGAGACCATAGAAAGTATGCCACATAGTGTAATAACGTCTGAAGAACTATAGGAAATATTGAAGAACACTCACAATTGGAAATCTCCAGGCCCAGATGGAATTCATAACTTCTGGTTGAAGAAGTTATGGTGTGTGCACGGCAGGCTAGTCGAATACATAAATAACATAATACATGATCCAACAGAAATGCCAACATTTTTAACAACAGGTATCACTTACCTAATACCGAAGGATTTTCAAAACACTATGGATCCATCAAAATACAGACCTATAACATGCCTACCAACAATATACAAAATCATCACATCATGTTTAGCATCTCGTATCTACAAACATTGCGAGTAAAATAAAATAATTACAACACAGCAGAAAGGATGTTCCAAGAATGCACAAGGATCGAAGGAGAACAGCTGATAATAGATTCCATCATATGCAACCAAGCCTTCAAGAAACATAGAAACCTTTTCATGACTTATTTTGATTAAAAGAAGGCTTTCGACTCACTTTCACATCGCTGGCTGAAGAAAATTTTGGAGATATACAACATCGATCCAATTATAATGTGTTTATTTTTGATATTATATTTTGAACACTGTTTCTTTTTATTGGTTTTTTTTATTGGTTTTTAATATTATGTAAAATGGCTTGTCCGTATAAATAAATAATCAATTTTCTAAAGCTTGCAATGGACAATTGGAAAACGGACATCGAGCTTTCCACGGCAAACATAAAAACCAAACTGATTCCAATTAAGAAGGGAATTTTCCAAGGAGACTCCTTGAGCCCTTTATGGTTCTGCTTGGCGCTGAACCCACTCTCTAAACAGCTAAACGCTACGGAAAAGGGTTTCAACATTGAAGGAAATAATAATACTACCACCCTCAATCATTTGCAGTACATGGATGATTTGAAACTGATAACAGGCAATAAGAACCACCTAGAAATTATGGTCAAACTAGTGGAACATTTTTCGAAAGATGTAGGTATGGAATTCGGATTGGATAAATGTCGTACTTTAAGCGTAGTGAGAGGAAGAATACAAGATGAACCGATCACTCTCGCAAATGGACAGCAAATAGAAGCAATGGAGTCGGATGATCTTTATAAATATCTTGAAATGAAACAGAATCGACGAATCAACCACCAAAGAATGAAGCAAGACTCAACGACTGAGTTCATTAGGAGAACCAAAAAAATCTTAAATACAAACCTCAACAGCAGAAACATGACGAGAGCCATCAACACATATGCATGTTCTATTCTAACATAATCATTCGGTATAGTTCCATGGAGCAAAACAGACATCGAAAACTTGCAACGTAAAATGAGAACTTCTTCTTCTTCTTCTTCTTTTAGCTAGGGAGTTCCCTGTTTGCTTGGCCTTGGTCCATTCTATTTACTCATTCATTCAAAGTTGGTCTATTCTGCAGATGAGGAAAACCAGCTTTGAGCCCATCTTTTCGGTGGTCTACCCGGCTTTCTTCTTCCTCTGGGTTGTTCATTCTTGCAGATGTATGCTATTCTATCTGACTCCATCCTATCAACGTGGTCTCTCCAATCCCTCCTTCTCTGTCTACTCCACTTGACAACATCCTGTACACCAGTTCTCTGTCTTATTGACTTGTTGGTCTGTCTATCCCTCAATGTCACCCCTGAAATTCTTCTCAAGATCCTCATTTCTATCGTTCTGAGCTTTTGTTTGGTTCTCTCTGTTTCCGCACGGGTTTCTACGGCGTAGGTCATAATTGGGCGCACCATTGCTTTGTAAAGCCTCACCTTTGTTTCCTGGAGCATGTATTTGTTCTGCCACACCATTGTGTTCAGATATCCAGTTATCTGTGCCGCCTTCGTGGCCTGCTGTTGGACTTCTGAATAGAGATCTCTGTGACTGGTGATTTAAACTCCGAGATATTTGAAGCTCATTGTCTGCTGAATGACGACACCCTCTAGTTCTAATTTACATCGAACAGGTTCCTTACTTATCACCATGCATTTAGTTTTGTCACTGGATATCTTCATGTTGTGTTGTTTGCTGGCAATATTGAACAGATGTAGCAGCCTCTGGAGGTCATCCTCACAACCCGCCAAAAGAAGCGTATCATCAGCATAGCAGACGATGTTTATATTGTGGCTCCCTATGCTGAATCCCTTCTTCTCTCTCAGAGCGTATATCATGCGGTCCATTATCAGACTAAACAGGAAGGGGCTCGGCGAATCTCCCTGTCGAGGACTACATTGCCGAGAAATAAAGGAGGCAGGGGTCTTACGGACATCATGGAACTTGCTAGTGGGCAGATAGAAAGCCTACGGGAGATCAAGCAAGTACATCAGAGTTCTACAAAATTCTTTGTGAAGCAGACGAATCAACACCTTTACAACTTCACAAGGACCAATTTTCATACAACCACCAGACAAACCAAGAAAAACTGGAAAGATAGAGAGAGAAGCCCCTGCATGGAAGACATTTCAACGAGGTGAACCAGGATCATGTCGACATTGAAGCGTCGAACTATTGGCTCACATCAGGTGCAATGTACCCAGAAACAGCAGGTTTTCTTTTAGCCATCCAAGATCAAGTGATCTCAACTAGAAATTACTGCAGGCATATCATAAAGGATTGAACTATTACTGACGATCGATGCCGATATGGGTGTCCAACAAATGAGACAATACAACATATCACAGGTGGATGTCAAATGTTTGCAAGAATGAATATAAAGAGAGACACGATGCAGTAGGAAAGATACTACACCAAGAATTGGCAACCATATTAAAACTCATTCATTCTGAAAAAATGCCATATTACAAGTACCGACCCGAGACCATCCTGGAAAACGAACGCTATAAGCTGTACTGGGATCGTACAGTTTTGACTGATAAAACAGTACCTCACAATGGACCAGATATACTACTAGTCGATAAACATCAGAATACAGCATTACTCGTTGACGTAGCAATACCAAATAACAACAATCTGCGTCAAAAGTAGGTCGAAAAAATTTCAAAATACTTCGAATTTCAGATAAAGCGTGAGTGGGGAATGATATCAACGAAAGCTATTCCAATTATCATCACAACAACTGGAATAGTGCCCAAAAATCTCAAGAGAAATATCAAGCAACTGGGACTTAATGAGTATACAGGGTGGCCATTTGAAAACGAAACAGACGGGATTACAGACGAAATAAAGTTTTTCGATAGAAATGCTCGGACAGGTCGATTTCTGTTTCGAGGGGGACAACTTAAGATGTAGGTTACGGACGCATAGCGCTTCAACCCTTGCTACTACAACCCTCACCCCCAAATTTTGAATAGGGAAGATGGGGTGAGTGATACCTCATTTGAAAGGTATTTTTATACTGATTTCAGCACAGTAATTGTTTTTTCATTTTATGCATTAGTTCTCGAAATATTCTTAACTAAGTATTTGAAAATGAAGTGGTGTTTTCATGGCTCTTGTAGTGTTTTGTGAAAAATCGACATTTTGAGCTTCAAAACAACCATGACTGTGGCTTCCTTCCTAACTAACTAACGCATGAATGTTTCGAGAACTAATGCATAAAATGAAAAAACAATAACTGTGCTGAAATCAGTATAAAAATACCTTTAAATTGAGGTATCACTCACCCCATCTTCCCTATTCAAAAATTGGGGGTGGGGGTTGTAGCAGCAAGGGTTGAAGCGCTATGCGTCCGTAACCTACATCTTAAGTTGTCCCCCTCGAAACAGAAATCGACTTGTCCGAGCATTTCTATCGAAAAACTTTATTTCGTCTGTAATCTCGTCTGTTTCGTTTTCAAATGGCCACCCTGTATATGTAATATAATGCAAAAAGCTGTTCTTTTAGGTACTGCAAGGACGGTGAGAAAATTCCTAGGGAGCGAAGGACAGGTCCAAGGATCACGTGTAAGTGGACCAGAAGTTCGACGAGAACCAGGGGGACCACAAGGACCGGACACGACCGAGCTCTACCCTTCTGATATTTTAAATATCTGGGATTGAGTGAATGTTCCTCTTAGCGAGGAGTGAGAAGCCGACGGCGAGGAGAAATCCTACGCGTATAGGCCAAAGTCGGGGGATAATAATAAATTGCCTTTATTAAAGAAAAGAAAAATACATATCAAGAGGCGAAGTTTAGTATAGCTATTTTTACTCAACCTCTATAGAAAACACAAAAATTTATATAACAAAATAAAATACAATTCTTGAAAATAAAACGATGAACTGAACAAAAAATTATATTCTGTTTAAAACATAAGGGAAAAAAAAGGTAAACATGTAACATATGCAAACTTATTCACCCTGCATCTGCAACGGTAATTTTTTTAAATTCCGTTTTAAAAATATCTCTGAATGTGTTTTGTGACTTAAATGAACTGAGTTATAAACAGTGACTGCATTGTAAGTGAAACCTCGACTCGAAACGGAAAGACGGAATCTTGGCAAATCTAGGGTATGAGAATGACGTATACAACGTTCATGCAAACCTCCCCTGTATATAAGTCTCTCCTTAAGAGAGAGGTCATAAGGACACGATAAACCAGCGAGCTTAAATGGTATTCATACAAGTTACCCACCCTGAGCCAACCAAGTTCATTTATTTTGGCTGATACTCGATCATATTTACGGAGGCCGAAAATAAATCTGCAGCAGTAATTTTGGATCAACTGAAGACGATTTTTTGTTATCTGAATCAAAAAAGGATAACACAAAACAAGGCTGTAATTCAAAATTGACATAACTAGGGTTTCACATACATTTTTCCTCAACTGAAAATCAATTATTTTTTATGACTATAGAGATTTCTCAAAACAAAGTAAGATTTTTTGAACAATAGTGGTGTGTACTCTTCGAAACGCAGCCTACAGTCAAAAATAACTCCCAGATTTCTAGCACTGGAGGAAATCTTCAAAGTCTGATATCTAATCTTGAGTCCCATGTCAATATCCCCACCATCCCCAGTCAGTCCAGAATGAAAGACCATATAGCAGCATTTTTCAGGGTTAAGAAAGAGATTATGGCTTCTTGAATATAAATCCAAGGAAGTAAGATCGGCGTTGATGGGCGAAGACGCATCTCGAGATTCATCTGGTTTATATGAAAAGTATAACTGTGTGTCAGCCGCAAAAGACTGCACAGAGACATTCACAACTGAGGACTTTAAATCAAAAACATATATAAGATATAAAATTGAGCCCAGTACTGACCCCTGCGGCACACCCGACGTCACCTCTGAAGCAATAGACAACTCACTCTCTGCCAACGATTATTTAAATGAGATCGAAAGAAGTCCACTGCAATAGGTTCAAAACCAATGACATCTAGCTTAGCGATCATAAGAGAGTGATCAATCGTGTCAAATGCTTTCGAGTAATCCGTGGACACTTGTTACAACCCTTGTCCTGGGAGAAGATGATATCATCAGTGAGTTTTAAGAGAGCAGTAATAGGACTTAAACCCTTACGGAAACCCGATTGACTATTAGGAATTATTCCGCCCTCAACAACATATTCATATGCCTTGCCACAACTTTTTCGAGTACCTTCGACATAACGGATAAGATGCTTATCGGCCGCAACTCGTTGAATTTAACCGGGTTTGTGTTCTTGGGAATTGATATTGAATATCAATATTAATATTAAATTTTATGTTGCACCTTTCTAATAAATTATTTGATGATAATTTTTTATGATATTGATCTGAAAATTTCTATCTTCATCCAATACCTGGACGATTTTTTTTATGTGCATTCCCTTTATGTTGAGTCTAGAATCACCAAGACCTTCACCCCATGGATAACTCCAACTATTAAAAGCATGATGAGGTTGAGGTATAATGCTTTATCGGGGTATGAACGCACAAGGCACTTAGCTACTCTACTCGCCTGAGGAATACTGTAACCTCGGCTGTACGACGGGAAAAATCCGGTTTTTTGTCTCAAGCTCAATCTCGTGGTTCTAAATTTTTTTGGATGTCCTTTAGGTGTCTTAATGCATTCAATCGTTCGGATATTCCTTTGCCTCAGTGTTTTGACGACCCACAGGGATTCAATGTCTATTTTCAGTCTGTTTTCAGTCCTCCTTATGCTTGCCCTGAAACATCTAACTGTTATAGCTCGAATGTGTTCGACCCGGATTCAGAATTTTCATTCAGAACGCATCAGTAGATGAAATAAGAACAATTTTTTTGGAACTTGGTTCGAATGTATTGGGAATTGATGGAAAATCTGCAAGAATGCTTCAACTATCGCTCAATGTTACCTTGCCTTACATAACACATACAGTTAATTCGTGCATTGAATCTGGATACTATCCGGAAGTTTGGAAGTAGGTACTCTATTGTAAACCCTCTACCCAAGGTCACAAATCCTTAAAGTTTGGCCAATTTTCGATCTCTAAGTGTTTTACCAGCTTTTTTGAATGTTCTCGAAAAAATACTGTTTCATCAGATTTATAGTTACGTCACCGAGAAAGGAATTGTTACCGTTCAACACTCAGGTTTGAGAAGTGGTGTTTGTTCAATTCATTTAACAATTATGAGAATTCAAAGAATTCATCCTCATCAGGAAATGGCAACAGTGGCAATATTGCATGTACGAGCGGTACTACGCCAGCTCCCAATGGGCTCAACCCGAAGAAAAGTAGATCCTAAGTCCCGGTGTACACATCCGACTTTTGCAGTTGCGACGCCGTTGCGGTGTCGTACTTGCAGGCTGTGGTACAAAGAATCAAATGGGAGCATGTACACTACCCGCCGTGCCGTTGCGGCGTCGCAACTACCATCTTGCGTGCTGTGGTACAAAAAATCAAATGGAAGCATGTACACTACCCGCCGACACCGCAACGTCGTCGCAACTGCAAAAGTCAGATGTGTACACCGGGACTAAGTGTAGCTACAGGGTAAAAGCGGGTAAACCGCTTACCGGCGGCCGGCTCCGATAGGTTCCGGTTTCTCACGCCATTGGAGGACAGAGTAGTTGCCGGCTAAAACTGGTAGTTCTGTTCGAAACATTGAGCGTGAAAGATGTCGTCGTCGTCATCTGATGATATGATTGCTTTAGATTCAGTAGTTTTAAAACTGGCAAGAACTAAAGTCGGTATTTATCCAATAAATCGTTTGAGATTTAGATATGGTGAATATCATCACTTATTTTTGAAATTAAAAAATGATGACGAAAAGTCCTTTCAATACACCCGAATGAATCAGGAAACATGCAGATATATTTTGAATAAGATTGAGCACCGCCTAAATAGAAATTGGTGTAATTTTCATAAACAGCCTATATATCCCGAGGAAAGATTTGTGATTACTTTAAGAGGGGTTTATACTACGTGACATTGTCGTGTTCTGCTAAAACTACTCCTATCTCCTCAGCGCTTTTGAAATTTCACCATTTTTCAGGTTGAGTATAGCAAACGTTCCTCTGATTTTTTACCACATGCAAGAAATCAAAATACGTTTTAACGTCTTAATTTTTAAATTAAGAAAAAACACATTTTCAGCCTTCGACAAAAATTTTTGTATAATATTTTTTTTGTGGAAATTCATTAAAAAACAAATGCTTGTTGGTCGAATTTTTCAAATCATAATCATAATCATAATTTATTTTTCTTTATATAAAGATATAGGAAGACGTCATATGAATATAACAACATATAAGGTATATAACAAGTACACATTACAAATACAATAATTACATTATAGACTTAATTAAATAGAAATCATGAAAAAATATCGCTGTCCAAAAATTCCTGCACACTATAGAAAGCAGTCTTCAACAGCATCTTTTTCATCTCCAGACTGAATCGCTTTCCATCCAACCTCTTGAAAGCATTCGGAACTTTATTATAAAAAACAGGGCCCCAATGGTCAATGAACCCTTGGGATGAGGTAAGTCGATGATAAGGTATTTCTAGAGCAGATTTATTTCTTGTGTTGAAAAGATGTCTGTTCATATTTCTTGGAAACTGTTCAATATTTTGGTGAACATATTTTAAACAGGCTAGGATATACATGCTTGATATTGTAAGTATTCTCCCTGATACAAACGAACTCCTACAGCTGTCTCTGGCTTGAAGGCTGCAAAGTGTTCTAATTGCCCTCTTTTGTAGCCTAAAAACTCTAGATGCTTCCGATGTTCCCCCCCAAAAAATTATCCCATATGAGGCCAAAGAATGGAAATTAGCGACATACTCGTTTAGTTCCTCAGCACAGAGTTCAGAATCCGGTGATTTTTTTCCGCGTGTTAGTTTCTTTTCTGATTATATTCCAGATAGTTTTCTGTTTGTTTTCGGAATTTTGTATCAGTCTTGAATTTTCATGTTTATGGACTCGAAGCAGTTCTTCATGATATCTTTTTTTGAAGATTTTATATATTTCATAATCAGTATCTTTTTTGGTGGTTATTGCTTTCACTGCAAGTGCATCCAAGTGATTTTTCATTTTCTTCTGCTCTTCTGACATATGCAAATTTCTCATATTTCTATTTCTATATTTAACTGGAAAACACTGCTCATAATTTTTTGAGATTGCATCATATAAAGAGTTGAAAACTTTTTCCGTAGAACCATCCCCCAGAAAATCAGACCACTGACATTGAGAAAGCCTCTCTCTAAACTCATTGATGTTGGTTTAATTTATTTCTCTCATTTTCCCTGTTTGTTTTTCCAGGTGTCTTCTGTTTTTTTGAGGTAGTAAGTATTCGAGCCCTATGATCAGAGACATGCAATTCCTCCGTTCTCATAACGAAGTTATTTGTATCGAGGTTCGTGAAAATATTATCGCTGCATATCGAACTTATATTTGTTATAGGCGAGGGTTCAGTAGTAGTCAAAGTCAGACCAAAAGAGCAGAATAGCTCGATCAGATCCCTTGTTTCATTTTTACATAACGAGAAGTCCACATTAAAGTCACCCATAACATGAATTTCATGAGTGTTAAAGTTTTGCGACAAGTTGAGTAGCATCATTTCCATATTTTCCATAAATAGCTGTGAATTTTCCATTGGTGGACGGTAACATGCCACAAAAACACACTTCAGCTTAGGGACCTGCACCACAGATAATTCAACATGACCCTCTATTGATAACTCCACTAAACCCGGAAGATTCTCGCAGAACAAGCTCTCATGAGCCAAAATCATTGTTCCACTGTGTCCCATATTTTCTCTGCAAAACGAAGAGGCAACGTCATAATTTTGAATTTTGAAATTTGCAACTTGAGCACTTTTGAGCCAGTGTTTTGTAAAACTGATAATATAAGCTTTAATTTCTCCTAAACGTGTATTGAGCACGTCAATTTTATTTGTTGCACTTTGTACATTTAAATTCATTAGTATCAAATTCGTGTTTTTATCAGTGTCTTGTTGCGAAAAAACTTATATCTCCTGACAACTACTCCCTTAGGCCAAATCTCTTGCTTAACCACATCCTCCAAAATCTCAAAAGCGAAACCAACCTTGAAGGATTTCTTTTTACTATGATTACTCTCGTGTTTTTTATTTCTTCTATTATAAAATTTTTATTTTCGAATTGGTTCTCTAAAAATTTTTGAATATTTCCTTCTTACGTGTTAATGTTCACGTTTCCTACATATAGCCATGCAAGTCGATCAGCTCCCTTGAAATCTCCTTCATCTTCTCCACTGCCTGTTATCACTTGTCTTTTTGTGGGTAGTTTATCTTCATCGTTTCTACGTCTTTTTTGCCTCCTTTTATTAAAGAGATGCGTGGCACTATCTGTACCAGCTGTCATCATTGTTTCATTGTTCCGATCGACATCACTCGGTGCTGCAGAAATCTCGACTCCTGAACTCCATGTGTTGTTTGTTTTCATTATTATCGGGTTCTTTATGTTATCTTCAACCACACATATTGCAGATTTCTTCTCATTTCCAATTTTAGATGACTTGACAGTTATCACGGCCGGCTCCTTGGACGTATGAAGCTGCGTGGAAATGGTTTGTTTGGAATTTTTACCATCATCTAAGCGGCCTTTTACTTATCCAGAAGACTGATGTGCCTTTTGAGTATTTCTATCTTGTTTCTGAGTTCCAATATAAGGATATCCTTCTGATCAATTATCGCATTCAGGTATTTTGTATTGTTTACATTATCCTCTACATCCGTCAAATCATCTCCATCTGAATTCTTATCTGAACTAATGTTTGTCTTTTCTTCCTTTTCATCCTCATCAACCTCTCGCATTAGTGATCGTTCATACAAATATTCATTCAAACTTGTCAATCTCCTTTTTAGTTTTTCAATCTCCTCATCTTTACTCTCACATTCACACGATTTTCTGTTCAAAACATCACAATAAAAAATAGTGCCCCTCATGTCAACGTACGTACCATTAATTTTTAGTACACAGCTGGGGTGATATGTTGATGAACATTTTGCACAGGTTATATAAACTTTCACTTCTTTTGTGCATTTCTTACATACAACATTAGACACAACATTACTCCTCGACGCCATTTTATTATCATTCGTGACGAATTAAATGAAAACCTCATATAAATTGATGGTCTTCAGCTCAAAATAATGCGTGCTAATTATTGAAATGATCGCTGAAATGCGATAGACCCCTCCTAATGTAAGTTATATTACAAAATCTATCGTAGGATGATGGATGTTGAATGGACTGTAAAATCTGCTAGTTCGGAGGCACTTTCGATTTCGATTCAAATTATGAATAATGAATGAAGAACCATCAATAAAGGGAAACTCCTACCTTGAAGTATTCGGGCTGAAGCTTGAGGATTCGTACGTTTTTCCGAAATCCAACTGGCCAGCGAACAGGATTCCCGCATCGAAGTCCTTTCACTGAGGGTTTCCGAACTCCCAATTTAGGGTCTTCAACGATGATTCTTTCATACACAATAAGGAAGCAAAATCACGTTATTTAACTGTACTTAAGAAGAAGTTCTAATCACCAGATTTTTGGAAATAACTCGGAAACTGAGTTTTCACTCAGTCGGAAACGTAAATAAAGTTTTAGAAACTTATAAATGAAAATTATATCGAGCGAGAAATCTCTCATCAAAATCGAAAAATCATTCTCACAAATCTTAAACACATTGTCGCGAAATTGATAAGAAAAATCGAAAATACGTGTGTTTCGCGACATCTGTGGATACGTTTAATAAATCAATAATAATCTGAAACTAAAATTGTTATGATTGGCGTTAACATACCGCCCACCAAATTTATAGCTATAAATTTAATCAAAAGTGACAAAAAATGAAAGCGATAATTAGAAATAAAATAGAAACAATTTGAGTAAAGGGAAGCAAGAAATTTGAATATGCGAGCGATGAAGGCTTCATTCACCTGTCAATGGTACGAGACAATTAACAGGACGACAAACACTGGAAGTAGCAGTTCTGACCACAGCTACTCTGGGTATACCATCTGAAGATTTATTCAACTCGGAAATGCGACCCATAGGCCAACTTAACGGATGAGTATAGACATCACGAAGGTAAACGACATCCCCTACTTCCGGAAGCTTGGAACTAGTCCACTTGTGCCTCTGCATCAAAGCGTTCAAATACTGTTTTGACCATCGCGTCCAAAAAGACTGTACCATTTTTTCTCAGACGAGTCCACACGCACACGACGCACACGCACACTTATTTTCTCGGGTAAAGGGAATTCAGGAGCAGCCAAAAGCTGCGTGCCGATAAGAAAATGGCCAGGAGAGAGGTAATCACACTCCGATGGATCATCTGACAAAGGACAAAATGGACGGCTATTCAATACTGCCTCAATCTGGCAGAATATGGTACTATATTCTTCGAAGGTATAAACTCTTTACCTATCATGCGTAAGAGAAGTGATTTTGCGGATTTTACCTCGGCTTCCCAAAGTCTGCCGAAATTGGGGGCGCAGGGAGGATTGAAGCGCCATCTTACCTCTCGTATAGCGAGAAAGTACGCAATTTCACTTCGGTGCTTCAATAAGAAGCTGTATGCTTCATTCAGTTGCTTTGCACCGGAGATGAAGTTGCGGCCCTGAACTGAAAGAATTTCAGACGGTGAACCACGTCTAGAAATAAAACGTGAAAGGCATGCCAGAAAGGCGGAAGCGGTAAGTTCAGAAACAAACTCCAAATGAATTGCCTTGGTCGATACGCACACGAACGAGGCAAGATATCCTTTGGTGGTACGAAATTTTTTAAGCCCAGTATCGCGAACCATAAAGGGACCTGCAAAGTCGACACCCGTAGTATCGAACGGACGTGAGATATTGACACGTGAGGATGGAAGATCCGCCATAATTGGTTGGAAAGAAGACGCTCGGAACCTGAGCAGGTTTTACACTGTCGAATACACTTACGAATAAGGGATCGTGATGAAAGTATCCAGAATGTTCTTCGTAACAGAGCCTGAACATTGTTAGGTCCAGAATGGAGGGAGGCCAAGTGAAAATGCTTACATAAGAGGACAGAGAGAAACCATGATTTAGGAAGCAAAAACGGATGCCTTGAATCATAATACAAGTTTGCAAATTTCAATCTGCCGCCCATCCTGAGAATACCGCGTGGGTCTAAAAAAGGAGCGAGAGATTGGAGACGTTTAAAAGGGGGCTGGTTTTTAACTAGGGAACTCAAATCCGCAGAAAAATGAATACCCTGAACAACACAAACCAGTGATACTGTGTCCTCATTCATCTCATCTACAGTCAGGCCTTCTTTCCGGAATGCAGAGAAAGTCTTTCCACAGCGACAATTATGGATGAATCGATTCATCCATCCCATGACCCGACGAAGTCGAAGATAACTACAGAAGCGGGACTCAAATATTGTATAGATTTCGGTGGGCTCGAGTTTGTGGGTCTGCAAAGACACTGAAATATTTTTCATTTCAGGTAAGGTTTCTGAAGTTCCAGAAGTACGGAATGGGTCTGGCCAGTTTATATTGGAGTCCTTTATCATTAAGAAACCGTTTAACCAATTTCTAAGATTACCTCCCTCCAAAAAATATTCAGAACAGCAACCACGGGAGGCTAGGTCAGCTGGATTTTCAAGACCCGGAACGTGGGACCAAACAGCACCCTGTGTATCTTCTACAATTTGGGCCACTCTGTTGGCAACGAAGGTTTTCAACGAGTGAGGGGGTGTACTGATCCATGATAAAACAATTTGAGAATCACAGAATAGCCTGATGGATAAAATAGACAGTTATCCGCTGTGAAATTATCTTAACCAACTTAGCTAATAAACAAGCTCCAGAGAGTTCAAGGCGAGGAATACTTAGGATTTTTGATGGAGCAACTTTGCTTTTGGCTTGCCACAAAAGGGAACTACGGAAATAAGTTGATTCGAAACATAGATAGACCTTAGCCGCATATCCACACTCGGAAGCATCACAAAATCCGACAAGCGATACGGAATCATACTCTGAGGGGGTCACAAAACGAGAAATTTTTAATTGGTTTAGACTGGGTATTGAAAACACAAATTTCAACCAAGTAGTTTCTAAAGAGGGACGCACAGGACAATCCCAACCCAACTTGAACAACCACAACTTCTGAAGAACAGACTTCATGAAGATCGTTATGGAAGACAAGTAGCCTAAGGGATCAAAAGTTTTGGCAATGAAGGACAGAATATTACGTTTAGTACATGGAGAATTGAAAGGTTGGGTATGAAAAGTGAATGCATCTATGGAAGGTTCCCAAGATAACCCTAATATCTTTAGGGATTCGCAGCCATCTGAGAATCGTATAGGACTTTCTCTGTGATCCATTGGGAGACTCGAAAATAATTCGGCATGGTTCGTTGATCATTTCCTCAGTTCGTAACCTGCTCTACTCAGCAATTCACGCAATTCAGTTTTCAACAATTCGGCAGTCTCGACATATATTGCGCCGCTTATTAAGTCGTAATGTATATCTGGTTTGTAATAGCATACGAGGCCAGGGGGAAGCAAGCACCTTCATCTTTCACCAATTGTTTTAGCACTCGTTGTGCTGATAAGAATTGAATTTTTCTGATTGCTTCGAGAGTCTTTTTTCAAGACGTTCGAACGAAGAGTGTGAAATTGAACGATTAGATCCGAGGTGAGTTGCGTTTGGTTTGAAAGGAAGCGCTACTATATAACGCCCATCTTTATCTCGAGAATGGGTCCGAAGGAAGTGCTCCTCCACCAACATATCCAGCGGATCGAGATGGACAGTAGATGAAACTTCTTCTGTTTCCCAGAACTTTTGGAGTGTTGAACTGATGTACATGGAGGGAGGTAGCGAAAAACTCTGAAGGTTGAGAAGACGTGGGGCCAACCAGTACCCAACCGAAGACAGTATTCACGGCGGTTGGATTACCAGGAATAGATTGAATGCCATTAATCATAAGTTGAGGAAGCAAATCGGCACCTATTAAAACATCTATTGGAGACGGTATTGCAACGATTTTGCACGCTTCATTCCATGTTACGCTACTGGAATTTTTGAAGACGCGGTAATTTGTCAATTAATCGTATCATATCGTGTACTATCGGTCGGAACGCAGATGCGCGTTTCTGGAGAGAATCTTCTGAAAGATTTTCAATGATTATTGAGACTTCAGCAAGAATACGTACCTAAGATTTAGATTTCAGTCATTAATAATTTAATTTGAGACTCGGAATCTTATTTATCGGCGAGAATTGTGTCGGGATTCTCGGTAAGTGTTGACATAAATATTTGTATTCAACAAGTAATAATCTCACCAGAATGAATCAATATAATTTGAAACAGTAGTTTTTTTTTAGAGTCATCCATCTTGTCGAAACGTATTTCAGGTTTGGTAGAATTCTTTTTGTGTCAAATAATGTCAGCAAAACTCCTTCTCAGGTTTATTTGATAATAAATGTAATGTTTTCTTTGTAATTTCTTGGTTAGAAATCCGAGAAGGAGTTGTAAATTCAGTTAACATATTCTGATATCATTTTAGTTCATTTTCTCAAAGCACCTCCCGTGGGATTAGAACGAAGAAACCTCCCGTGGAATTAGAACAAAGAAAACCTTTCTTGGGATTGATAGATATCAAGAACTACTTCCTTGAGATACAGAATTTGGAATAGTACGTATGTTAGACCACTTTAGTTCCTGAATCTGAGAGAATACCTGCGAAATACCTGGCATTATCACATCAACTTCGTTGAATGGGGATTGGAGTACTATAGCTTCCTAATAAGAATTGGTGTTCAGAAGGCTGAAGATAATTTACAGAAGAGGTTCCATCCTAGTAGCAGAGTAACTCATTTAAAATCGTTTTAAGTTAAGTTTCTATTTTATTATTTGTTTGGAGTGAAAAGGATCGATCATTGTATATTTTAATTTTATTAAATTTGTGAAAACCTGGGTAGGAGTTTTGTTGCCAAATAAGCCAAACCACCCCTAGAAATTAGTCCTTAGAGTCTCATGGGCAATTGTAACGTTACCCATTTTGGCGCAACAACGTGAGGCCCGAAAATTTTGGCAACTACTCCTATCATTTCGACCTTTTCAGTTCTAAAATAATAATCTATCTTTGTTTAATTTTTTTTTCTCTCTCTTTCTTTTCTCTCGTCTTTGATATTTTTCGTTGGTATGAGATTGACCACACGTGTCGTAATATTTTTGTTGGTAGCTATATGTTTATATATATATTTTTTTCTTTATTGTTTGTTTTCTTTGATAAAATGATTAATCCAGATTTCTTGAAGGCACATGAACTTGCGTATGAGGTTGCGATACGTATTGGTAGGGAAGACGTTGCTAAAACTGTAGAACAAAATCGTAAACTTTTAAGGGGACTTTTAGCTCAGGAAAGGGGTGATCGTAGCTTTACAGAAATTCAGGATGTCTATACTGTAAGTGAAAATGTGAAAGAATTATTGCTTTCAATTTCGGATCTAACTGATAAAATATCTGAATTAACTCCTGGTTCAAATGTATCTGATTTTAAGAGAATTGAGGACAGATTATCTCATTGTTCGAAGAGATTGCATCGAAGTTTAGTGGAAGATGATTGCGAGGAAAAGCAAAAACGCGAGGTTGCTATTAAGATTATTGAGTTGGAAGCTGATTTTTATGATTGTAAGCCAACAGAAAAGTGTGTAACTTCCACCCCAACAGTACCATCTGTTTCAGTTTCGAGACATTTATCGTCATGTAATAAAGTACCTGTTTACAAGTGGAATCTGAAAAAATTTTCAGGTAAAGAGCCATTAATTCCATTTCTTGAATTGATAGATACGTTAAAGATTTCTCGTGGTTGTACGGACACAGATTTGTTCGAGTCTGCGTCAGATTTATTTGAGTTGGATGCTTGGAACTGGTGGCATAACCACTTTGTAAGAAAAACGTTTTCAAATTGGTCGGAATTAGTAAATGCACTTAAAGATACGTTTTTACATTCTAATTATGATCATATTTTGCTTGATGAAATTAAATCAAGGAAACAACGTTCAGGAGAAAATTTCAGTGTGTTTATAACAACTTTAGAATCACAATTTCATAGGTTAACTCGTAAAGTATCGGAGAGGAAAATGGTTGATATAATAAGAGCAAATTTACAGTCAGAATTTGTTGGAGCGTTGGTGTTGAGGGATATAGATACGTTGTCAGATTTTAATTCGTTGTGTAAAAGAGTAGAGAATGTATTAGATTTGAATCGAAGAAAACCTTATTCAGTAGCGCAATTTGAATCAATAACGTGTTGGAATTGTAGAAAATTAGGACATAAATATACCTTTTGTAAGAAACCTAGAAGTACCTTTTGCTTCGGTTGCGGAACGGCTGGTGTAATTAAATCAAAATGTTTCAAATGTTCATAAAACGCCAAACCTGGTCATGTTCTGGCAGAAAACATGAATCAGCCAGATCCTTCAATAGCTGCCAAGGGCAATATGAACCAAAGAAAGTAAATGTTCTTGTAGATGGTTCGCAATCTCCAAAGCCACCAAAGAAACCACCTGAGCCTCCTGTCACAGCCATTCCATAAATTCCTTCAATTCCTCAAGTTTTCCCATTATTGGAATGACGATGACAGACCGTACCTTAGAATTAGAGTCTTCAATGAAAGTATTTTAGCCCTTCTGGATAGCGGCAGTAATGTCTCAATTCTCGGTTCTCCATCATTGTTTCTTTTGAAAAGATTGAATTTACCTATAAATTATTTTCCTTCCATCTCACTACTGCTGATGGTACATTACAAAGCACTTTAGGTTATGTTGATCTGCCAATAGGGTTGGATAATTTGTTTAAGAACTTTAGGGTATTGGTAGTTCCTTCGATTTCACAACCAATGATTTTGGGAATGGATGTTATACAAGCATTCAATATTAAGCTTGATTTTACGAATTTTTCTTTTAATACCTCCACTTTGTCGACAGCTGCAGTACATGCGATAAAACCAGCTGAAGACTTGACTCCCTTGCAGCAAGATGGATTGAATGAGGTGGTGAAATTATTCCGATCAATAGGACCTGAGAATGAAATTGGCAGGACACACTTACTAACGCCTACTATTAAAACTGAAGGTTCGCCCATACGCCAAAGACAATACCCTCTCTCACCTGCTATGCAATCAGTTCTCAATAAGGAAATTGATGAGATGTTAAAACTTGATATAATCAAGCCAGTAACAACCACTTCACCCTGGTTGTCTCCCCTTTGGTTGGTCGGTAAGAAAGATGGTTCATTTAGAGTATGTTTCGATGGAAGAAAGCTAAATTCAGTTACCATACCTGATTCATATCCTATGCCTTTAATAGATTCAATAATTAGTAAAATTCGTAATGCCTCATTTGTTTCTTCCATTGATTTAAAGTCAGCATTTTTCCAAATTCCTCTTGACGATGATTCTAAGTTGAAAACTACATTTGCCGTTCAAGGTCGCGGTTTGTTTTGCTTTAATGTACTTCCTTTTGGCTTGAACAATGCTGCTCAGGCTATGTGTCGGTTGATGGATATAGTGATAGGTCCATCATTGGAGCCATACGTTTTTTACTATCTCGACGATATAATTGTCGTAACTCCCGATTTTGAATCCCATCTCAAGGTATTAACTCAACTTTTCAAACGGCTTCAAGAAGCCAATTTAACGGTTAATTTCGGAAAATGTCAGTTTTGTCGTTCCTCTCTTAAATTTTTGGGTTTTTTAGTTGACGAGCAAGGCCTTAGGACGGATCCCGACAAAATCAAATCAATCTTAGAGTATCCAGTGCCTACGAATACGACACAAATTAGGAGATTGATTAGTCTTGTGGGATATTATAGGAGATTTTTGAAGGATTTTTCAACAGTTTGCTCCCCAATTTCAGATTTGCTTAAAGGTCGCAAGAAAGGACAACCAATTGTATGGACTGAGGAAGCTGATGCAGCATTCAAGAGAGTAAAGCAGGTTTTAACTTCAACTCCTGTTTTGGCTAGCCCTGATTTTTCGAAGCGGTTTTTTCTAGCTTGTGATGCCTCTGATGTCGGAGTAGGTAGTGTTCTCTTTCAGGAAAGTGACGGTGTTGAACATCCCATAGCCTATTTTAGCAAATCCTTGAACAAAAGTCAACGGAATTATACCACGACGGAGAAGGAACTTCTCTCCATTGTTCTATCCATTGAGAGATTTCGCCCTTATATCGAAGGAACAGAGTTTACAGTGATCACCGATCATTCTTCACTGCAATGGTTGAAGAGTCCATCGTAGTGGTTCGTTAAACACAGTTGCTGATTCCTTGTCACGAATAACAGAGACAGCTGTTCTAGATCTGAATACCTTAAAGCCTGATCTTTGGTATCGAAATATGTGTGATAGAGTTGAAAAAAATCCCGAATCTTTTCCTGATTTCAGAGTTTCCGGAAATATCTTAAACAAACACATCATGAGTAGATCGAAGTTGTCAGATAATTCTCCTGAATGGAAAATAGTGGTTCCCACTGGAAATAGACTGGAACTACTAAATAAGTTTCATGATGACGCCTTGGCTGGACATTTCGGTATTTTCAAAACCTTGTCTAGACTTTCTCAATTATATTATTGGCCAAAAATGCGAAATTCAGTAAAATCATATGTAAGAAAATGTAAAATCTGCGCTTCTTGTAAACCAGACAACCTTCCACAGGCTGGCTTAACAGGAAATTATCGTAATATTAACTTTCCTTTTCAATTGATTTCTGCAGACTTGTTAGGACCATATCCAAGATCGAAAAATGGAAATCAGTACGTTCTAGTTATTACTGATTGGTTCACGAAATTTGTTTTGGTACATCCTATGGCTAAAGCTACCGCAAAAGGCATCGTCAAGTTTATTGAAAATAATGTGTTTCTAATTTTCGGAGTTCCACAAATAATGGTGGTTGATAATGGAGTCCAGTTCATTTCAAAGGATTTTAAAAACTTAATGAAAGATTATAATGTACAGAAAATTTGGTACAGTGCTAGATATTTCCCTCAGATCAACCCTACGGAACGTGTGAATAAGACCATAGTAACAGCAATAAGATCTTTCATTCATGAAAATCACAATACTTGGGATCAAAATATAAATCAGATAGCACAAGCTATTAGATTAGCTAGACATGAGGTAACAGGATTTTCTCCATCCTATTTATGCTTTCTTAGGAACGTTCCTACTGATGGAGCATTTTTTGGTTCAATTTCAGATAATGCTCACAATAATATTGAAATAGGAAATAAAGTTATAGATTCTTCCTTTCAAGCTGACAATCTCCCAGAACTCTATAAAACAGTTCAAAGTAAGCTATTTAAAGCATATCAGAAAAATGCCCATCGTTATAACTTGAGGAAGCGCGATCTTCGTTTCAAGGTAGGAGATAGAGTTTGGAAAAAGAATTTCGTTGTGTCAGACACTTCAAATAAATTTTCGGCCAAGTTAGCACCGAAATACATCCCCTGTATAGTGAACAAAGTTATTTCTCCGTTGGTTTATAATTTGAGAGGCTTGAACGGGACTGACCTTGGCAATTTCCATGTCAAACACATAAAACTAGATCTGACCCATGATGATGTTTCTACCGACTTTGACAAAACTGATGACAATGATGAATAATTTCTTTTTGCCTTTAACCTTTACTTCCTAAATTTGCTCCAGATACACAGATTATATGTTTTTCTTTATTTTTGACAATTATTATCGTATCTTTGTAGCATAGCTACTATTATCGTATCTTTGTAGCGTGGCTACTATTATCGTATTTTTGTAGCGTGGCTACTATTATCGTATCTTTGTAGCATAGCTACTATTATCGCTTATCGTTGTACCACTATTAGTTTATGGTGGCTACTATTTATCTTATCGTTGTAGTATGGATACTACTTATATTTTCCTTTAAAGTTGTTGTTAATCTGACTGAAGTGTCTTTTAGATATGCAGAGCAAATTGATTTTGGCGTAACTGAGAGTATACTTTGGAAAAATTTATTATTTTGGGTCTGAACAGATTCAGTTTTTTTCTTATTTTCTGTGTACTGTTGCAATTTCCCGTTTCCTTATTTTTTCTTCAATTTCCATTTATCTTATCGTTATCGTTGCAAGTTATATACTTGCTGGCGCCCAACTTAACGTTGCTGTGAACTTTCAGTTATATCACTTCAATGGAGAGGGAGGTAGGGAAGTGAATCCTTGAGCTCAGTTGATTCAGATACACGTCAGTACAGAACATCTTTGTACACATTATTTGACTATTTTGAGCCATTTATGGCTGATTTTTCACAGACGGCGTTAATTATCTTTTACCTTCTTTGTCGAATGTTATCGCATTTTTTCGTGGTCGATAAATATCGATTTTACCTTACCTTTTCATTACCGGATTTGACGTTATAATTGCTAATTTTGGGTTTACCTCAATTTAGTTTCATTATCGGATTTGACATCGTTCTATGCAAGAAACATAGAATGATGGAGTCATTTTTGAAAATTTTGGACTCAAACTAAAAATCTTCCCTTTCTGGTCCACCTTAGTCTCGGGTGCCAGGAAGATTTTTCTTGTTTAAGTGCGACGGCACCTTTCAAATTCATTCACTTTTGTTTAGTTGAGACGGTTTTTTTTAGTTTTCATTTATATAACTGCAGCTTTGTTTACTTTCTAGTAGCAGTGGCTGAAATTTATATTGAGATTTTTGACGATAGGTCGTTTGGGCATGACTTTCCAGAATCGGTAGGATGATGGTATTTCACATCAGTGTGAAGTATCCTCATCCCTCTTTCGTTTTTTAGAGAGAGGCCTTCAGCAACCGACTTCTGTTTCACCTTTTCACTCAACTCTGAGTAATTTAAATATTTAGGGTGTAAAGAAGTTCTCATTGAGCTCCTTTACACTCATCTCTCTTTCGTTTTTTAGAGAGAAGCCTTAGGCAACTGAAGTCTGTTTCACTTTTTCCCTCTTTTCCTTTTTCCTTAGTGCTCAGGTCGTTTCTAAATTTGGTTGACTATTTGTTCTATATATTTTTTTTTACTTGCCTTCAGCAATTGATCATAATATTTGGCATTTCATATTTCAAATTAGTTGCATTCGATAGGTTTTGGGTAAGACATGGTACGTTCACGGAATTTTCCCTTGTAATAAATCACACTAAGTACAACTATTTATCATTTGCTCCAGTTGACAAGTCGGAGTATGTTTTCTTTTGTCTTGCTGTGCTTGATCTGATGCCATCGAGTATTTTTGTTTTTGAGATATTCATACATGAAGAAAAAAAAATTTTTTTTTTCTTTTTCCTGGTGAGAGGTGTGTGCAACGATTTCGCACGCTTCATTCCATGTTACGCTACTGGAATTTTTGAAGACGCGGTAATTTGTCAATTAATCGTATCATATCGTGTACTATCGGTCGGAACGCAGATGCGCGTTTCTGGGGAGAATCTTCTGAAAGATTTTCAATGATTATTGAGACTTCAGCAAGAATACGTACCTAAGATTTAGATTTCAGTCATTAATAATTTAATTTGAGACTCAGAATCTTATTTATCGGCGAGAATTGTGTCGGGATTCTCGGTAAGTGTTGACATGAATATTTGTATTCAACAAGTAATAATCTCACCAGAATGAATCAATTTAATTTGAAACAGTAGTTTTTTTTTTGAGTCATCCATCTTGTCGAAACGTATTTCAGGTTTGGTAGAATTCTTTTTGTATCAAATAATGTCAGCAAAACTCCTTCTCAGGTTTATTTGATAATAAATGTAATGATTTCTTTGTAATTTCTTGGTTAGAAATCCGAGAAGGAGTTGTAAATTCAGTTAACATATTCTGATATCATTTTTGTTCATTTTCTCAAAGCACCTCCCGTGGGATTAGAACGAAGAAACCTCCCGTGGGATTAAAACGAAAAAACCTCCCGTGGAATTAGAACAAAGAAAACCTTTCTTGGGATTGATAGATATCAAGAGCTACTTCTTTGAGATACAGAATTTGGAATAGTACGTATGTTAGACCACTTTAGTTCCTGAATCTGAGAGAATACCTGCGAAATACCTGGCATTATCACATCAACTTCGTTGAATGGGGATTGGAGTACTATAGCTTCCTGATAAGAATTGGTGTTCAGAAGGCTGAAGATAATTTACAGAAGAGGTTCCATCCTAGTAGCAGAGTAACTCATTTAAAATCGTTTTAAGTTAAGTTTCTATTTTATTATTTGTTTGGAGTGAAAAGGATCGATCATTGTATATTTTAATTTTATTAAATTTGTGAAAACCTGGGTAGGAGTTTTGTTGCCAAATAAGCCAAACCACCGCTAGAAATTAGTCCTTAGAGTCTCATGGGCAATTGTAACGTTACAGTATATCAAAATCATCATCAGCTAACTGTAAGTTCCCAAATCTGGAACGTACTTCTTGAGGTAGTTCTGAAGAAGGCAACGGGTGAGAAATGTTGTCGAGAACAAGAGCATGGGCTTGGACCACCCGAGAAGAAAACCGTGAATGCAAGGAAACATCAACAGAGCCAAATATACGCAGGTGTGATTGGACCGAACCTGAAACCGAACAAGTAGACGGACAGATCCTTATACTCAAGCAGGAAACACTTGATTTAGTAATGGCCGAAATGTGCGAGCCGGGGTCGTAGATAGCTCTAAGTTTATGTTTTACACCTGTAACATCTTCAACCAGGAGACTTATAGTACCAAGAAGAATTGGGGAACAACTGGAGGATGCCATGCATGACATAAATTGAATGGGTTCAGATGAGTCACGATGACTTTGAGGGGAGCAAGTAACATTTAGTGAATTTTGTGTAGAAGCGGGAAGCGCAGAAACAGAAGAGGGGTGCAGAGAGGTATGATGTCTATTGGTTTTACAGTGGCGGTAAACAGAACGAGAATTACAGTTTTCTCTTCGATGTCGACCTATACAGTTGAAACAAACGCTAGTTTTCTCTTAGATATTTATATTTATCAATTAATGTCATATTTTGATACCTTGAACATTGATGTAAAAATGCGAATCTTTACATAAGGGACAAGCAAAAGTTCTACTTTCAGAAGAGGACGAATCTGTTGAGTTTACCAAAAAAACGTTTGAGCTGTGCGGTCTTGGTCTCGGTGTGTTGCTATCAGTCGTTTTTGAAAGCTCCATTATGTGAAGTTGTAGGGTAACGAACTCAATCAATTGTCTATAAGTGGGAATGCTTTCTGAAGGCATCTAATTCTCAAAAGCACGTCTGGTATTTGGGTCTAAGTTACTCAAGGCAATAGAAAACAACATGAAATCTGCGAGATCTGAAATTTTCAAAGATTTAATAGAATTTACGGCTGTTTCATGATTATGTAAAAAATCTTTAAGCAATGACAGAGAATTATGAGATCAAGCCTTAAATTGTAATAGTTTCGAAAAATACAAATTAGTATTTCATATATCTTTGATTGCGACGTGTGGCGTTTGAATGCAGGATCCTTTCCGCGTGGTTACGTGATTTTATGATTCCAATCACTGTACTGCAGATTGCATCCTTCCACCAATTCTTGTTCCTTACCTTTGTTGCTTACCTTCTCTCTTCCGTGGCCTACCCTGTCTGTATTTAAGCCTCTCTTATCGGCCCAAGAGAGTGAAATTCTGTGATTTCCTATTCTATTCCTGTTACAAAAATCTGCCCTTTATACTTTGTTCACAACAAATTTCCTCTACGTTTTGGGATGGAGGGTAGATCTCTTCGTGGTAAATCATCCTCCTCGTCAGCGCAGGTCGATTCTCAACAATTAAAGTCGGCTTCTCTGAGCTCAGATCAGTTTGCTTTACTCATGAGAAAACTGAATGAGATATCTACTGATATTTCCATAATTAAAGCTAATCAACAAATCCTTCAGTCAGATCTTTCTGAGTGTAAATCCATACTCGAGAAGCACTCGTCTGAAATACTTCGCCACAACGATACTTTGGCCACCCATTCTCAAACCATTGATCAGCATGGTTTGGATATTGCCACTTGCTCCTCCAGGATTGATCTTTTGACTGAGAGCCATAGGTCCCTCAAAGACGTTGTAGATTCTGCTAATCAAAGGCTATCAAGATTTGAAAAGTCTAAGCTATCCACTAGTACCTGTCCTAATCCAAGCATGCAACCATCCGAACTGCTTGATCGTCTTCGGAGATCCCACAATATTTTGATCCGTGGTGTACCCGAGACGAATTTCAATGAGGATTTCTCTGTTGTTTCGAGGATTCTTGATTGTGTAGCTCCTGATGCAAACTCGCACCGAATCTCAGTTGCAAGAATTGGCGCCCCTTCTACCGATCGTCCTAGGATTTTAAAAGTTTCATTCACTAACCCAATGATTGCTACTAAGATCCTGAAGAATAAAACAATGATTAAAAATAAACCTGATTGCCGAAATTTCAGCATCTCGGACGACAAGACACCTATGCAAATCAAGGAACTTAGTGAGCTACGTGAACAGCTCAAGCGCAGAATAAATGCAGGAGAATCTAATATTAACATAAAATATCTTTCTGGTACTCCTGTTATCACTAATATATCAGATACCAAACAGCCAAAAAACTAAATTAACCTGCTGAATCCTGGCTCCACCCGTGAATCCCGAGGTACGACAGCACATCTACAATTGGTCACGAATTCCTTCTCGATCCAGTCTTCAACACCTTGGCATTCAAGTGAAAGTGTGTAATTTTATTGTGTTATTTTTTTTCTCCAGATAATCTTTGTTATTTTTCGCTTTTCAAGCACTTTACCTTGTTTTCCTCTTAAAAAAAATATTTTATCTGTGAGTTTATAGGCATTGCCTAAACTTTAATCTATGTTTAATAATAATAATAATAATAATAATAATTACTGACAGCTTCTGAGCTGTCTGTAATGAAGGAAGAGGTAACCAATATCCACAGTTTAGCTAGTGGTTTGAAGCATGAAATCCTCGGTAACCCACCGTCGCCCGCTGCTTCAGTTGATTATCCGGAGATTGTTGATAGAGTACCACGATCTCAGAATATTATTACTCGTCATGTCCCTGAGGGTCCTGATGGCTCATCTGATAGCTCCATTATGCAGCAAATCAATGACCACATCTTGCCGTCTTTCTCCCAGTACGTTGTTCATCACTCTCATCTCGGTTCATCCTCTCACACTCCTAGACCCCTGGCCATTACTTTTTCTAGCTCCATTTTCGTCCGTAAGTTCCTGCAGAATAAAACTAACTTGTTATCATCCCCAGCCCTACGAAACATCAAGCTTTCAGATGATATCACCCCAACTCAGGCAAACTGTTTGAAACAAGCACGAGAGGAGTTAAGACGTCGGCAGTCGAATGGTGAAGATCATTCAACTATTAAATATATCAAGGGTGTCCCAAGAGAGGTAAATAAGATTATGGCTTCTTCTTCAAAAAACTAACTTCTTGTACTCTTCAGCAATGGGCGGTCCTTTATACTAACGCTAGATCTTTAAAGAACAAATTTCATGAGCTATGTGTGAATGTCGATCAGTTGCATCCGGATATTATTTGCATAACCGAAACATGGTTGCACGCTGGTCTCCCGGACCAGCTTTACTCTATAAAAGGTTTCACGCTGTTCCGCAGCGACAGTTCCCTCAATGTCGGTTATAATAGTGTCTGCGTGTATGTTAGTGACAAAATCACTGAATCTTATGGTGTCCGAGTTTTATCATCCAGCATTCCACGTATTGACAATTTGTTTATCAGTTTGTCTTCGACCGCATTTTCGATTCTCATTGGTTGCGTTTACAAACCTCACCCATCCCCATCTGATGAGTTACTTCTGGATCATATTCGTTTTCTATCTGAAACTTACCCTAATGTTTTTATTGCCGGAGACTTCAACTTTAGGGAAATAGGATGGCCAATAACTTCATCCCCGCCCCCGAACACCATTGCTGGACGCTTTGTCGGAGTGCTGGATGAATCTGGCCTCCACCAGGTGATTGAAAAGCCAACCAGACTCGTTCATGGCCAAAACCCATCTATCCTAGATCTCATGTTGACGAGTAACCCGGATCTAATTTCCGACGTTGAGTATTTGAGCCCTCTGGGTCGATCGGACCATGTGATGATTAAGTTTACTCTACAGTTCACTTCTCTTCCCGCACCAAAAACCTCTAAGAAGATGATATCTATTATTGATTATGATTCCCTCAAATTCTACCTTTCTAATACTGACTGGAACAGTCTGTTGAGTGATAGGAATATTGATGGTGCTTGGGAAAGTTTTTGCACGTATCTAGAGGAATCTGTAGCTCGATTTACCAGGAGAAAGTTGGTCAGTTCCGTGTCATCCAAGCCTTGGTTGACTGATGAGATCATCACCATGCAGCGTCGGAAAAAGAAGCTATGGCGGCAGTATATTCGTAGTGGGTCTGAGTTGGACTATCGTGTTCATCGCAACTTCTCAAATGCACTTGGCAAAAAAATTAAGAACGCAAGAAAGTTGTTTCATGAATCTCGTACCCAACCCAATAACCGGAAAAAATTTTATAAATATATTCGAAGCACCCTCAGCTCTAAGGTTTCAATTCCTCGTGTCAGGGATGAGTCAGGTGGCCTGTGTTCTGGTGACCCAGAATGTTCTGCAGTCTTCGCCAATGTTTTCACCAATTCCTTTTCTGCAGAGCCAGGGGGCCCTCTGCCCTGCATTACTTCTCCCCGTGTTGTCAACTCGCTCAAATCTATTGATGTCAATGAGGAAGAAATACTGAAGCTTTTGTCTGAGTTGGATCCATCTGCCGCCCCTGGTATGGATCATATCCCAGCTGGATTGCTGAAAAGATGCTCCACATCTCTCTCACTGCCGATAACTGTCCTAATAAGATTATCATGATAACTGTCCTAATAAGATATCATTGTCTGGCGAGCATGAGTTAGGTATGGGTGTGCCTCAGGGATCTGTTCTGGGGCCATTGCTTTTTTTACTATTTGTCAATGACCTACCAGTAAATTTAAGAGAAATGGTAATTAACTTGTGCACCTATCAGGGCTTACAGTCATCAGTGGATGGAATCAAATTGGCTCTATTTGCTGATGACACCTCAGTAGCCATCTCAGCCCCCACATTTCTGGAGCTGCATAGGTTGTGCGAGCTTTTACTGAATTGCTTTGTAATGTGGTGTCGTACCAATAATTTGATGGTCAATGTTGACAAAACAGTAATTATTCATTTCTCGATCGGAGAAAGTGATCGTAGCTTGGTCATTCGTCATCTAGATAATACCATAACAGCAAAAAATTGCACTAAGTTTCTGGGCATCCATATTGACGAAAATTTGGGGTGGGGTTTGCACGTTGATGTTTTGTGCAAACAACTTAATAGTTCATTTTATGCAATTTGTAGGGTCAGAGATTCAGTACCTCTGGGGTCACTGCTTAATATTTATTATAGCCTGGTCTATTCCCACTTGTCTTACAATATTCTTTTGTGGGGGAGCTCTTCTGGCGCCAGTAGAGTTTTTATATTACAGAAGAGAATATTGCGCATGATCTTCAGGGTGGGTCCACGTACTTCTTGCAAGAGTTTTTTCTTGGAAAATGACATTCTCACATTGCCTTCTATTTTCATTCTCAAATGTCTTATCTATACTAAAGAGAACGAACACAAAATAAAAAAACTATCTAGTTTTCATGGTTATAATACAAGAAATGAGGGAACATTTTTTATACCTAAGCATAAAACTAGTAAATTTGAAAAATCTCCATTATATCAATGTATAAAATTGTATAACCATGTGCCAGATTATATAAAATCTCTTAATGTAAATAAATTTAAGAAAGTTGTTAAAGCATTGATGTTGAAAAAATGTCATGTCCAGCGCCGGCTCCAGACACGCCCTGACGAACCTCAGGCAGCGGCTCTATATTTCGATTCCTTAAATTCACCATCATTCATGGGTTCCTCCGTGTCGTGGGGGAGACGGCCTTTGATCGCTTTTTACGATCCGCAGAGCTACGGTGGGAGAATTCTTGAGCTGCTTTCCACACGGCTTCGTCCGTTACCCTGGACAGGGACCCTTCGACAGGTTACAGCTTCCCGGGTCAGGGAGCTCCTGGAATCTGCGGTGGGCAGGAGTCGATTCAACTCTCCTGATAGGTGAATCGCTAGGGATTTCCTACCGCTACCCTATTATTATTATCGACTTTTGCCTATACGCGTAGGATTTTTCCTCGCCGTCGGCTTCTCACTCCTCGCTAAGAGGAACATTCACTCAATCCCAGATATTTAAAATATCAGAAGGGCAGAGCTCGGTCGTGTCCGGTCCTTGTGGTCCCCCTGGTTCTCGTCGAACTTCTGGTCCTCTTACACGCGATCCTTGGACCTGTCCTTCGCTTCCTAGGAATTTTCTCACCGTCCTTGCAGTACCTAAAAGAACAGCTTTTTGCATTATATTACATATATACTCACTAAGTCCTAGTTGCTTGATATTTCTCTTGAGATTTTTGGGTACTATTCCTGTTGTTGAGATGATAATTGGAATAGTTCTCGTTGATATGATTCCCCACTGGCGCTTTATCTGAAATTCGAGGTCCCTATATTTTGAAATTTTTTCGACCTCTTTTTGACGCATGTTGTTGTTATTAGGTATTGCTACGTCGATGAGTATTGCTGCCTTTTGTTGTTTATCAACTAGCAATATATCTGGCCTGTTGTGAGGGACTGTTTTATCAGTCAAAACTGTACGATCCCAGTACAGTTTATAGCGTTCGTTTTCCAGGATGGTTTCCGGTCGGTACTTGTAGTATGGCACTTTTTCAGAATTAATTAGTGTTAATTTAGTTGCCATTTCTTGGTGTAGTATCTTTCCTACTGCATCGTGTCTCTCTTTATATTCATTTCCTGCAAACATTTGACATCCTCCCGTGATATGTTGGATTGTCTCGTTCGTTGGACACCCATAACGGCATCGATCGTCAGTAATAGTTCGATCCTTTATGATATGTTTGCAGTAATTTTTTGTTGAGATCACTTGATCTTGGATGGCTAAAAGAAATCCTTCCGTTTCTGGATACATTGCACCTGATGTGAGCCAATAGTTCGACGCTTCAATGTCGACATGATCCTGGTTCACCTCGTTGAAATGTCGTCCATGTAGGGGCTTTTCTCTCCATCTTTGCAGTTTTTCTTGGATTGTCTGGTGGTTGTATGATAATTGCTCCTTGTGCAGTTGTAAAGGTGTTGATTCGTCTGCTTCACACAGTACTTTGTAGATCTCTGACGTGCCTGATTTGTCTTTGAAGTATGTTCGTAGGCATTCAATTTGAGCATGGGCAAGTTCCATGAGGTCTAGCAGACCTCTGCCTCCTTTATTCCTCGGCAGTGTCGTCCTCTCAATGCTACTTTTCGGATGGTGCTTGTGTGCTTTCGTCATCAAGGTTCTCATTTTGCGTTGCAGGTTTTCCATATCTGTTTTGGTCCATGGAATGATACCGAAAGAGTATGTAAGAATTGAACATGCATATGTATTGATAGCTCTCGTCATGTTCTTGCTGTTGAGGTTTGTTTTCAAAATTTTGTTGATTCTCCAAATGAACTCAGTTGTTAAGTCTTCCTTCATTCTTTGATGGTTTATTCGTCGGTTTTGTTTCATTCCTAGGTATTTATAAAGATCGTCCGATTTCATTGCTTCTATCTCCTGTCCATTGGAGAGAGCTATCGGTTCATCTTGAATTTTTCCACGCACTACGCTAATAGTACGACACTTGTCCAATCCGATTTTCATCCCCACGTCTTCCGAAAAATTTTCCACCAGTTTGACCATAATTTGCAAGTGGTTTTTGTTGCCTGTTATAAGTTTGAGGTCATCCATGTATAGCAAATGATTGAGTGCAATATTATTTCTGTTTCCTTTCACATTGAAACCTTTTTCAGTAGCATTCAGTTGTTTAGAAAGGGGGTTCAGCGCCAAGCAGAACCATAAGGGACTCAACGAATCTCCTTGGAAAATTCCCCTTTTTATTGGAATATCTTTAGTAGTTATGTTCGCTGTAGAGAGTTCGATATTCGTTCTCCAGTTGCACATTGCATACTTCAGAAAGTTTATTGTAATTGGATCGATCTTGTATATTTCCAAAATTTTTGTCAGCCACCCATGTGGAATAGAGTCGAAGGCCTTCTTATAGTCAAAATATGTCATAAAAAGATTTCTGTGTTTTTTGAAGGCTTGGTTGCATATGATGGAATCTATTATCAGCAGTTCTTTCGATCCTAGTGCATTCTTGGAACATCCTTTCTGCTGTGCTGTCATTATATTATTTGTCTCGCAATGTTTGTAGATACGAGATGCTATACATGATGTGATGATTTTATATATTGTTGGTAGACATGTAATTGGTCTGTATTTCGATGGATCCGCTGTGTGTTGCATATCCTTCGGTAAGAGGTAAGTGGTCCCTGTTGTTAAAAATTTGGGCATTTCCGTTGGATTACTTATAACATCATTTATGGTTTCAACTAGCCTGCCGTGTATACACCTAAATTTTTTCAACCAAAAGTTGTGGATTCCATCTGGGCCGGGTGATTTCCAATTGTGTGTGTTTTTCAATACTTCATGGAATTCTTCTATAGAAACTGCGTTATGCGGCATTTGTTCCATTGTCTCATAGGATTTCTCTTCATTTCTTATCCAATCAGCCTGGGAGTTGTAGGGGGTTGGTGTAGCCAGTTGATCTGTCCAAAAATTCTCAATATCCTCGACAGTTGGATAACTTCCTGGTGTTGCTGACATATTATTGTTTAACATTCTATAGAATTTTCTTTCGGAGTTTTCAAAAATCATATTATCCTGTTTTCTTCTATAGCTCTCATTGTATCTTCTGAGTCTTTCGGAGTACACACTAAGTTTTTGTTTCAGTGTGTCTAAAATTTGTTGAGCATTTTCATTGTTTGGATCATACGTTGTATGTTGCCGGTGACGATCCATTATTATATTCACCATTTTTTGTAATCTTCTAGACGGCGAACCTTTTGCAAATTGGGTGAGCCTCCCAATTTCTTGGCGGATGCTATGAACTTTGTCTTCTAGCCTTTTTTGCCAATGTGGTTTATTTTGTTGTTTTTCTCTGGCTGGTTGCTGACTTTTAGGTTTTGGCTTCACACCTAGCACTGTTGCTATTGAAAATGCTGCACAGTATATGATGAGGTGTAATGATTCGAGATCATGGTAGTCAGAAAGATACCTGGGTATAATCTCCTTGTTGGTCATGACCAGAAGATGAGATAGTTTCTTAGATGTCTTCAATCTTGGCAGAATCGGTCGTCTCAATGGATCTGTGCCCTCAAAATCTATAACGCATCTATTCATTGTGGCAAATAATCGCTCCAGTAGTTCTCTTTGGTCTTCTTCTGGATTTACGACGGGTGCAGCATATATATTCCGTCGTTGAGCATCACTTATTGCTAACACATCTGCGTTGTATTGTTCCTTAGAGTTCATTTGTGCATTGATGTTGTTTTGGTTTTCAGCACAATCGTAGTTTTCTTCAATTGTCGTTTCGTTGTTAGTGAGGTTCCTATTCTGTAGCCTCAGTTGGACTTCATTTTTTATGGTGTTAAGTCTTTCATCGGGTACAAGTTTATTTCTCAATATGACCCGGTATTGGTCGGCTACTCTTTGCTCAGAAACTTGAAGTTCGGGATAGTTTCTGTGGAATTCTGCAAATAATTTTTGACGGTAGCCTATTTTATCCTCTTCCATATTAGTCACTTCATAATATATGCGCATGATCGTTTCATTTATCGAACTTGTCCATTTCATGCGTCTTCTTGGTAGACCTGCTTGGGTGAGTGCTGGTTGGGGATCCTGCGCAGCACCTTCAGCGGTCGGAGAAACTCGTGTTATTCTTCTCCTAGAATGTTGAGATTGTGGAGGCGTAGCATTTTGTTCGACAGACGCCCGTCTCCTTAGCACTCTGTCACCGACGTCCCGCATACTGTCATGTCCAGCGCCGGCTCCAGACACGCCCTGACGAACCTCAGGCAGCGGCTCTATATTCCTATTCCTTAAATTCACCATCATTCATGGGTTCCTCCGTGTCGTGGGGGAGACGGCCTTTGATCGCTTTTTACGATCCGCAGAGCTACGGTGGGAGAATTCTTGAGCTGCTTTCCACACGGCTTCGTCCGTTACCCTGGACAGGGACCCTTCGACAGGTTTCAGCTTCCCGGGTCAGAGAGCTCCTGGAATCTGCGGTGGGCAGGAGTCGATTCAACTCTCCTGATAGGTGAATCGCTAGAGATTCACCTACCGCTACCCTTATAAACTATTATTATTATTATTATTATTATTATCCCTCAGCTCATGTCAATTACCATCTGCTTGGAAGATATCAAGGATAACTCCTGTCTTCAAGAAGGGGGACAAACTATGCCCGAGCAATTACCGCCCAATTAGTCTCCTTCCTATCATATCCAAGATTGCTGAGAGAGTTGTTTGTAATAGATTGCTCAATTTTTTGACTGAAAACAACATAATTCCTGAGTGCCAGCATGGTTTCCTGCCTGGGCGTTCGGTCGTCACATGCCTCCTGCAATGCCTTCAGAGCTGGACCAAGTCTCTTGACTGTGGGATACCAATGGATGTTATGTATCTGGACTTCTCCCGAGCCTTCGACCGTGTTCCTTTTAATCGCCTTCTCTACAAACTCGAGCATTTTGGCATTAGAGGCTGCTTTTTGGCTTGGCTCCGTTCGTTCATCACTGCCAGATATTTTTCGGTTAGAGTGGGTGATTCTTTTTCGGATGTCAGGGCAGTTATTAGTGGAGTCCCTCAGGGCTCTGTTTTGGGTCCACTTCTTTTTCTGATTTACGTTTCAGATCTCCCACACTTACTTTCGGCTTTCTGTTCCCAATACGCAGACGATATCAAATTATTTTATGATGCACGCTTTCCTGATGTCCTTCGAGGTGACCTGGTGCGGTTGGATGGGTGGTGTCACCAATGGCTCCTCCCTCTGAACGTGGATAAATGCAAGGTCCTTCATCTTGGTAGATACAACCCGATGCATCAATACTTTTTTGATGGCCGTGTTCTGGAGTCATGCAGGCAGCATAATGACCTTGGTGTCATCATTACAGAGGATCTCTCATGGTCTGCCCATGTGGGTAATTTAGTCTCTAGAGCCAGTAAGATGTTGTACCTGATTCGGCGGGTGTTTCCCAGATGTTCGATTGTCACTTGCAGGCAGCTTTATGTAACCTACATCCGACCGATTCTCGAACACGCCGGCCCCACGTGGTCTCCTTACCTGATTTGTGATCAACAACGTTTGGAGAGAATACAGCGCTCTGCAACCAGGATTCCTTTTGGACGAGTTCGACCATCTTACGAGGAGAGACTGCGGATGTTCCGGTTGAGTAGTTTTCATGACCGTCGTGTCCGGGGTGACTTGATTGTGACTTATCGCATCTTAAACTATTTTATTGGTGGTGATCTCGCTGACATCTTTATGATGAACGAAAATCGTCTCCGGGGCCACCGGTATAAGTTATACCACGAGGTGTTCCGTACACGTGCGAGAGAGTCTTTCCTGCCGAATCGGGTATTCGGTAGGTGGAACTCTTTACCGGAGAGTGTCGTGGGTGCTGAGAGTGTGAATTCGTTCAAAAACAGACTAGACTCTATTTTTGCTTAGAATGTTTTTTGTTTTGTTTCTTACATTTATCACCTAAGGTGTTTAGTTTTCTTTTTTGTATGAGATTTATAGGCCATATTGTCTCATCTCAGTATCTTTCATAAAAATAATAATAATAAACAGAAGCAATACGTCTCGAATTTTGGTATCGCTGAACTAAAGCATAATACGCTATATCATAGTTATCAGGTATCAATTGGAGACCACTGATAACAGCAAGAGCTTCACCCTTGAGTGTGGTTTTCAGGTATTGAAATTTTTGTCTATTGTCGAATTATTATGAACCGACGAATTGTATAAGGAAATGAATTCTACCCAACTATTATTTAACCATCAAATGACGGAAGTGGAATAGTCGGAAGCATTTGTGACACTGCAGTTGCGTTAGAGGTAGTATCAGGTGTGGTCAGAGCTGCATCTTGTTTCGCTAAATTACACTGAATGTCATGAATGGAGGCTAGTATTTCTTCAAAGGAGGCTTGTGTTTGGGAAATTCGATTCGCTCCTTCTGAGGGAAATTTTCGTTGAGTGCCTCCATTTGATCTTGAACCTCTTCAAATTTTCTCGAATAATTAGGAATTGGTGAACAAAGTATTTGACTTTAGCAAGATTATCGGAGGAATATGATTTGCACTTATTATAAATGGAAGTTACTGTCGCAAAAATATTATCCATCTTAGATATCTGCCTATTCAGAGCTTTTTTAAGTTCTGGATCGATCTCCTCAGTTTTAGAAGTCATAGTGAATTAATTGATCGAAAAACGGAAGTGATCAATTAATTATTTGTATCCACAGAAAAAAACGTAAGTATGGCAACGTGCGACGAAAGATTTCCCTGTTATTGATGAAAATATCAGAACACCGGCAACGTCGCACGAAAATCAAAATGAAGGAAGCGATTAACAAAAATGGAAGCTGTAAAAACAGTTAATTTCGAAAAATGAAATCGAAATTACAAAATTCCGCACGATAGGACCATGTTGAGGATTAAGTGGACTGTAAAATTTGCTAGTTCGGAGGCACTTTCGGTTTCGATTCAAATTATGAATAATTAATGAAGAACCATTAATAAAGGGAAACTCCTACCTTGTAGTCTTCGGACTGATGCTTGAGGATTCGTACAGTTTTCCGAAATCCAACTGGCCAGCGGACAGGATTATCGCATCGAAGTCCTTTCACTGAGGGGCTCCGATCTCCTAATTTAGTGTCTTCAACGATGGTTCTTTCATACACAATAAGGAAGCAAAATCACGTAATTTAACTGTACTTAAGAAGAAGTTCTAATCACCAGATTTTTGGAAATAACTCGGAAATTGAGTTTTCACTTAGTCGGAAACATAAATAAACTTTTAGAAACTTATAAATGAAAATTATATCGAGAGAGAAATCTTTCATCAAAATCGGAAAATCGTTCTCACAAATCTTAAACACATTGTCGCGAAATTGATAAGAAATATCGAAAATACGTGTGTTTCGCGACATCTGTGGATACGTTTAATAAATTAATAATAATCTGAAATGGAAACTAGAATTGTTATGATTGGCGTTAACAATAGATAAGATTAAAAAAAAAGTAATAAATATGGGTTAATGCAGAACCAATAAACTTTTAGAGGTTGTAGATTCTGATTTAAAATTTTTCACTAATGAATCATCACATAACTTATAAATCTACATAATCTTTTATTGATAAATTTAATACCGAAGAATTGTTTTTTGGAAGAATATTCTGGGCTGGAGAATTTGAATATGAATTTGACGAAGTATTTGGGAATGTATGTACTTATGGTCAGTAATAAATTGAATCATTGACCAATTCTTGAATACGACGTCTAAATGCTAATATTTCGGTTACTGTGCATTTTATGATTTTATTTCATACTGATACATTACAAAGGAATAAATGCTTAGTTACCGTAACTATAAACATTGTCATAACTCCCTTGGGAGTTAAACAGGGCAGTTATAGATCTTTAACTCCCTCTAAAGTGTTCACAAAAACAAACCGACAGTTGTCGAATTTACCACTAAAGTTGTTACCCGAATTGCAAGGATTTTCTATTAAACGGTTGTCACTGTTAATGACTGTATTCAAACATGAAGTTGTTTCCCTTCTTTCATCTGACATGCCAGCTAACATTCTTGCAGTTTTGTTTTTCAATTCTATGCTGTCGGCCAAATACCCTTCTGTCACCGTTGAACTTCGCCATCCACCATGTCTCTTCAATGTTGTCATATTTGCTCCTGCATTGACCAAGGCAGTCGCAGAAGTCCTTCGCAGACAATGTCCTGTGAATGTTTCTGGATTCGGCAATTCCAAAAAACTAGCAATTTTGCTTGGAATTTTCCCGAATGTATTTGTTCCAACCGGTTGAACTGAGCAACATTACAGTTTCACTCGTGTTTTTACTATCCATATGGTTAACTTCCATCCACTGCAGAAATTTTTCATATTCCTTTTTGTACTTAAGTTCCGACATTATCGGTAGTAGTACGGAACGAGCTTTTTCAGCCTTTTCCAACAAATCTCTTGAAATCTCAATTCTCTCTGAGTTTGCATTCATTTTCACAAATTTGAATATGATGAGAAACACGATATGACAAATATCTACAATGTTGTCAGTGACATTTCCATGGCAACCATGCCTACTTAATTCTTAATAAAGATAATTCGTTTTGTTCTGAAAACCAAAACAATTTGGTTTTTATATTTCATGCAGTATGAAATAAAATTAATTATCTATCTTGTGAGTTATTGGATTTTAACCACCTCGGGCAACGCAACAATCCCTCGGGACTTACGTCCCTCGGGATTGAAATCTGTTGCCCTCTGTGGTTAAAACCCTCATAACTCCCTTGATACATAAATAACTATTATTCCATATTGCACTCCTTTTGTACACTTCGGCTATGAGAGCGTCGACATTCATTTTCACAACCCTAAGGGTACAAACACAGTGAAAGCCGGTAACCTAATTCCCGGTAGC
The DNA here is from genome assembly GCF_914767665.1 of Harmonia axyridis. Lineage (NCBI taxonomy): Eukaryota > Metazoa > Arthropoda > Insecta > Coleoptera > Coccinellidae > Harmonia > Harmonia axyridis. Next base: position 17,936,259 of record NC_059507.1, on the reverse strand, counting down.
CGGTACTGACCGGCGCTGGTAAGCTTTGTAAATTATGCAATATTAATGAATAGCGGTAACACTGTGCAAGCCGGTCAAAACTTGTCGGCGCTGGCAATAGGCTCCGGCTTCTTTGTCGGAATTGCAATTTAGTTCTTTCAAGCCGGTTGACCTGCGCCGACTGTGTTGTGAAAATTGATGTCAACGCTCTCATTGCCGAAGTGTACAAATGGAGTGCAATATGGAGTGAAAAATATAAGTTGCACAGTAACCGAAATATAAGCATTTAGATGTCGTATTCAAGAATTGGTCAATGATTCAATTTATTACTGACCACAAGTACATACATACCCAAATACTTCGTCAAATTCATGTTCAAATTTTTTAGGCCAGAATATTCTCCCAAAAAACAATTCTTCGGTATCAAATTTATCAATAACACATCATAAAGATTCATAAGTTATGTGATGATTCATTAGTAAAATATTTTAAATCAGAATCTACAACCTCTGAAAGTTTATTGGTTCTTCATTAACCCATATGAATTACCTCTTTTTTGATCTTACCTATCATCCTACGAAAGATTTTGTAATAATATAACTTACATTGAGAGAGGTCTATCCCATTTCAGCGAACATTTCAATAATAAGCACGCATTATTTTACGCTGTAGACCATCGATTTATATGAGGTTTTCACTTTTATTCGTTTTGAAAAATTCGGCCAAAAAGCATTTGTTTTTTAATTTTCACACAAAAATACTATACACAAATTTTTGTCGAAGGCTGAAAATGCGTTTCTTTCTAAATTTAAAAATAAAGACGTTAAAACTCATTTTGATTTCTTGCATGTGGTAAAAGAAAAAGGTAAATCAGAGGAACGTTGGACATTGTTTTACTCAACCTGAAAAGTGGTGAAATTTCAAATGCGCTGAGGAGATAGGAGTAGTTTTAGCAGAACAGGAGAAAGTCACGTGGTATAATCACGTGACTTAAAGTAATCACAAATCTTTCCTCGGGATATATAGGCTGTTTATGAAAATTACCCCAAATTTTTTTTAGGCGGTGCTCAATCTCATTCAAAATATTTTTGAATGTTTCCTGACTCATTCGGGTGTATTGAAGGGAATTTTCGTCGTCATTCTTCATTTTCAAAAATAACTGATGATATTCACAATATCTAAATCTCAAACGATTTATTGGATGAATACCGACTTTAGTTCTTGCCAGTTTTAAAACTATTGAATCTAGAGCAATCATATAATCAGATGACGACGACGATATCTTTCACGCTCAATGTTACGAACAGAACTACCGGTTTTAGCCATAGGCGTGAGAAACCGGAACCTATCGGAGCCGGCCGCCGGTAAGCGGCTTACCCTTTTTACTCTGTAGCTACACTAAGATCATAGTTGCAGAAAAGAGGTCACGTAGTTCAGTTACGAATTCACGCTCGTCCACCACCTATGGAAAGTTAAAATCATTAGACAGTTCAAACCTCGTTTTATTTCGATCCCTAGCAAAGGGCGGTCCTTCAAAGCAAACCACGTAACAAATTGATCCTAATCGAACCGGATTAAGTGCCAGAAACTCATAATCGATAGTTCAGTTCTCGTTAACATGAAGAAAGTGTACATAATAATCTCGTGCAGTTTGTGAAAGTTCTCGTTACAAAGTCTCAATCAGTGAATATCAAGCAGAAATCAACAGTTCATCCACACGAATCAAGCAGGAATCAACAGTTCATCCATACGAATCCAGCAGTAATCAGCATTTCATCTACACACGAAAAGTGGACGCCAGTTAGAAGATAACGCAACAGTCATCTTGAATCAAACAAAGCAGGGTTCAAAGAACTACGTTTCAAGTCGTCAAAAAAGTGAGTCGGTCCATATTATATCTATCCAATCCTTTTCCTGAAAGGCATTTCTCGATTTTATATTGCATATTCATATTTTACTTGTAAAATAACAGAAGTCGAAATAAAAAATCTCAAGCAAGCGCTAGGTAGACTCAGGTCGCAACTAACAAGATTTCAATAATTTTTAATTACACCGAATGATCCGATTGAACCGTAAGTACGTTTAAGCAATATCGAATTAGCCTTTGATCGTTTTGATGAAATACAGTCGCGTTTAGAAATATTAAGTATTGAGGAAGAAGAGCAACGTGAACATCAAGAAAGTTTATACTATGAATTGATAGCGAAAGCAGGAAATGTTTTGGCAAGCAAATTCAATGCTCAGAATTCCCAAGTTTCAAATTCAACAGCGAAAAATCAGGACCTTGTGACAAATTTGAAACTACCAACTATTAATCTTCCAATGTTTTCAGGAAATTACGACGAATGGGTCACATTTCATGATACTTTTACAAAGTTGATTGACAAAAGTGCTAGCTTGACAAACATACAAAAATTCTTTCATCTCAAATCTTGTTTAAAGAATGACGCATCACGTTTGATTCAATCCATTGAAGTTTCTGATAGTAATTATTCTTTGGCAAGGGAGTCATTAGTAAAACGCTACCAAAACAAACGAATAATCGTCAATACTCATAAAAGCATTATTCGATCTTTCAATCGTTATGAAAAATTCAGCAGCCTCATTAAGGCAACTTACAGACAAAAGAATTCAACATTTAGGAGCATTGAAAAAATTGAAATTACCCACAGATCAATGGGACATTATTCTTGTTCATTTAATTACATCAAAATTAGATAACAGCTTGAAGCTAGAATGGGAAAACTCTTTACAAAACGATGAACTTCCTTCATATCAGGAATTGATCAGTTTTCTGGACAAAAAGTGCTTCACATTAGAAACACTTTCCGACTCTAACAATAAAAAGCCTGCTTATCTAAATCAGAATTTCTGAACTACACAAGATTATAGATCACAAGCAAACAAGCAAATAGTTCAGGTTTCAAACAAAAATTTCAAGAACAAAAATGCCCCCTATGTAATGAACAATATTTTATTTACAATTGCGAAAAATTCATAAGATTGCCAACTTGTGAAAAATACAATGAAGTCAGAAAATTAAGACTTTGTAGCAACGGCCTTCGTCCCGGTCACGTAAAAAGGGGATGTTGATCAGGCAAATGTAAGAAATGCAATCTGAATCATAATACTTTAGTTCACACTAATTCTCAACAGCTCAACGCAGCCAGTCTTGAATGAATGAATGAATCTTCTCAACAATCAATTAATGATGAATCACGAACGGTATCGAACATAATCTCTCACGAACAGTCAACCAATCTCGTAACGAACTTTTTGAAATGTAAAGAACAAACGAAATTGAACATTAATGTACAGGAATTAACACAGCAGGACATTTCAAGCGAATCAATTTTCAATTTTCACGTCTCGGAATCGAAAATATTGAAAAACACGAACTCACACGGAAACACTCTGGTTCTTTTGTCTACAGCACAAGTAACAATATTAGATAAATTTGGAAACCCGCACATTTGCAAGGCGAATTATGCGAAAAGTTCAAATTGAAACGTCAGGAATATCGTATACCAATAGCAGGTATAAATCAAAAAGCGATCACCGTTACATGAAAGGTACAACTCACGATTAAATCTCGAACCACGTCGGCCAGTTATGAATTGACATTTTTGGTATTACCTTCAATTACCGATAGATTACCATCAATAGAATGCAATAAAAATTCACTTCAGTTACTATCAGGTATACTTTCGGCCTATAACGAATTCAATCGATCTCAAAAAATCGATATTTTACTCGGTGCAAATATTTTTTTTTAATTAATGTGTCAAAATAGTATCATTTTAGGAAAAAATAAGACCAAACTTACAACAAACCACATTAGGTTGGATTGTTACCGGCTCGATCAATATGAATAAATTTTCACAACAAAAGTCAATTTGCAGCTTAACTCGAGGGATATCAAACGAAATTTTCGATGAATCATTAACAAAATTTTGGAAAACTGGGGAGATACCTCAAAGAATAATATTCACGAATGAAGAACAGTACTGCGAGGATTACTTCGACAAATCAACGATTCGTAAGGGAGATGGCAGATTTGTTGTCAGACTACCTTTCGCAAAGCATGTTCAGGACTTAGGCGACTCAAGTTTGCTCGCATTGAAACGACTCCAACCATTGAAAAACGGTTTAAAAGCGATGAAAACCTTAAAAATGAGTATGTAGATTTCATGAGACAGTATGAAGCCATGGGTTACATGACTTACCACTGAAGTCATGGCCAACAAAATTATCAGCTTAACATCCTTAGCAGATGAACAGCTGGGATTCAGATCGGACAGATCATGCATGCACGTATTTGTTTTAAGACAAATTAAGGAAAAATCAATAGAATACAACAGGCCAGCATATATGTGTTTTGTTGACTTAGAAAAAGCGTTCGATCGTGTGCAGTTAAAGGACGTCTTGCACCTACTTTACAACAGGCAGATACCGCATAACCTCATTCAGATCGTTCAGAACGTATACAAGGAAAATTGGATTCAGGCGAGAATAAACGGGACCTTAACTGAACCAATTGCAGTGGGCCGTGGCATTCGACAGGGAGATTCCTTGAGCCCTCTCCTCTTTAACATAATTATGGACGAGATGATAGGGAATGTACGGACACTAAAGGGATACGGAATGGGCGACCGCTAAATAAAAATTCTCTGCTATGCCGATGACGCCGTACTGGTGGCTGTTACATCGATTCAATTGCACTGCCAAATCATTCAATATGACAATATCAACCCAGAAAACCAAATGTATGACAACATCAAAAACACCATTAAGATGCAAACTGGAAGTTGACGGCAATGTCATCCAACAAAAAATGAAATTCAAATACTTGGGCATATAATTATCAGGCTGTGGTGATGTTGAGGAGGAAGTGAGGGCACAAACTGTGAGGGCAACAAGAGTGGCGGGATATTTGAGTGACACGGTATGGCGAAATATAAATATCAAAGTGGAAACAAAGGCCAGAATTTATCAAGCAGACCAACTATAACATACACCGCTGAAATTCGACCAGACACAGCGAGGACAAGATCACCGAAATGAGGGTACTTCGCAGAATAACTGGAAAGACACTATTCGACCGGGAGAGAAGTGAAAATATAAGGAGAACATGCAATGTGGAAAATGTCAATGAGTGGGTATTTGGTCGAAAGAGAGAATGAAACGACCACATAAGTAGAATGGGCGAGGAAAGGATGGTCAGAATTGCACGTGATAAATCACCACTAGGTCGCAGAAGTTTAGGACGCCTTCGAAAGCGATGGAGCGACAATTTGTCAATGTAGGCAGAGATTCGACGGAAAGAATTAGGCGATTCGCCTAAAATGAAGAATGAAGAAGAAGAAGATGTAGAATAATTCAAAATTCGTTCTATATAGATGATTTACTTACAAGTGTTGACACGGTAGAAGAAGCTATAGAAATTTACAGGGAAATAACGGAGATATTGGACAGCGTTAACTTCCACCTAAGGAAGTGGTGCTCCAATGAAAAGGCTATTTTAGACTCAATTTTATGCAGCAAGAAAAACGACGATCAACTTATACAATTAAGTGATAGCAAAGAGTTTAAGACTTTCGGGATTCCGTGGAATCCACATTCCGATACATTCAGTTATAGAGTCAACATTAAACTTCAAAAAGAAATAATCACAAAACGCTCAGTTCTAGCCGCAATATCTACAATTCTTGATCCGCTAGGTCTTATCGGTCCCGCAACAATACAAGCGAAATAACTCATGCGACAGCTATGGCAGAGAAAGATAACTTGGGATGAACCTCTACCAGAGGATATTATTATGCCATGGAAAAATTTCTTGAACAAAATCTATACCTTAAATTAATAATATAAATATAAAAAGACACGTACTTTGTGATAACCCAATAGTTGTTGAATTGCACGGATTTAGTGACGCGTCCGAAAAAGCTCACGGTTATATAAATGTAGTCTAAAGAGATAATCACAGAAATATATTTTCAGAGCTTTCATGTGCAAAACCAGGAGTTGCTCCTCAAAGAAGTCACAGCGTACCACGATTGGAACACTTGATATAAAACTCTCCAATAGTGTTAGCGTTTCTCAAAATTGATCCAGGTAAATTAAAAACTTTTGTAGCAAATCGTGTTGCTCACATTCCGGAAATCACTAATATAAACGACTGGAACACGTAAGAACGCAAGATAACACAGCGGACGTTATCTCTAGAGGCATAAACCCTGATCAGTTAAGCGATTTGAAAATCTGGTAGCACGGACCTGATATTTTATTAGGAAACGGAGAAACTCATACGCATTAAAATTATGACTGAGAAAGTATCGAAAATATTCCAGAAATTAAATTATCAACAAGTAGCAAACTTGTTAGTCTGAATCTATTTGTAGATAAAATTGGTTTAATGAGAGTAGGTGGCAAATTGAGACATTCTGGTTCACAAGAACACTAGAAGCCCCTATAATACTGCCAAAGGCTCATTAACTCACTAAACTGATCGTAGAACAACAACATTCAAAACACCTACACGCAGGGGTTCAAAATCTTCTCTCCTTGATGAGATTGACATATTGGTTCATTGATGGTAAAAACTTAGTAAAACGAGTGGTGAAGTCCAGTATAACGTGCTTCAGGGCGAGACCCACAACCACAAAATTCATCATGGGAGAACTTCCTCGGGCAAGAGTTACTCCAAGTAGGCCATTTTCAAAATGTGGAGTGGACTACGCAGGATCTATCATGATTAAAGAAGGCACATTGCGACGCTCGAAATTAGTAAAAGCTTACATAAGCATTTTCGTGAGTTTGTCAACACGTGCGGTTTATATAGATTTAGTTAAATATTCAACAACTGATAGTTTCCTGAATGCACTCAAAAGATTGATTTCTAGAAGAGGTAAACCTACGGAAGTTTTCTCAGATAATGGCTTTAATTTCGTAGAAGCAAACAATAATTTCATTGAGTTGCACAATTTGTTAAAAACTAAAGGTCACAAGGATAATGTTGAAAATTTTCTCACATCAGACGGAATTAAATGGTCTTACATTTTCCCTCAAGGTCCCCATATATGGGCGGAATATTGAAAGCAGCGGTCAAATCAACGAAATTTCACCTTTGTAGAATATTAGGAATGGAATGGCTTCTGTTATGTACGAGGAAACAATTTTAGTTCAAATCGAGTCCTGCCTCAATTCTAGACCATTATCTCCTCTCTCTCCTCAGATCCAAACGATCTTATACCCCTTACTCCAGCTCTCTTTTTGATTGAAGAATCTCCCGCTGCGGCTCCTCAGTCTAATGTACAAGATGTGAAAATCACCAAACTGTGTCGTTACTTAAGAATGAAACCACTAGTTCAGCAATTCTGGTCTCGCTGGACAAAAGACTATCTTACCCAATTGCAGCAGAGATCCAGATGGCAGACAGCATCATCACATCCAAAAATAAACGATTTGGTCGTTTTGAAAGATGAAAATCTTCCACCATTTCGATGGCCAATAGCTCGAATCGCCGAACTTCATCCAGGAGCGGATCAAGTGATTCGTGTTGTGTCAGTGAAGGTGTCAATCGGTAATATTTTCAGACGCTCAATCAGCAAAATATGTGTGTTACCAATTGACGATGACTTGAAGTCAGAAGAATATTAATTTTATTGTAAATTTGTACTATTCCAAGACTCAAACATGTATCCAATGTATATCCATTTTTATATATCTTATGTTGAAAGCTTATCTTTCAAGTTGAGCGGCAAATGTTCAATTCATTTAACAATTATGAGAATTCAAAGAATTCATCCTTATCAGGAAATGGCAACAGTGGCAATATTGCATGTACGAGCGGTACTACGCCAGCTCCCAAAGGGCTTAACCTAAAGAAAAGTGAATCCTAAGATCATAGTTGCAGAAAAGAGGTCAGGTAGTTCAGTTACGAATTCACGCTCGTCAACCTTCTATGGAAAGTTAAAGTCATTAGACAGTTCAAAACTCTTTTTATTTCAATCCCTAGCAAGGGATGGTCCTTCAAAGCAAACCACGAAACAGTTTTAGTACTATAACTCTTCTGCTGAATATAACTGACGATATTTTACAATCTTTAGATAAGGGTGATGCCACCATTCTTGTATTATTAAATTTTGCAAAGGCGTTCGATACTTTGGACCACAATCTACTTTGTGCTAAGTTGAGGTATTTTATTTTCGACAGAATGACCCTGAGGTTTCATGAATCCTACCTTTTTGGAAGATATCAGTGTTAGATTGCGTAACAGCTTTACAGATTTTTGTCCGATAACCTCAGGTGTTCTGCAGGGCTCAATTCTCGATCCATTACTATTTTTGATTTATATTTCGGATATGTATAAAGTTGTTAAATTCGTTTCCACCTATTTTTATTGTGATGACACCCAGGTTCGTCTATCGTTTCATCCCACTCTCGTTTCTCTGTGGATCTGTTAAACGAAGATTTGGCGGCAATAAAGAGCTTATATCAGTCAAATAATTTGAAAATAAATGTAGAAAAATGTTTCCACATACTTTTCTTCCCCCGAGCGCTTTCTGTTGCGGTTGAGGTAATTCAACCGCAACAGAAAGCAAAAAATGTCTTTTTTTGGACTTCTCCTCGAAAATGTATCTCTGCGAGTCACTAGTGTTGTCAATATTGAACTACGGATTGACAGTTTTTTATTCTTGTCTAGATTCTGTTGCAAGGTATAGTTTACAGAAGGTACAGAACTCGTGCTGTCGGTTCATCTTTGGCTTGAGAAAATATGACAGAGGAATAAGTGCTAGATTAAAAAAACTCGCGTGGCACAAGGTCGAAAATATTTTTCGGCTTCACATGACAAAAACGGTATCTACATAGAATTTTGAGTGCCTCTATCCCTCCCTATTTGAGGGAAAAGTTGATTTACAGGCGCGATGTTCATGAAGTTGCCATTAGGCATGGATAAAGGCTTATTTTGCCTAGATTCGGTTCAGCCATGTTTCAGCGCTCCTTCACTTATAATGCATTGAAGGTACATAATGTTTACTTATTCATGTGGGGTGGTCTCTGTGAGATCATTGAGGAAGATTTTGAGGTAAGGTTTGTTGAGGGAAGAGATGATTTGTTGATCTGAGTTCACTGTTGCTATTTCAGGGTTATTATTTTTTGTTTAAATATATGATTTTTTGTTATAAGTATTTTCCAGGATACTTGTTTAATATTTAATTCCTTAATTTTTTTTCATTTTGGGGTTGAGTAGAGTAGCTCAAGCTAGACTCCGCCCACATATCATGTATTATATTTTTTTGCAATAAAGGCACTATTATTTTTTTTATTAAATTGATATGAGGTCTATGCGCAGAATTAGTTTAAAACTAATCGAGAAAATAAACGTCCAAATTTTCCTGTTTAGTGCAATCGGTGATTAGGCCATATTAAATGTCATTTAAATTATTTTGCAAGACAAATCACAAAGTAATCAATGTTTGAATTTTTAGTCAAAGATTAGGCGAATGATGCAACTGGCCATAAGGATCCTAAACTTGTAAAATCGACTGGTGCCAGTTGCACCATTTGCCTACACGTCGATTAAAATTAAAAATTCATTCCTTTCTGATTAGTCTTAGGAAGTCAGAAAGTAATCAATGTTTAAATTTTTAATCAGTGTTTGGGCAGTGGGCAGGACACGTGGCTCGACAAGACTAATCGAGATGGACATACAAAGTAACACACTGGCGACCAAGAACGACCAAACGCAGAGTAGGTAGACCACAGAGAAGATGGCTTGACGATATAGAACAATAAGCAGTAAATAGATGGTTTCAGATAGCTCAGGAAAGGACAGCATGGAGGGGTATGAAAGAGGACTACATCCACGAGTGGATAGGCTGACGAAGAGAGAGAGAGTTTGGGCATATGGTGCAACTGGCCATAATGTAATCTAATCTAGTAATGTATTTCAATGTCAAATTTGACACAACATCATTTCAATATTTCCAATTTTTAATGTGCTAAATTTGAAGTGAATACACCAATTCATTTTCGGTACATCATAATTCAGTTGATCAACAGAGAGAAAGACGTTTTTTATAAATTCCTAATATCTACAATGTAAGGATTCTCACTGTGAGTATATATTCCTCTCAATTTGGTTTTGGTCTGGTTTTCGCTACATAAACTTCTATACTTTTTACTTTTTTCATAAAATATTTTCTTCATCGATTTTGGAAATGACCATTATATATGTTGATATTTTTAAAAACAGATCACAACTCTTAGAAAATATCAGATTCTGAGAACTCTCAAAAAAGGCGTTATTGAGAACATATGGAATCAAAAATCTTTAAATATATAATATAAATATTATAATTTATTTATAAAAATATAAATATTAAATATGGTTGTCGAATTTGAGAAAAGAATTGCAGAGTCGCTCGGCCTCGGGTGGGCGCAATCTCACAAGTACATGTATTCGAGGATCCCCGGAAAAAGTTTAATCTATGCCTCCAAAAAACTAGTTCATGGTTTTTCTGACAGCCAACTTTTGGATACGAACCTTACTTCCCTTATGACAAAATTTGACGATTTTGTTTTAACCCTTGATGAGATTGATCCGTCGTTCATATTTGTACCTAAAACTTATCTTATTTCTAGAATCCCTGACTATTTAGTTGAGAATAATGGAGGCACAATGAAACGTCCCGGTAGAATGAAACGTGTCGGTGAAAGAGTGTTATGCATCTACATTGAATCTGAACTTCTCAGCAGATTCTCGGTTATGCCATTACGCTTTGAGTATCCCAACATCGATACATCGGTTTTAAAATTGAAGTCTAGTTCATTCTCCTTGCACTGTAATGTATTTTATAGACCCCCTAATTCAACCATCCCAGATGACCAGTTTTTATGTGAGTCAGTTAGCTGCTACTGAAGCCCAACTCGTTTTGGCTGGGGACTTCAACTTTCCACAATTATTTGTGAAAGTTCAAGTATCCTCAATGGCCTCTACTAGATTCATCCGGACTGCATAACTCTGCAACACATTTCTCTGACATGGTGGTAAATTCAAACTTGATTCAACTCGAATTCCCTCAACTCTCGACTTAATTTTCACCAGCGATGAGCAGTTGCGGACAGTTCCATCCTCCTGTTGCCAAGTCCGACCACGTGATGTTGATTACTTGTGTTCAGGTTAATATCAGTTCACCGCCTAGAGCCAAGAGAATTACTTAATATGCGCCCGGGCGCATATTGAGATGCAGCTCCGATGCCAGACATTGCTGGATACTGCACTTGGGTTATAAATGCCCAGCATTCGCGTGCGCATATTGAGAAATCGATGGGATCGGTTTCGGTATTCTTTGTATTGAAGTTCGGGGGTTGTTGTAAATCACTCATTTCAATTTATGTCCTGAAGTAGGTCTCACATCTGGGTGGGAATTTTGTGTGGACCTAGATAAAAGGCAAGTTGTTTTGATTCAATTAGTTTACTTGTGTTCTTGTTAGAATACCTCGATTTCTGCTTCCGAATCTGATTCAGATACCGAACTGGAAACTACATTCGAATATTTTGAGGAGGACTCGATTCATAAAATACAGGTGAACAACGATTGTATAAGAGAGGTTGAGGGTTTTCAATTCCAAATTTTTGTGATTGAGACTATTTTGGCAAGAGCAAAACCTGGCAAAAAATATTTCGGTAACTTGTTTAAGCTATTTGAACTCATAGGTGTAGCCATGGAAGGCTAGATTATTTAATGAATTTCAAGATTTTTCGATATTTCGAAAATCTGAAATTCGTATAGGACTCTAAAATCCAAATAGGATACTCTATAACAAATTTCATTGAAATTGGCTGAAGAATTGACTCTACGTATAACATAAATTTGGAAGTATAATCATGTTTGATGTCAAACCATAAATGTGAATACCAGTCGTTAAATCGGGAAACTCACTAATGGGTGGAAATTCTTCGATTCAAAGTTCATCATTAAAAATTAATTTGGATTATTTACTGTCAAATGTTATCGGTGATGCAAGACCTTATTTGTCTGTTGATATCATGGGGAAGGATTTGTTTGGTTAATTTGATTCAGGTGAAAGTAGGACTATGATGCTGAGGTTTGAAGGTTATTGAGAATCTCAATTTGATAGTGTCACCATCGCCAGTCGATCATATGAATATAGCTAATTTGCGAAAATGCAATATTCAGGGAGTTTGCGACATAACCTTTACCGTGAGAGTAGTTTTTCTATGAGAGTTCATTCCCACTTTTTGCCCTCGTTCCTATCTTCGATCCCTGAAGGGTGTCTCAATAGGCATGGGGGTACATTTAACCTCCGTAGGTTCTGTGTATGGTCTGTAAGCTGGTGCTCCACTCTAGGGCTTCTGCGAGGCCCCATTACATGTACCCTCAGATATTGGGGACCCGGGGCCCTCAGATCTGTAGTCGCGAAAAGCTATAAATGTTTGTGGGTAGTATTTTTGGGCGCCACTTCTTGTACCCCCAGTATTGGAGCATGAGTTCATTTTCATTTTTGGAGAAAGAGCCCTCTACCTTCGGTGTCGAGCTCTTTCTCCAAAAATGAAAATGACCGAAAGCAGTTTTTCAAAGAAAACACGCTGGAATGCGAAATTATCCGGTCATTTTGATGCACGAGTGTAATTCTGGGGAATATTTCCAGAATTAACTGTAACATCACTTGTCAAACTGATGTAGAATGGAATTGCCATAGATTCGAACTGTGTAAGATGCATAGAAACTATGCATCTATGAACAGAACAATTATCGCAGCTCTGTTTCGCTTCCTATAATGCAATTATCGTAAATAATATCATAAGGGCATCTAATTTTTCCGAAAAGAATCGAAAAAACACGTTGCTAAGTAATATTTTGACAAGAAGCATGAGTGCTGGTGGCAACAAAAATCCGAGTCGAAGACGAGGATTTTTTCACCTGCACGAATGCTTTTTGTCAAAAAATATTACTTTGCAATGTGTTTTTTCGATTTTTTTCACAGGAAAAATTAGATGCCCGAATGGTATTTGCAAGACTATTTCCTGAGTAACAGATTATTCTGCATGCATTACCTATGTATAGGTATTAATTTGAAAACTGAAAAACAGATACTCAATTTTATTTCATCCAAAATACTACAAATTTAATTATTTATGGTACAATTAAAATATAAATTGCAATTTTGGTACACGGTAGGGATATTGTTTGAAACTTTTGTAGATTCATTGAAGATGTGGGGTGTAGGTACATCATTAATGTAATCTGTTGAGTGAGAAGCGGGAGGTGTGACTGCAGGATCTTCTGTTTTCTGCTTTTTAGCTGGAGGTTCTGAGGCGTCACTTCTGAGGGTGTTTATGATGTTGGAGTAGTGCTCATTATCCATTTGCAGAAAAGGTTTCATTGAGTTGCCTGAACTGTGGCCAGTAATTTAAATTAATTGTTGTTCACCTACCCCTGCTTTAGCTAAGTTACTGACTGCTGTCGACCGCATAGAGTGGTTTGTTATTTTTATACCTTTTGTATTCAATCCTGCCTTCTCTGCCGCTTCTTTAGTCCATTTCGAAAGTTCATTTTTTCCCACTGGAGTGTTTTTGTACCATCCACTTGAAAGTTCTTTGTTCCATGATGGGTTAATCGTTAAGAATAATCTATCAGTTGTTATTCTAGTTGAACGTTTAACCATCAGAATTTTAAATAGGCGGACTGGACAAAAGGTTGGCTTCTTCGTGTTAGGGACCAGCCATTTACTTTCGGCCATTTTTTTTTCTCCACCCTGTGCCGTTTTATTGAAGAAACGATTATATTCTACTCTTCGTAAAAAGTTGGATTCTTGAAAATCAGTTATTTAAAAAAATGTGTATTCTACCTGTTTTTATCCCAGAATTATCCACTTCCTCTTTAAAATAATGAACTTTGCAGTTTACTGCTTCTCCACCTCTCCAGGCAAGTTCCACTGAAGCGATATGGTAAAATTTCCGTTGGAGTCCTGCTGGAGTGTTTTCATCCCATAATGAAACCATTGCATAATACTCATCCAATTTCAATGAAGCAGAGCTGCACTTCCTTTTATTTGCACACGTCTGCAAATTCCTTCTTTTCGCATTACGAGCTTCCCTACTAGACTTAAAGATAATGTCTTTAAATGGGTCAAAAATTATTTTCCACTTCACAAAATACATTTCTTGCATTTTTTTTTGCAACGGTGTTCCACATTGTCTTCACAACTAGTTCTTTGTAATTTTCACCGTTTTCCTTCTTCATATTCCACGCCCAATCTTTCAGAATCAGGTTTAGTTGTTCTAAAGTTGTGTTTTCCATAAGCTTATAGTTCTTTGCTTTGCAGAATGTCATGAACTGTTTCCATATTGAAGTATGGGTTCTGAGGGTATTATACGGTATACTTTTCTCAATCGCCAGATCAATATTAGACAAAGAATCGCTTCCAAAGCGACTCATTTTCACAATATACGCTGACTAACTAGCACTTGACAATAAAATCAGAAAAAATTGTTGAGCGTCGTTTTCTGGTGTCCTTGGAGATTATAATTACGTTTGTTTTCAAAGGTATTGTAATTTTTGGTGAACCCAACTGTCAAGTTTTGCCGCGGGTAAACGCGAATAAACTGCTGACAGGTCCTGCCAAACAGTTTTTCCACCTAGAAACCATTTGTAATTCAAAATTGCGCGTTTCTGATCGGTGCAAATTACGACGAGGGAAATAGTCGTAAGTAATTGCACAAGTGCATCAAAATTACCGATAATTTTGCATGACAGCGTGTTGTCATAAAAACTGCATGAATTCATTTTCATTTTTGGAGAAAAAGCCCTCTACCTTCGGTGTCGGCTCTTTCTCCAAAAATGAAAATGACCGAATGCAGTTTTTCAATGAAAACACGCTGGAATGCGAAATTATCGGTAATTTTTATGCACTTGTGCAATTACTTACGAATATTTCCCTCCTGTCCCTTCGCTCGTATTTTAGCTAGTGCTTTTGAGAGTTAAAAAATGGGTACTAAGAATATAGCATCCAGATAATAACTTGTGTAAAGGTATCCACGACTTTCCAGCAACGAATTCTTCTAATGAAAAGAAATTAATGAATGAACAATATGTGAATGATTGAGTGGTATCTACGAACAAATTCAAAAAATGTATAAATCGCAATTTGAATACTGATTAGATTATTTGGGAAATCCTTAATTTCATTTGCAAATAGACGTGTCATAAATATTAAATTTAAAAGCAATATATAACTGGAAAGTTTTCTTGGTTTCGATGATTAATACATCTAATAATCAGTTTAACTGAGAGGCAGGTGAGTGAATTGCCAGTTACACTGAAAGATATAGATTATCGATGTTAACTGTGAAAGAAAATACATGTGGGATCCGAATTCTTAACCAACCCAAACGAATGATACGCTACTGACTTGACGATACGTAAACCATGCAGATTTATCGATATAGGGAGACGTAAGGGGAAGTGGTACTTGAGACTTAAGGACTGAGGTACGATACAGATGAACGAGGGTGGAATTCAACGAAAAAGAATAGACAGACATAGTTAGTATTCGACGTTAGAGATTAGACGGAAAAAGTTAAATGGTTCGATGTAAAACGATAAAAAAACCCTACATTTTGGGGGCTCAACCGGGATAAAAAAAGAAAACCCGTACATCGTCCGGGATAGAAGCAAAAAACCCTTTCATCGACGAGATAAAAGTGAAAAAACCTCTTCATCGACGGGATAAAATTGGAAAACCCCTACATCGTCCGGGATAGAAGAAGAGAACCAAATATTTTGAAGAATCATTTGGAGAAGACATCGAAATCGACGTAGAAGTGTCCAGAATTTGCGACGAGGAAGAATTGCCAGTGAGTCAATCAACAATTGGGAATAAGGAAGAAGCTAGTACCAGAGGTGTAGACGAGAGAGTTTCGATCCAGTAGACGAAAGGACCGAAACGAGATTAATTTTCCGCAGTAATCAGAGGATGAATGGTAAAATTGTATGCAGACTTTCAAGGTAGGACGTTTATCTTTCCAATTTCCATATTGAGAGGCTTGTTGAAGAAGACGACCAAAGAAGAGGCTTTATATTTGTTTTTTTAATACTTTTGAATTTTGAATTTGCATTTGAACATTGTCGATATTTGTGATTTGATTTATTTTGTGAGAATATACAGCCATTTAACGTTCGCTATTAGTACGAATTTTTGATAATTTTAAGTTGAGATAGCATAATCGAATTAGTATTGATTTTAGAGTTTTCTGTTTTTATTTGGCGGTTTTAGTTCGTTTGAATTTTCAGTTTTTCATTGAATATTGATCGAGTAATTTTTATTAAAAATTTCAACTTTGGGCGATATAACAATAATTGAAAATCAAATATCCAATGCTAAATTATCTGCTGTCAAAGCATTGCATTTTATTTGTTACGGTGATGAAGGCGAACCGCGTAAGGTCCGTAGAGCGGTACGTAAATTTTCTGGTTTTGCGTGGGACAGAAACTCAGACCAACACTTGACGAAAGTACAAGACGTTCATAAACAACTAAGACTCCCAGACCTGATAACCGTTTCCAATATGCTTGGTTTGGATTATAGTGGTACCCATGACATAATTATCGAACGTATATGCTCATTCTCAATAAAATTCGAAGTAGATGACGGAAATTTAGAAAAGGATTCCAACGAATCAGAGAGAGATGACGAAAATGACGACGAGACGGAAAACAGTGACGTCGAGAAATATTTTTCAAGACATGCCAAATTTAATAGACGGAAAATTATGAAAAAAGAGAGTTTTTCATTGACTTTTCGAGACGTAGAAGATAGTATTAGGCCATTTGACGGAAAAGATGATTATCCAATAGAAAAGTGGATCGAGGATTTCGAAGAAATTGCAGAAGTGACGGGATGGAATGACTTGCAAAAGTGGATATTTGCAAAGAAATCTTTGAAAGGTCTTGCAAAACTATTTATACAATCTCAAAAAGGTATTAGAACTTGGAGTATTTTGAAGAGAAGATTGATTCAAGAGTTTGAAGTCAATGTAAATAGTGCACAAATACATAAAATTTTGATGTTCAGAGAGAAAAGACATGACGAAAATGTTCAAGAATATGTATTGATCATGAGGGAAATAGCTAGTCGAGCTAATATAAGTTAGCTAGTATAGTAGTGAGAAGTATCAAACCTCTCAAGATGAAAAGAGACGATATGACACATGACGAAAGAAATGAATTTAAGAAGGATTATAGAGATGAAACCAGTTATCAAAATAGGAGGTATAAGCAAGAACTTTGTTATAATTGTGGAAGCACGGTCATATATCCAAGGAGTGTCCAGACAAGACTAAAGGCGTGAAATGTTTTAGTTGTAAGAAATTTGGTCATTTATCATCGAACTGTCCTGACAAAATTTCACAACAAACTCATACTTCTACTAATGTTAATACTATGAATATAGTACCGCGAAATGCAATTAAATTGACTCTTGACGAAATTAAATTATTAGCATTATTTGATACCGGCAGTGACATAAGCGCCATTAGACAAGACGTGTACGAATTGTATTTCAGAGACGATTTGCTTTCGAAAGATAAGATCTTAGTTGAAGGAATAGGATCAAATCGAGTCAAAACATTAGGTTCAATCAGAAAAAAAGTTGAAATAGACGGCGAAGAATTTGATATATTGTTTTACATTTTACCTAAACCGGCTATGGATTTCCAAGTTATAGTTGGAAATAATATATTGAAGCAAGCAGAAGTACTCATAAGAGAAGAAGGAATAGTTGTACACAAAATGGAAGAAAAATTCTTGATGAGTATTAGAGTTGATGAGAGCATAGTAGACGATGAGATTGATTTGACGTACATAGACGATGGAAAATTCAGAAAGTTAGAGAAACGAATTATTGGAGATGATAAACCAAAAAAGAAGGAGTTTACTGATACTAAGATGAATATAATACAAAAAGATGAAGAACCGATATGCATAAAACCGGAAAAGGAACATGGAGAAAAACCACTTGACAAAAATGGATTGTTAGACAGAGTGAGAATAGCTCGAAGAATTAAGATGAGAAAAAAGGAAGAATTTTATAAGCAGCACTTAATGAAAGTCGAAAATAAAAATTATAACGGAAAAAGGAGTAAAGCCGTATTTTTCAAAGAAGGTGACCAAGTTTCTATTAGAAGAACTCAATTTGGTGTAGGATTAAAAGTGCATAAGAAATTTTTAGGACCATACGAAGTGATCAAAGTGAAGAGAAATGATAGATATGACGTAGTTTGATAGGAAACCACGAAGGACCCATTCGGACATCAACTTGTTCAGAGTATATGAAGCCTTGGATACAGTATGAATCCAAGTCGGATTCACTGTAGGATGGCCGAGTGTGGGATCCGAATTCTTAACCAACCCAAACGAATGATACGCTACTGACTTGACGATACGTAAACCATGCAGATTTATCGATATAGGGAGACGTAAGGGGAAGAGGTACTTGAGACTTAAGGACTGAGGTACGATACAGACGAACGAGGGTGGAATTCAACGAAAAAGAATAGACAGACATAGTTAGTATTCGACGTTAGAGATTAGAAGGAAAAGGTTGAAGAATTCGACGTGATAGACGCATATGATTCGACGTAAATTATATTAGACGCAGCTAGTTAGATAATTCGACGTTAGATATAGACGGATCTACTCGAATAATCAGACAATAGATGAAAGTGTGGCTGTACATTCAATTGAAGTTGAATTGTAAATTGTGTAAATAAACAATAGTTGAGTTCCGGCGGCCTTTTTATATAAACCCCTAGACAACGATATAAAAACCCTACATACATTAACAGGGGTTTTTCTTAATTACTTATTAACAGCACTCTTATTAACTAGATATGCTTATATATCCCAGACACTTCATACTGGAAAGTTTGTTTAGAGGTCTATCTCTCTATCATATGGGTATGGATTCGATAAACCTGAGATCTAGGAAAATTAGCTTGAACAAGTGAAATTGATAAAGGAACGGTAGACATAAAGAAACATGGGACGAAGTGAATTTTCAGTCCAACACTTCTGTGAAAATTCTACAAATCAAGTATTATTCTTGTAATATATATTTTCTGTAGATGTCGATACCTAATCAATATGCAAAATTTTTACTGGCAATTCACTTGCCAAAACATTAGTTACCTTCATTATTAGATTTATGTTGTATCAAAATGAAGAAAATGTATCAAGTAATTTTTATTCAAACCTCCAAGAACATTTGGCTTTTTTGTCATGTTCAATGAAAATAGTTAATATTTGATACCTTCAAATGTTAAGTTCCTGGCTATATTAGGAACAAAAAACTGACGTAAATTTCAATCGAAATTTAATTTTACATCACAATGGGCAGGGCCAGGTATGAAAAAAACTTCGTTTTGATAATATTTATTTGAATTGCATGGTTCAGGGAGCTTGTGAAGGAAATAACCAAGCGAAGAAAACCTTCACCACTGGGGCGTTTCCACCAATTCACAAAGATCACAAATACACATTTAAATTTGAATAAAAATTAAATAATCATTCAAGTAAAAAAGCACAATAATTGGAAAACTGCATACATTACATATTTGAAATTTATTCTTCCTTCATCGTTTTACTGGTTTAAAAAAATAGTAATTTACGTAACAAGTCCGGAAAATAGGGTTTTTTTGGACGAATAGACAAAATTCCAGGACGAGCGTAAGCGCTTACGCTTATGCTCGTCCTGGAAGTCTGTGAGTCCAAAAAAACCATTTTCGGGCTATATTAGGAACAAAAAACTGACGTAAATTTCAATCGAAATTTAATTTTACATCACAATGGGCAGGGGCAGGTATGAAAAAAACTTCGTTTTGATAATATTTATTTGAATTGCATGGTTCAGGGAGCTTGTGAAGGAAATAACCAAGCGAAGAAAACCTTCACCACTGGGGCGTTTCCACCAATTCACAAAGATCACAAATACACATTTAAATTTGAATAAAAATTAAATAATCATTCAAGTGAAAAAGCACAATAATTGGAAAACTGCATATATTACATATTTGAAATTTATTCTTCCTTCATCGTTTTACTGGTTTAAAAAAATAGTAATTTACGTAACAAGTCCGGAAAATAGGGTTTTTTTCGACGAATAGACAAAATTCCAGGACGAGCGTAAGCGAGTTCTGGAAGTCTGTGAGTCCAAAATAGTAATTTACGTAACAAGTCCGGAAAATAGGTTTTTTTTGGACGAATAGACTTCCAGGACGAGCGTAAGCGAGTCTGCGAGTCCAAAAAAAACATTTTCGGGCGTGTTGCGTACAATATTTTTTCGGCAACCATGTAAAATTACCCCATCGCTGCTGCTTTCCATATTTTATTGCGATTGCGATCAAAAAGCATGCAAATTTTTGACAACTAATTTCATATGAACTGTCAGCCGTTATCTCGGTTGCTATGGATTCTATGATTCTTTTCCGGCCTAGTCCGGGAAGTACGTACTTTCCGGAATAGGCCGGGAAATGCTACTTTCTCAGAAAAAGAGGGTACGGGAAGTGAGCACTTCCCGGACGGTTGCCGAAAAAATATATTTTGATTCCTCATAGCTTCTATTAGATGGTCTTTGTCAATCTCTGGGCTGGCATATCAAAATGATTTTCAAAAGTATTGGTCGAGATACAGCTGGTTACCCTAGATTATGAGAAAACATATTTATATATATAATTGCCCAAAGTAAGTTGCCATATTTACATAAGACTTTTTTATCAGATAGGAGATTTAAAAAAAAAAAAAACTAGAGAGTACCTTCGTATGTACCCACACCACTACTTCTTGCTGGGATAATACGATTGCTTATCAATTTTCCTCTTTTTACTGGTTGATGCACCTTCAGTCTGTTCACTAACAGCCTTTTCCATTATTCTGAAGATCTTATCCAAATTATCATCATTTAACATATTCACTAGCATATGTGCTCGTTCTTTTGTAATCTATAAGAAGCATTTAAGTTTTTCCATCACCATAGCTAATTCTAGATGACTTACCCCTTGTTTTCTACTCTGATCGGTTGAAACATTGGGATTTTGTCTTTCTTCGTTTTCTACTATAAAATTTTGGACATCATCTTCATATCGAGTTCTATTTGTTGATGGTTCGCTTTTTGATCACAAGTTAGTGGTTAACGAGTTAATAACAAGGTGGGACTAAAGTTAATAATAAATATTGGCTTCAACGATGTATAAAATTGATATAGTTTTGTAAATAAACAAACTACCAATTATAGGTTTCGTTAATCCACAAACTGAAAAAGGCGGCATAAATTATGACATATGGAAGCATAGAAAACCACAGTACGGTACGACAGCAAACTAAAGAAAGAGACAAGACAATACTACTATCTCTTTCTTTGAGCATGGCGCAGCTTTATTCTGATTGGTCGAACTTTTCACACGTTCGCGCACTCTACTGTATGCTCAAAAATACTACCCACCAGCGTTGCCGTTCGTAGGATAATTATCGTTTTGTACGATAATTTGCTTCTCGGTACTATGAACGATACCGCATGTACGATAATAGAGTTCTGTACGATAATTTCAGTGTACCTATCATTTGAGTTGAAATTTCCATAGATACTAAAAATATAATGAAACTGAGTATGGCCAGATTTAGTAGAAATCTTCTCTTTCAGTAGATTTGTCGCATTTTCATGAAGTTTTTAGTAGGAAGAAATCATTTGGTAGATTTTAGTAGTTTAAAAAAATCTAACCGAGACGGTTGGGAATGTCTAGACTTTAGAATGTTCCGATGAATCAATTCATAGTTCATTGGGGTTTTACGTTCTACGTGGATCTAGAAGAACGAACCTACTTAAACATAATAAAATCATAAAACTGTCGGTTGAAAATAAATACAAAGAATCATGGAATATCCGAAGGGTAGGTGCCTCATTAAAAACAGATGGTGTTCAAACTTCAGTTGAAAATATACCATTATCTCATATTTGGTATTCTGTTTAGTGAAAAAAAATTGTTGTAACAGGTATTTCATTGACATATTTGAGTGGCTGAATATTTCAGATTTGAATATATTCATTTCACACAACAAAATCGTTTTTTTGATGACCCTTATTTTATAGAGAATTTTTACGAAGAAATTTCTTCGTATTTCCAATCAATTCAAGTATTTGGATTCATATTATTTTATAATATGTGGATATGGGAGCAAATGTTCAATTGTTGAAAGCACATAACAAAGACCATCAAAAATATACTGCCATTTCAATTGAAAAGGGCGTATCTGCAAAAAAGCACACTAGAGATATTTAATTGAATTGATATGAAAAAGAAATACATGACAATGCATGTTAATTAAATTCATTCATTTTAATTCAGAAAGACTATTGAAGTCAAATATAATTATCAAAATAAATTTGTTACTTGAAATCGTACTTACAAACTCCAACCCTAAGTATATGTATAGGTATCATTAAATAATAGGATCATTGAATTATTTCCGAAAAACGTATTTTTCATTAGTATTTCAGATTCAATTTCGAAACGTATACCTATAGTACCTCGAACACCCATATTCAAAGAATTTTGTATTTGGGTATTTTTTATTCGGTTTCTTTTACATCTTTGTCGACGATTGCATGTTTTTTGCAATATTCTATGTTATTTGGGAAAAGAACTTTTATGAAAATGAGTAATTTCTGAAAAAAAAAACAAAAATAACAGAAACAATTTTCACGATGTTATAAGTAATATTCGATCCATTCTATCACGATATCCTTAAAAAATTTCTTGTTTTATTTTCGAATCTGTACGCATCTCTACTATCTATCCTATTGATGAAGTAAAATTCAACCATAAGAGACATTAGATTAAGGTTTATTCTGAATAAAGTGAAAATACCGACAATCTGTGAATAGGAAAATAAATTTTCTGATCTTGTCTGATAATTAATTAATTATTCATCAACCGTTTCGTCTAAATAAAAAATATATTACTTATTCGATACATTGCTTGTATTTTCATCCTTTTCCACAACTTGTCATATTCTCGCAAAAATTTCCTTTATTTCGAATGTGTACGATAAAAATCAGTGAAATACGATAATGTGTACGATAAAATACGATAATTTTAAACACGCGGTACGATATTCTAGGCTTGTCGACCTGGCAACGCTGCTAGCCACAAACATTAAAAGCTTTTCGCGACTACAGATCTGAGGGCCCCGGGTCCCCAATATCTGAGGGTACATGTAATGGGTGTAATTCGGGTGAATATTTCCTGAATAAACTGTTACATCACTTGTCAAACTGATGTAGAATAGAATTGCCATAGATTCGAACAGTGTAAGTTGCATAGAAACTATGCATCTATGAACAGAACAATTATCGCAGTGCTGTTTCACTTCCTACAATGCAATTATCGTAGGTAATTGCACAAGTGCATCAAAATTACCGATAATTTTGCATGACAGCGTGTTGTCATAAGAACTGCATGAGTTCACCTCCACCTTCGGTGTCGGGCTCTTTCTCCAAAAATGAAAATGACCGAATGCAGTTTTTCAAAGAAAACACGCTGGAATGCGAAATTATCCGGTCATTTTGATGCACGAGTGTAATTCGGGGGAATATTTCCCGAATAAACTGTTACATCACTTGTCAAACTGATGTAGAATGGAATTGCCATAGATTCGAACTGTGTAAGATGCATAGAAACTATGCATCTATGAACAGAACAATTACCGCAGTGCAGTTTCGCTTCCTACAATGCAATTATCGCTGTAATTTTCGATAGTTGTTCTCCATATACATAGAATTTTTGACAGGAGGGAAATATTCGATATAATAGAAATCCAATATTCATCGCATGTCTTGTATCGGCAAGACCGTGCTGAGAGTCTGGATTCAGTTCTATTGGAGTAGATGAATCGATATCAAGAATCAGACATCGTTTTTTCAGTCTAAGAAAGCTTAAAAGTGACTGATAAACAACTCGGTACCTATTTATTATATCTTTTTGAAAAACAAAAATTTCAAATATACAGGGTATATCAGTTTTAATCGTTAAAAATTCAATGGAATATTCCCTTCGTTGTCCTGATTCGGAAAAATGTATATTATATCGGGTGTCCCAAGGTGAGCGGCCTATTAGATTATTATGGAAACTATTGATGGTAAAGATTTCAAATGTTGTGGATAGATATTTGGCCATGTAAGGTACATTTTCAAAATAATTTCACATTTCCAGTGTTGCGGGATGTATGACAATTTGGCAACAACTTTGTTATTTTAAATTGGACATCCGGTATTTCTATTTTTTTATGATACTCCATAAAATATTAAATCTATTCACTCTTACTTTTCTTCCCTATCTTTAACGGTTTTTGAGTTATTAATTATTTTTAGAAATTTTAGATCAAATTGGCGTATTACGAAAATGACTCTAGTTCGCTCAATATTTGAGATTTAAGTCAGAAATTTTGCAGGTCGTTAGATATTGATCTGATCTGTGTCACTGCTTTTGAATTATGGTTGTCAATAATACAGGACGCACCAAAAAAAATCATCAATTGCCAAGTTACAAAATTGTAAAAAAGTCTATTTTTTCAAATTAGACACCTAGTTTATTTTTCAATTTTTGGAATCAGTACAACACACTCTACAATTTTTCTATTTATGTCCCTATACCTATCTCCACTGGATTCCGAGTTATATGCGTTATATGTGTATATCTTTCTTGAGCCATTATTTATAGAAAAACCTCGGAACAAAACACCTGTTAGGCAATAATTGTTTATTTTGACATTTATGGATTGAACTGATTCATTGATATATCGATCTATGAACGACATAGAGAAAATAACAATACAAAAGAAATTAACGCTTATTGAATCAATGTGAAATCTAATAAACGCATATAACTCGGAATCCAGTTGAGATAGGTATAGGGACGTGAATAGAAAAATTGTAGAGTGTGTTGTCCTGATTCCAAAACTTGAAAAATAAACTAGGTGTCTAATTTGAAAAAATAGACTCTTTTACAATTTTGGAACTTGGCAAATGATGATTTTTTTCGGTCCGTCCTGTATTATTGACAACCATAATTGAAAAGCAGTTACACAGATCAAATCAATATCTAACGACTTGCAAAATTTCAGACTTAAATCTCAAATATTGAGCGAACTAGAGTCATTTTCGTAATACGCCAATTTGATCTAAAATTTCGAAAAATAATTAATAACTCAAAAACCGTTGAAGATAGGGATGGAAAAGTAAGAGTGAATAGATTTAATATTTTATGGAGTATCATAAAAAAATAGAAATACCGGATGTCCCATTTAAAATAACAAAGTTGTTGCCAAATTGTTGTACATCCGGCAACACTGGAAATGTGAAATTATTTTAAAAATGTACCTTACATGGCCAAATATCTATCCACAAAATTTGAAATCTTTACCATCAATAGTTTCCATAATAATCTAATAGGCCACTCACCTTGGGACACCCGATATACCTCTATCCCGGTTTCTAAGAGAGATACAGGGTGTTGAAGTTTACAAGAAAAATCATTTTCATGCAATAGTTTCCATAATAAAGCTTGGATTCAAACGAAATTTTGCATGTCTACCTTATTCCCTAAGTGCTACTTTATGAAGATATTTTCGATTTTGGGGGAACACCAGTGGCGTGCAATTCGGCCACATCTCAAATATTTCGAAAAAAAAATATACCGCTGTTTTTTTGAAGGAATGAATTGAACAATATCGAACAGCTTGTTCAATTTGGAGTATAATTTGCTTTTATAGAACAAAAATTGAAATTCCAGATCCAGAGATTATCAATTTTTTTCGAATGACGTGCTAACTCGAAATTGGCTACAAATTCATAATTTAGTCAGCCACGAATTGAATTCGGTGATACCTCGGAGAGATATTTTGAAACAATGCAAAAGATATCCGAGATATTATGGAATTCAATTCGTGGCTAATTAAATTATGAATTTGAGGCCAATTTCGAGTTAGCATGTCTTTCGAAAAAACTAATAATAATAATAATTATAAAGAAAGGGAAAAACATCAAAATAAACCACATTGGCAAAAAAGGCTAAAAGACAAAGTCCATAGCATCCGCCAAGATATTTGGAGACTCACCCAATTTGCAAAAGGTTCGCCGTCTAGAAAACTACAAAAAATAGTGAATATAATAATGGATCTTCACCGGCAACATACAACGTATGATCCAAACAATGAAAATGCTCAACAAATTTAAGACACATTGAAACAAAAACATAGTGTGTACTCCAAAAGACTCAGAAGATACAACGAGAGCCATAGAAGAAAACAGGATGATATGATTTTCGAAAACTCCGAAAGAAAATTCTACAGAATGATAAACAATAATATGTCAGAACCACCAGAAAGTTATCCAACCGTCGAGGATATTGAGAATTTCTGGACAGATCAACTAGCTACATCAAACCCCTACAACTCCCAGGCTGATTTGATAAGAAGACGGAATCCACAACTTTTGGTTGAAAAAATTTTGGTGTATACACGGCAGGCTAGTTGAAACCATAAAAGGTGTTTTGAGTAATTTAACGGAAATGCCCAAATTTTTAACAACAGGGACCGCTTACCTCCTACCGAAGGATCTGCAACACAGCGGATCCATCAAAATACAGACCAATTACAATTACAATTACATGCCTACCAACAATATATCAAATCATCACATCATGTTTAGCATCTCGTATATACAAACTTTGCGAGACAAAAGACATAATGACAGCACAGCAGAAAGGATGTTCCAAGAATGCACTAGGATCGAAGGGACTGCTGATAATATATTCCATCATATGCAAGATTTCAAAAAACACAAAAATCTTTTTATGACATATTTTGACTATAAGAAGGCCTTCGACTCTATTCCACATGGGTGGCTGACAAAAATTTTGGAAATATACAAGATCGATCCAATTACAATAAACTTTCTGAAGTATGCAATGTGCAACTGAAGAACGAATATCGAACTCTCTACTGCGAACATTACTACTAAAGAAATTCCAATAAAAAGGAGAATTTTCCAAGTAGATTCATTGAGTCCCTTATGGTTCTGCTTGGCGCTGAACCCCTCTTTCTAAACAACTGAATGCTACTGAAAAAGGTTTCAATGTCAAAGGAAATAGAAATACTATTGCACTCAATCATTTGCAATACATGGATGACCTAAAACTTATAACAGGCAACAAAAACCACTTGCAAATTATGATCAAACGGGTGGAAAATTTTTCGAAAGACGTGGGGATGAAATTCGGATTGGACAAGTGTCGTACGATTAGCGTAGTGTATGGAAAAATCCAAGATGAACCGATAGCTATCTCCAATGGACAGGAGATAGAAGCAATGAAATCGGACGATCTTTATAAATACCTAGGAATGAAACAAAACCGACGAATAAACCATCAAAGTATGAAGGAAGACTTAACAACTGAGTTCATCAGGAGAATCAACAAAATTTTAAAAACAAACCTGAACAGCAAGAACATGACGAGAGCTATCAATACATATGCATGTTCAATTCTCGCATACTCTTTCGGTATCATTCCATGGAGCAAAACAGATATGCAAAACCTGCAACGCAAAATGAGAACCTTGATGACGAAAGCCCACAAGCACCATCCGAAAAGTAGCATTGAGAGGACGACACTGCCGAGGAATAAAGGAGGCAGAGGTCTGCTAGAGATCATGGAACTTGCCCATGGTCAAATTGAATGTCTACGAACATACTTCAAAGACAAATCAGGCACGTCAGAGATCTATAAAGTACTGTGTGAAGCAGACGAATCAACACCTTCACAACTGCACAAGGAGCAATTGTCATACAACCACCAGACAATCCAAGAAAAACTGCAAAGATAGAGAGAGAAGCCCCTGCAAGGAAGACATTTCAACGAGGTGAACCAGGATCATGTCGACATTGAATCGACGAACTATTGGCTCGCATCAGGTGGGATGTACCCAGAAACGGAAGGTTTTCTTTTAGCCATCCAAGATCAAGTGTTCTCAACTAGAAATTACTGCAGGCATATCATAAAGGATCGAACTATTACTGACGATCAATGCCGATATGGGTGTCCAACAAATGAGACAATACAACATATCACGGGAGGATGTCAAATGTTTGCAGGAAATGAATATAAAGAGAGACACGATGCAGTAGGAAAGATACTACACCAAGAATTGGCAACCATATTAAAACTAATTCATTCTGAAAAAATGCCATATTACAAGTACCGACCAGAGACCATTCTGGAAAACGAACGCTATAAGCTGTATTGGGATCGTACAGTTTGGACTGATAAAACAGTCCCTCACAATAGACCAGATATTTATTACTAGTCGATAAACATCAAAAGACAGCATTACTCATTGACGTAGCAATACCAAATAACAACAATCTGCGTCAAAAGGAGGTCGAAAAAATTTCAAAATATAGGGACCTCGAATTTCAGGTGGGGAATGATATCAACGAAAACTATTCCTATTATCATCTCATTAACTGGAATACTGCCCAAAAATCTCAAGAGGAATATCAAGCAACTGGGACTTAGTGAGTATACAGGGTGAGTTTTTGACTTGTACATATATTTTAACCGAAGATTCTTGAGGTCAAAAGAAACACTTTTTTCATTTACCATTTTTTCCGATTGGGCCCTGTTAAAAAGATATAGCCATTTTAAATTTTCATAATTAGCTAATTCACCCCTGGTAACCGGAACACTGAAGTTTTCGCAAGTATAAGATATACAATTTGAACCTTGGAAATAAGCTACTAGATTGGAAAAGCATCATAAACTCACTTTAACATTCATATTCAAACTTGAAATTTTCAGGATATCTTCGAATATCGAATGTTGCTGTTTAGTTTGTCCAAATCCAACAAGGAATCTCGTAGATATAGGCGTTCGAATTTTTCTTTGAAGATTTCGAAACTTTTGATTCAATCTCAATAAAATGTTGCCTTTAGATGTTAAATAACAATTTCAAGAGTCGTAATGAATATTATGTGGATAGCTCAACCAAAAACATAAAATTTCAAACAGAATATCTTGAAAAAATTATCCAATATTTCCTTGATCACAAAACCGACGAGTTTGGCTCAACCATAACTAGGCTTCGGATGAATATGAATTTGCATAACTGCATATTCCAATGTATATTTGAGTTGAAGTTCATATTTTAATCATTTTCTGTTTTAAATACATATTTCCAAGATAAAATTGGTTTTTAAACAAGAACCAATCTAATAGAACCGTTCTTTTGGCAAATCCCAAAGAGCTTTTATGACTTTTTATGACCTACCCAACCCGCAAAGAAGGCAGTATTCGGAGAAAATATTTATCTGGTGAGAAAGATAGTAAACCTCGTTTCTGTCGTTGTTTTTTAAGTGCCTACTGAAATATTTCTTTAGGCAAGTATCAGAGCAATAAGAATTCGAATGAAAATATGGAATAATGGAACTTTGGTGCGTATCAATTTCTTGACCCTTATACGTGTTAATTCTTATTATTTTAATTTTCACTATCGTTTACCTAACTCATGTAAATAATACTATTTTTGTTTGATAGACTATTGGCCAACGCTATACTAAACTAATGGAATTTTGAGATTTTATTCTTTACGGCCTTTACACCTGCTTCTGTATGTATTTTGTTCAAACAAGTACTTCATTTATTTCAACGATAGTATAAAATGAAGAACTAACTGTCACATAAATGTGTACATAAGATTTTTTGTCCGATCAGAAAAGATTTTACCGATTTGTGTTTCTTTTTCAGAAATTCCTCATTTTCATAATAGTTCTTTTCCCAAATAACTTCAAATATTGCCAAAATCTTGCAATCACTGACAATGATGTACAAGATACCCAATGAAATATAATCAAATACAAAATTATTTCAACATCAGTGTTCGAGGCACTAGATACAAGATACCTACGTTTCGAAATTGAATCTGAAAGAATGATATACATGATATATAAGGTTGAAGTTTATAAGTACGATTTCAAGTTACAAAAATTATTATAATAATTATATTCAATTTCAATCGTAACTTTCAGAATCAAAATAAATCAATTCGATTCAAGATAATCAAATTTTTGGATGTTTTTTTAATTTCCTAAATTTCCATTCAACAATTGAACATATTCTTCCATAGTCTCTTATTACAAAATGAAACCGAATGATTAAATTGATTGAGATTGAGAATACAAAGATACGTAAAAATTCTTTATAAAATAAAGTTCATAAAAAACGATTCTGTAATATGAAATGAATATCTATAAATCTGAAATAATCAGCTTCTTTAATTTATCAATGAAATTCCAGTTAGACATATTTATAAGAATGTAATCAATTCTTATTTTTATAATCAAAGGAATAGACGATTTGATGTCTTGAATCTGTAAGATTCATTTTGTTTAGTTTAAAATATAACATAATAACATACAAAAAAAAAATAATATTATACAAAGTAATACAAAGAAATAAAATAAAAATAAAAAAAATAAAAAGAAATAGCTTACTAACCTGTAAGAAATCAAAAACAATGCCACTTCTTCGGGATTCTAACATAACTCACAAATACCACATGAACTAGTCTTAGGTTAGAATCTCAGACATAGAACGTAGATCATAGAACATAGATCATAGAACATAGAAGTTATAAAGTTGTTTTCCCTAAAAATAACAGTCTTATTTTTACATCCCCCCACACAAAGTATATTACATGTTACATTACATGTTTGCGTTTTCACATGGGAGCAACTTAGTTACATGAAAATAATTATTGTCCTTTCTTTTATTTCCAATATTTATCTCATATATAGTGTTAGAAATTTTTTTCACTATTGGAAAAGGTCCTATTCTTATTTCATCTAGTTTTTTTCTATTTAATTTTGATTTATTTTCAACGTAAACATAGTCTCCAATTTTAAAATCATAATGTTTCATATTCTTGTCGATCAGATTTTTATTGTATTCATGATAGCGTAAAGAATTTTATATGCTATTTCCCTATCTTTTGGTAAATTTCTCTCTTCTATAAATTCTTCTGGAGCAATGGGATCAGTTCTGCCACAAAGTAAATATTCTGGGCTATATCCCGTTGTAGAATGGTCTGTTCTAGTGTATTCTTCAATACATTCATCGGCTATTTTCGTCCATGCCCTAGTTTTCGTTTCGTTTTGTTTGCACCTTATTCTGTTCACTAATGTCTGATTCAGTCGTTCATTCAGAACATTAGAAGAAGGACAATCTACTGTTGTGAAAATCAATTGTATATTCAAACTTCTCATATGTTGTCTGAATTTTTCCGAATTTATTCCTGGGTATTGATCTGTTAATAGTGTTTTGATCGGTCGTTTATCTTGAATTTTATTAATTAATTTGATGAAATCTTCAGTTGTTTGGTGTTTTGAAGTGCTCGCAAATGCATATCTAGTAAAATGATCGACTAGGAGATGAAGGTATCTTTTTGAAGAGCGGTTTCCAGCAAAACTTCCAATTGTGTCTAATGACATTATTTCAAATGGTTCCTTTGCTGGGCCCAGTTGAGAAAGGAGACCATACTTTTGACCTACTCTCGTTTTATTTTTACAACATATGTCACATGATCCACAAACCTCTTTTGTCAGTGAATCCATGTTCTGAATGTCAAATCAAATCAAATCAATCTTTATTCATCATAATCATAACAAAAATTACAACTAAAATTCACATACATAAATTCAAAACAAAAACAAAAATATGAATGACAGCTGTTTCGCGCTAAACCAGGAAGTAAATTCCAGGTCCGTGTTGCGAAACCTCTGCCCAACCTTTAACTGTTGAACGCAAAAGAGAAATGGAGCTGTGGAGAAAAGAATGTAATAAAACTTCCTGATTTTATTATTTATCTTACTAGCACAAATATAGCCATAAGGCTTGTGCACTTTTCTGATCAAATCTTTTCCAAAATCATTAGACAAAATTATTTTTTTGTTATTTTTGTACAATTTGTAATGTATCTCTTTCTCTACAACCGTTTTTCTCATACTATTTATCCTTGAGAGATTATTCTGTTGATCTTTTTTATTTCATTTAATTCCACCAAATTGACTGTTCTTATACATTCGTCCATATTCTCCGTTTCTTCCAGAACTGGGTTTCTAGAAAGGCAATCTGCTTCTACATTTCCTTTTCCTGGTTCATATCTAATCTCAAAATCGAATTGTGATAGAAAATTAATCATGTCACCCAGCTCTTCATCTGGTCAGTACGAAATTCTTTCCCTTCTAATGGCTTATGGTCAGTAACAACAATAAATTTATGTCCCATTAGCCAATATTTCCAAAATTTAATTGCCAGACATTCTAGGAATATTGCTTTCTTGTTCTTTTGATATTTATTCAGTTTTTTAGAAAAATACGCTACGGGTTTCATTTCACCATTAATCTGTTTTTGTTTCAGAACAGCTCCTACTCCTTGAATACTGGCATCAGTATATATAGTAATATAGGCACTTGGGTCGAAAATTGCAAGAATTGGCTCAGAACAAAGGATGTCCTTAACCTTATTGAAAGCTTCCTGACAAGCCAATGACCAATTGAATTTTACATCTTTTCTCAGTAAATTATGCAACGGTTCTAATAATCTAGCTGAATCTTTATATATTTGTGATAAAAATTAACTTTACCCAAAAATTGCCTTATCTTCTTCCGAGTATCTGGTGGAGAAAAATTCCTAATGGTAATTAAATTGTCATTTATAGGTCGTACTGTATTATTTCCTACAATATGTCCTAAATATTTGACTTCTTCTTCTGCAAAATTACACTTGATAAATTTAAGTCTGAATCCTTCATTACATATTGCATTCAAGAGATTGTCCAAATGTTCTATATGTTCGTCAAATGTTGAAGAAAATATTAGAATCTCATCTATATAATTTAGGCAGAATAAATTCAGGTTATATTTTCTGATAATATTATTCAATATACGTTGAAATATGGCCGGGGATGTTTTAAGTCCGAAAGGTAAACATTTCCATTGCCAGTGACCATACTGTGTCACAAAAGCAGTCTTATATCTA
Organism: Harmonia axyridis; assembly: GCF_914767665.1. Classification (NCBI taxonomy): domain Eukaryota; kingdom Metazoa; phylum Arthropoda; class Insecta; order Coleoptera; family Coccinellidae; genus Harmonia; species Harmonia axyridis. The sequence goes on along the minus strand of NC_059507.1, from coordinate 17,903,108 downwards.
TCTTTGATGCGAATAGGAATCGACCAAAAGGCAGAATTTACATCTAATGTTGTAAAGAATTTTGCATTTCGGGTCTTGGCTAAGATTTCATCAATTAATGGGAAAGGCTGTGGTTCGGGAGCAATTAATTTATTGAGTTCACGAAAATCGACACACAATCTGGTTTTAGACCCTTCATCTCTCTTATATGCTTAAGTGTCTGGTGATGCAAAAGGTGAGGAGGACTCCTCAATCAGATTCGCTTTCAACAATCTTCCTATTTGGAATTCTATCTCTTTTTGATCCTCCATTGAGCATCTGTACGGTTTTTCTGCTATAAATTTGTGTTCTAAAAGTTTTATATGTGCCTCATTATTTTGCACCTGACCAATATCAAACTTGTGTTTTGCAAAAATATGGTCATATTTATTTATTAAAACTTCAATTTTACTTCTCTGATTTGTTTCAAAATCTTGTTTTAATTGAAAATTGGAAATAGAATCTAGTCCGAGTAGAATATCATACTCGAAATTTTTCTCATTAACCACAAAAAGTACAACTTCTTTTTCGATATTATCGATTCTCATTTTTGTAATTATTTTTCCTGAAAAATTTGCCCTGCCACTGACTGTTTTGAATGTGTTTCTATTCTCTTGAATATGTAGACATAACTTTTCCGCTACTTTGGAATTCAGAAGACTAACATTTGAGCCCGAATCATAAATTCCACATAATTCATTATTATTTAATAACACCTTCAATTTTATCAATGGCAACAGTCTTAGTTTTTTTGGTTTGAGATGGCCTCATTTAATTCATCCTGTATCCCAACATTGTTTACCGTTCTTATGTTTCCAGGTATGTTCTTTTGTTCGACATTATTGGATTTATTCCTCAGCCGACAGACTGTTTCTAGGTGAAATCTACCTGAGAAGCCCTTCTTCTCACAAATTGAGCATGGTTCCTTCTTAATTGGTTTTCTATTTGTTTGTGAATAGAAAGGAATTTGTTCGGCAGATTTAGTCATTCTATGATTATCTTTATTTCGACCGTTATCATATTTTTTTGAACTTTCTAGCTTTCGCAATTCACCCAATAATTTCTCGAAAGTTGTTACTTTTGATCGATTAATTCTATCTTGTAAGATATCTGGCAAACTCGTGACAATCAAATCAATTAATATGTCAGTTTGAAAATTATTTCGGAGATTTAACAACAAATTTTCTTCCCTAAAAGCATAGTCCACTAAACTTCCTCCTATATACCTAAATGAATACGCCCCTCTTTATTTATGCCAACTCGTTTCACAAAAACTCGCTAAGCAATTTTCTTTCCATATTTGAAAACTTTTGTCTGAACCTAATCTAATTAATTTAGAATCGAACCATTCTTTCGTTATTCCATCCATAAACAACCGTAAAATCAAAATTATGTCTCTATCTTCTTCTACTTCACAACGCGTGCATTCCGTCTCGAATTTTGCTAACCATAAATTAACTGAAACACTCTTACCATCAAAATTATTCAGCACAAAATCCTCCTTTATCTTCTTGAAATCCTTTTTATTCTCCTTGCTTTTTCTTGGAAGTTCTACCGTATCCTGTGGTTCTGATGATTCTTGTCCAAATACTGTTCTCACGTATGCGGGTGAATAAATCAGTTGTAAATATTCATCCTTAAACATCCTTCAACTCCGGGGTTAATGAAATGACGCTCGTACGAAATGAACCTCTTGCTTTAATCGATTTCAAGATATTCTTCACCTTCGGTAGAGCCAAAAGTTCATGATGGTCAGATATATCCTGTTTGTCCTCTGGTATTTCATAATATGTTTTTTCTGTTCCCGTAGTTTGGATCCATTTGAATTTGTATGTATTTTTCTTCTTATCAGTATTTGATGCTTCCAAAGCGATGCAAATTTTCATGGTTGTCGTCATTATAGCTTACGTTTTTGATTTATAAGAATGTAATCAATTCTTATTTTTATAATCGAAGACGATTTGATGTCTTGAATCTGTAAGATTTATTTTGTTTAGTTTAAAATATAACATAATAACATACAGAAAAGAAATAATATTATACAAAGTAATACAAAGAAATAAAATAAAAATAAATAAAAAGAAATAGCTTACTAACCTGTAAGAAATCAAAAACAATGCCACTTCTTCGGGATTCTAAAATAACTCACAAATACCACATGAACTAGTCTTAGGTTAGAATCTCAGACATAGAACGTAGATCAAAGAACATAGAACATAGAAGTTATAAAGTTGTTTTCCCTAAAAATAACAGTCTTATTTTTACATATTTTTTTCCGCTCAATAGAATAACTGATGTGAGATAATGGTAGGTATATTCTCGAATGAAGATTTTGCAAAACTCGTTTTACCATCTGTTTTAAATGATGTACCCTTCGAAAATTCCATCACATTTCGTAGTTATTCTGAACCGACAGCCACCAAAGAAGTTTTATGATTTTATTATGTTTATGGACGGTCTTCTAGAACCGCATAGAACCTCGATGAACAGAGAATTGATTCATCGGAACAGTCAAGGTATCCCAATTCCCAACCATCTCGGTGAGATTTCTGAATCTTATAAAATCTACCAACTGATTTCTTCCTACTAAAAATTTCATGTAAATGAGAAAAATCTAAAAAAGTTTATTTCTACTAAATCTGGTTACACTGGTACGAAGCTTCAGATATTGGTTCGTTTGGTCATAAAAATGGTCTACGAACCGTCCGGAGTTGCTTCGTTTCCGAGATATGACGAGCGAAGAAGTTTCGAAAAAACGGTACCTAGTTATTTATGAATTATCCTAAATATTTTACTGTAGTTTTTTATTTTTTAGATTGAATAACTAAAAATGGAACTTTTCGGTCTCCTGTATTATCTTTATATCAAGCTTTGTTATCGAGAAAAAAAAATTAGCTCAACTCATTCTGAAAACTATTCATGGTGTTTAGGATCCACATGGTGTTTATGATTCAATAGAGTGGCTTCAATTTTTTTTTTCTCGAAAACGAAGCTAGATATGACGGAAATACAGGTGACGAAAAAGTTGTACCTATATTATTAGTTGTTCAATCTTTGAAAATTTATTGAAAACCACAAATGAGTCAGTTGCGTACTCTTGTCCTCAATATTGTTGTGTCCACTGAGACACCACTGGACCTAAATAATTCAATCTAGTAAGAGCTAAATAAGCGCCTTATTACTTTCAATAACTTCACTAAATTCATTTAAATACCCAAGTACCAAATATTTAATATTTTGTAGATCCTTCAGAATACCTATTCGTTGCTATTTACTAGTATTTTCCTCACAGTTTGAACACAATTCGTCTGAAACTACTTACCGGGAAGGTGAATGAGTATAACCAGGTAAAATCTTTTTGACCGAGCTGCGCGGAATTAACTGACGTTTGAATTTGTTTTGAAATTCATAACAAATAACATGTTTACTAGGTCCTACCTCCAAAGATGATAAATCAACAGTTGACCTGTCATGATTGCCAAAATGTATAGGTATATTCGACAGGAAGGCTTTCCAGATTAGAAATAATGAACATCTAGAGTTTTCTTAACTGCAAGAACAATTGTACATATTTCAATCCTTCATTGGATTGAGGACATACGTTCAATTATAATATTGAAATTCTACAGACCGAAATTGAAAGTTGAGGCTTGAAATTCCTAGAACCACTAGATATACCTAGATATAGTCTTAACAAAATTATTAAGCGCTGAAATTTCGTAATGAAGGAATTTATTTGGATGAGATTTCGAAAGGAAATCATTGAAAATTCCACTGGGTGTTCGAAATGATAAAATTCATTGATGACGCATTCAAAATTTAGTATTGGACTATTTCAACTGGTACACCCTATAATTTATTTTGTCATTCAGGAGACAAATTTACAAAGATACTAAAATTTGCTACCTGATAAAAAAATAAAATGCAGGCTATGCCATTTAGAATATGCCCGATAATAACGTTTGAATGAGTAGTCAATTAGTTGACTCGTTTTGTCGTTAGGATCTTTTAAAGCCTCTGCACTTTATAAAAAATCGAAATATTTCAAAAACGGTAAATTTTGAGCGAACCAACTCAGGTTAATTTATTCCGTGCAATCTGAAAATTCAATGAAAAAAAGGGTGTTCCATAAAAAATTATTTGTTTATTAATCGAGGTAGGTAAATTTTTTGGTACACCCTGTATATTTCCAAACAATTAGATAATGTAGGTCTAATCTAATAGAACCTCATGTTACTGTGTCGAAAAATAATCGAAAATATCAGCCCTTAACTGAGCATCGCATCAATGTTGGAACATCCTGTATGGATTGAATAATAAAAATGAAAGAACTCATGATTCTCCAACAAAGCTTAATCATTTTTATGATAGCAAAATAAAATAAAACATATTTTGCCTTATCAGCATCGGAATTTTTCATATTCAAAGCAGTGTGACCAGATTTAGTAGAAATATACTTTTTAGTAGTTTTTTCGCAATTCCAGGAAATTTGTAGTAGGAAGAAATCAGTTTATAGATTTTCGAACTTTTATAAATCTGATCGAGACGAATGGGAATTGGGATGCCTAGACTGTTTCGATGAATCAATTCATTCTTCTTTGAGATTCTACACGATTCTAGAAGAAAGTACATACCAATAATAAAATCCTTAAACTTCTCTGGTAGCTGTCGGCTGAGAACAACTACAAAGGATGAATCTACAAATGGTATCCCATTAAAAACAGATGGTGTATAATATTCGATTGAAAATATTCCATTATCTCACATCTCGTATTCTAGTTGGCGGAAAAAAATATATGATATATGTTACTGAAATTTCATAGACAAATTGAAGTGGCTGAATAATCTGGTTCAATTCAAGGAAAAAACTTCAGATAGAAGAAATCCTGAAAAAATGTGTTCACCCCGGTCTTCCCTCGGGTCTACCAGCAACAAAAATGGGTAATAAAATTATCAAACGTGCCGACAGTAACAGCGGACAGCCGTAATCACTTCTGAAGATAGAAACTCGCCTAGATGGAAATTTTTCGGAATAATAAAATAATAAAACGAAGTGATTTCCATAAATCCCTTACTGTTTGTGACAATTGTTTCGCCGATACTGTGACATAATCAGGGTATATACATTTCAACAGACCTTGAATAAGTGACAAAAATATGAGCATTGCCTGAAGAAACATAAATACTAAATAGGTCCAAATAAATTTTAAAGGTGTATTGGACGTTCACACGCCAGGTATTTCCAAACTATTGAAGAAATTCTATAATGAACAAACAGATGTAAACTCCCTCCTAGTATTGAATTTCTTCGAAAAGTTTGAAAATTCCAGGCGGCAAATGTCCCATATAATCGTAAAGTTTATTATGTCCAATTTAGTATTTCATTAAGGTTGTTCGAAATATCATGTCAAACACATTAAAAAATAATTCAGATTATATATTTATTTTTATGTAAACACTTCACAGAAATATTATCGGACTTTATTTCGTGAAATAACAATATACTAGCAAGAGGTTAATATCTAGCATCCATAAATAATGAAATATATCATTTTTGGAATCACAAGATCGGAGGTTTAGAAAAAGTCTTTTTTCACGAGATCGAAATATGAAAATAAGTTCCATAATGAAAACTAAGAAGCAAGATATGGAATCTAAATTTACTTTTAGAGTACAACGCAAGCATAAAAAATAGAGGTATGATTAGAAAAAAGGAATTGTGATTTGTGACAATTGTCGACACAAAGCATTCATATTTTCAGAAAATTATTCAATTTTATCGTTAACAGTCTGGCCAACTACTAATGATCGAACTTTTTTAGACGTCCTTCAATCATGCAAATATCAAAATTCTTATTGTTGAAAAAAAAAAGGGGATGGTAATTGTAATAAATTTCTCATTTACCTATAAGATAGGTATTGAAATGTTCAATTTCAAAATATCATAATAGTACTGTTTATACTTTATTTTATAAGAAATATTCTGGGATATGATTGAAAATTCAATTTCCTACTCTCCTTCCGCCTAACAAATGCATTGATTTTTTATTAAATTAAACTTATCTGATATATAAATGCGCACTGAATTCACACAAAAGAGCCAGCGTCAGATCTTTATTGTGTACCTATTGAATTTCAATACACGATCAAAGACTAATCAGATTATGTGAAACGATCAAGGCGTCGGCGCATATTCGTGTTATAACAAAAATTCGGAAGTGCTTAGTGCTTAGTAATCCGCAAAAGTAATCGCGAGCACTTTCGGGATTACTAAGCACTAAGCCTTTTGTCAAAGTGCTTCGATTACTAAGCACTAAGCACCGATTTTAAAAAGGGCTCGGGAGCACAGTTCTCGGGAGCACAAAAAGGCTTCAAGTGCTTTCGAAAGCACTAAGGACAATGCTTTGGCACAGCTCTGACGACAGAGTACCTTCAGGAGATATATACACGGAAATGTAAGTATGCCTTTCCTCTTGAATGTTTCTCTGCAAGATTCCAACGGCTGTAGGTTGAACATGAGGCGAATTATCCTTTTTTGGGTTATGAAAACTCTTTTACTTTCAGTTGCATTGCCGTATACTATTATATTATAACTAATTCTTGAGTAAATTAGTGCATAATAAGCGGTCATTAGCCCTTGTTTGTTCAAAGTTTGTTTTAAGTTTAACAACGCATAATAACCACTATTTAAATTCTTGCATACCTCCTCCACATGATCCATCCAGTTAAGCTCACTATGTAAACGTACCCACAAAAATTTCGCTGTTTCTTCGGGTATTAAAACATGTTCACTATTTATCTTTACAGTGAAATTTTCATTTTTGGGTATAAAACTCTTACGAAAGTTAAGGCAAACTGTTTTGGTCTGATTTGATATAAGATTATTCCTGATACACCATTCACTAACGTCGTTAATTACAGTGTTCGCCTTTTGACTCAATTCCTCCATTGTAGGGGCCGATATAACAATGGATGTGTCATCTGCGTACAGAAATACACGTCCAAAAGAGATATGCTCTGGAAGATCATTGACGTAAAGTAAAAAGAGCTTTGGACCCGAAGTACTATCCTGAATAACTTCTGAGTCGATTTCATATACCGACGAAAAAACATCTTTAATTTTAATTTTCATCGTACGCCCTCGAAGATAAGATTCAAACCATTCCATTATTTTTCCTCCCAGTGTCTGCATTTTAGTTGAAATAAACTCAAAATTCAGGCAATCAAAGGCGCGCGATAGATCGAAGAAGAAACCAAATACAACTTATGTTTTAGAAATAAGAACTTTGATTTTTAAAAAGCTTTATTGAATATTGACGAAGCGGACAAGGTTAAAGTCACGGCATTCAGAACAATACTGACTTAATTATTACATTCTAAGGAACAAGTAAGCTTGTATTCCACTGTTTATGGAATGCCTTCCTGGTATCAGTGGAATATGATCTATTCTAATGCTACGTATCTATTTAATAAAGACATTGGAGGATACCAACATGTAACTCCTCCACGCCTAAGAGAAAAAATTGGGGTTTTACTAGAACTCTAATTTTTGAGCTGAATATCCTCCAAGGGATTATTTTTATTTGGCCTAATATTTGTATCTTTAGTCTCTCTTATGTTACAATTATTGAAAAAGATAATGAAAATTATTAAAAGTATTATCATATATAATATTAAGGTATATAAACTCAAATTATCATAATGAATAATAGGACTCTTCATAGAAAGGATTTGTTTTTTCGAGTGCTCAATTTGAAGTCCAATATTCCTTAAGTCATCAAGTTGAATATCATCTAATTCTATAGGAACTTGATGAATTTTTTCAAAAGAATTTTAATCGGATATTTCTGGTATTTTAATGTTTGGCAAATGAATTAATATTCTGACTGGAATTTTATTTGCTTTAGGTTTTGCAATCGTACTTGCAATAATCACTCCATCGCTAATATGTTCGTTCAAAATAACACAATCCTCTGTTTCATCGGCATAACAATAATGAATTATTTCGCATCTGGGAGGTATAATAGTACAATATTCCACCTTTGATTTCAAGGGGACACTAATTTCATCGTTATCATTATGCAATGTAATTAAAAATTTTTCATAATCAATGATCGCTTTATATTTGTTCAAAAAATCTGAGCCTAGTATACCATGAATACTAAGATCAAATGATTTAAGCACAGAAAAATGATGAGGAAAATTTGTATTACTTATAATCAATGAAATAATTGCGGAACCCATGGAAGATGTGGATCCGGCAATACCTTTGATATTTATTTTTCCTGAAGTATCTATGTATTCTCCCTTCTGCAAATATTCTGAAAATATGCAGCTGATGCTAGCACCAGTATCAATTAAAAAATTCAATTCATTTTTGCCATACTTGACCTCAACAAAGTTCAAAGCATTCATATTATAGTTTACGTTAGGAACGAAAAAACTTTTTATCGGCGTTTTGTATTTCTTCATCGTCCGATTTTGTCATATAAACTTGATGAGATTTCGAATTCCTATTATTCCTATTGTTATTGTAATTAGAGCGACGACCACGACCTTCTTTCGTAGTATGATTCGGGTTGAATTTTTGCCTACGATTGTTATTTTCTGAATAGCGTCTACCTCACCAATATTTATTTTGATTGCGTGTGGAATTTCTCTGCCTGAAATGAAATAATTTAGGATTAGACGTTTGATAAGAATTTTTCACTAACTCTTCTTCTTTGGCTGAAGCTACAGCATCCTTTAAATTTGAGTAGTTTCTCGCTTTTATAATAGTTCTTATCTCGGAATTTCTCAAACAATTGGCAAAAGTGTTTATCGCAATTTTTTCATTTACTTGCCTTAAAACATCTAAAGCTGCGCTATCATTATCAGCTTGCGAAATAGTTAGGTCTAAAGAGAGTTGTTCTACTAATTTAGCGAAATCCTCGATCGATTTACCTTCTTGTCTAATATTGTGTAACTGGGTAGAAAGCGCTGCAGGTGATTTTTTAGTTAAAAGAAAATTTTTCATATCTAACACCAATTCATCAACTTTCCGATAATCCCGTCTTAATCTTAATTTTGCGTTTTGAGTCAATTTGATTTTAAGAATATAATTGATTAATTTCATTTTTTCTGATTCTTCTAACATATCGTTGTATAATTCTATAGAATCGATCAATTGTTTTACTGATTCCTCAGTGCTGTCAATAGACGGCAATAAAGAAGCAGCAGTCCTCAAATCAAATTTTTCTCCCATTTTCACAGAATTTTTTGAACTATTAATAATTACAATTCTTTGGTTCAATATATCCCTTGCATTTTTGAGTGAAGCTCTTATTTGTTCAGAATGCTTTTCAAAAAGCTCGAGAAAATCTGGGTTAGTACTATCTGAATTTTTTATTATTCTTGCAAATTGATTATCTAACTTATTCAAATCACACAACAATTTTTCATTCCTATCTATACACTCCCTACGCTCTTTTGGTTCTTTATTAATGTTATCCAAAAATTTCCTAACTATATTATTTAATTCCTCAATTTTATCCATATAATAATCAAATTCATCAAATCGAAATAAGAAACCACAAAATCACAAGTAAAAAAAATAAAAAACAATAAAAATTTATTATGGGTTTTCACTCATACCATTTCTTGGCATCTTCGTATCTCCCTTTGTATTTTCTAAGCAATTCCTTCACATACCATTACGAAAGCTGCAATTCCCAAAAATTCTGAGGTCGTCCACTCTTTCAGCTCGTTGGTAGTGCCTCCGCTGTTGCCTGCTTGGGTGATGATGACCTCTTCTTCTTTAGATTTAGAAGAACCCATGTTTTAGCTGTGATGTCGTCTTGGGTGTAGTATGCCTTTTTCTATCAACCAAATCTGCATGGGACTGGCAGGATCGCCATGTGATGTTCTTACCAGGTACCAGTCTTATCGTTCATGCAGGGTGAAATAAGACACACACTCAAGGGAGTAACAGATGAGGTTTATTCATAGTATCACCAACTTTTACATTACACGAGATACACAAGTTATCGTGTGAAGAAACAATAATGTCGAATCTAGAACTCTCTAGCACATTTCTTATGGAACTGCCTATATCGGCTTATATGCATATTTATATATGAGAATATAGTTTACAAATTATCATTGACGACATAGTAACAAATTATTGGTAATTCAACAATGAATTCCAATAGTAGCTACCTTGCGGAAATATCGCTACTGAAATTGATATCGAAATTTGACCTACATTACAAATTGTCATTCTGGAAGAGCTATGCTTCCAGTTTTTTAGGATGACTGTTTCTAAATTCACTTCACATTGGTGGGGAACGAAAATGACATATGTTCCGCACAACACTTGTTTTTCGGCACTATCTCCGCACTTCACTCTGGCAATCTTCTCTTCTGTTGTAGTGATCATCCAGTAATCTACTGCTAGTTGATGGACGCTGGTTCCCCTCAGGTTTGTCCTTTTTGGGCTGCATCTTGTGTAGTTTCTGGTGATGCTGAGTAATTCGACTTCGCATGGGTTGGTTGATGATATTGGTTTTGTATTTTCTTCACATAGAAAGTTAGCTGGAGAAACTTCTTGGCATGGACCATTGAATAGAGCGTATTTTGTTTCACAAAGGAAAAGGAATTTTGCCTTGGGGATTATAATTTGATATAGGTTGTTTTTCAAAATTGGTATTGGAAATAATTCGTAATAATTGTAATTAATATTTTCTGTAAGGGGAATTTCTAAAATGAATCTCACTTGATTATTACTAATGAATCCTTTAATTCGAGTACAAGAATAATACTGAATTATATTCTCATCTTTAATTGGAAATGGTAATTTATTATCTTTGATTTTTGATTGAATTTTGAAAAGTTCTTTCATAAATTCTTCATGTGAAATGATCGATGAATGAAGGGTTTTCGTTTGGGCAAAAGAAATGGCTATTTCTATATCATTTAAAATTTCATTTATAATATCTACTGCTACGGTAATATGTGTGAATACTGAGTTTAGAATAACGAAATTGAAATCATCCCAAGAATCCATGGCTGATGTGTTCATCCAGAAATTTATTTGGCTAATTTTACTCTCTAATAAAGCTTGATTATGTTGTAATTTGCTCATTGAATTATTGAATGCATTTATCGATTTTTCTGTTAGACTTATTTGTGAATTTGCCACATCAATCAATTTCTGTTGCGAGTCTCTTAAGTTTTGAATAGCTTTATCGTATTTATCAGCATCACTTTGGTCTAGATTCCCGGTTATAGATTTCCATATAGCACCTAATCCATTTATCAAACCTCTTTTTCCTCTTCTTATAGGGGTAGCTATAAGTTGGCTGAGTTTTTTATGGGTTTCATCAATTTTATATTCTAAGATATATTTATGATTGGAAATTTCGTGCGAATAACTTTTGCCGTGTTTTGAGCTATGAAATGATGTGTTCATTTTTCTATAACTAGAAACTAATTTGTTGAATTCCGACGTTATGTTTGATAAATCAAAATTTTGAATGAGAGTCCAATAGTTCACAATATTTTGAGACAATCCCTTTTTTAATGGTAACATGCCAGGATTGTCTATAATTTGATTGATCTTTACTTCCGTACATTCTAAGATGACGATTCCGCAGATTGCTGCGACGATGATGAGCCTGTAACAATAGGTTGTCTTAGATTTTTCAAATGAACTGTCCGACCAATGTTTTGTTTGGATTTATTACCTTCTACTTTTTGAATAAGGGCTTTATTACCTGGTAAAAGTTTTGTGATAATGAATGGTCCGCTAAATTTAGGTCCACTCTTATTGCGAGCATATTTATAGCATCTTTCGAAAACTGTTTGGCCAATTTTGAAGGGGTTTCTTGTATTCTCATTAATTTTTTTAACAATTTTATTTTTCTGTGAAATTATATTTTCATTGACTTTATCATAAACTGATGCTAAATTTTCTTTATGTTTTTGTAAATAGTTACTATACATTTGTTTATCGTAAAGTATGTCTAAAGGATCTTTCAGTTTTGTATGGCCAAATGTGAGTTCAAGTGGAGTTAATTTTGTGGTTGAATGAATGGAGTTATTGTAACCTATTATTGCATATTTCATTATGATTCCTATAGGGTCTTTGGATTGTGATTTCAAAATTCTACAATGTTCCGCTATTGTTGAGTGGAATCTCTCAATGATTCCGTCAGAATCCGGATGATGTGCTGTCGTAAAATGAATATTTATTTTTCTTGCAAATTTCGCACTTCGCTATATAATTCGAGACGTATTCTTTCATAGATGGAAAATAGTATTTTCGCTGAAGTTGCCTGATGGTTTCATTCACACCTCTATGATTCGTTTTTCCTTCGTGTTGAAATTTTATCGCTTGGTTGATAAGTTCCTCATCTTGGATTACTTCTCTCCTTTCGGTGCAGTATATTATTTCTGGACCGTTTCTGTTGAACAGCTTGTTTACAATATTACTAAACACTCTGAACATGTTCTCAGATTCGAAGTGGAAATAATATCTCTTCTTATCTGCCGTGTACTCCTTTAGGAATTTGATGATCTCGTCTTCATTATTCGCAGAATTGATTTGAACGTAAAATTTCTTTATGTTTCCCATAGATTCTTTTCTCACGGGTTTTGGGTTGTTGTAGACTTCCTGAATAAAAAATTGATTTGGTTTTGAGTCAATAATCTCGTTTGATATTTTAATTGTGGAAGAGTTTGAAGTTTCTCCATTTGAAGAATGTATGGTTTCGTCATTACTTTCTAAAAGTTCCTCATTTTCATCACTTGTATCTGTATCTAATCTTTTCAAAATTTCCTTCCATTCTGATTCAGACATCTCGACTGATGCTGTATCTTCTAATAACTTTTCAATTTCGTTCTCATCTACGTTATTGATTAAGGATTCAGTATCTGTAATGTTCAGTTGTATTCTTGATAATGCATCGGCATTCTTGTTAATTGATCCTTTTTTATATGAAAGTTCGTAATCATATTCCTCTAGTCGTATTTTCCATCTCTGGAGTTTTGAATTAGGTTCTTTCAATTTATCTAGCTAAATTAAAGGTCTATGATCAGTACATATCGTGAATTTTCTACCATAAAGGTAGCATCTGAAGTACTCAACTGCCCAGATGACTGCTAGGAGTTCTTTTTCTATAGTACTGTAACGTTCTTCTGATTGATTGAGGGTTCTTGATGCATAGCATATTGGTTTGTCTGAACCAATAGGTCCTTGTGATAGAATAGCTCCAATTGCTACGTTTGATGCATCTGTAGTTACTATAAAATTTTTACTGAAATCGGGATATTGTAAAATTGGTGGATTGGTTAATATTTCTTTACACCTGTTGAATGATTTCATGAATTCTTCTGAGTAGACAATTTTTCTTCCTTTTTTCAGACAAACAGTCAAAGGTTTCGTGATTTTAGCGTAATCTCTTATAAATTTGCGATAATAACCTGTGAGTCCAAGAAATCCTTTTAACTCGGTTGTTGTTTTGGGAAGGGGATAGCGTAAAATAGCATCAATTTTTAGAGGGTTATGGTTTAAGCCCTTCCGGTGTTATAATGTGACCTAAGAATTGAACCTCCTTCTTTAAGAATTCTGATTTGTCCATTTGGATTTTTAAATTTGCAGCTCTAAGACGATCAAATACTTTACGTAATTTTTCTATGTGTTCTTGTAGTGATGTTGAGAATATTACTATGTCATCTGAATAAACAACACAAGCTTCATTCATAATACCTCGTAAAATATTGTCCATGACTCTTTCAAAAGTTCTTGGTGCGTTTTTTAATCCAAAAGGAAGTCTTTTGTATTCATAATGACCTCTTTCTGTAGAAAATGCTGTCTTAGGTATATCTCTAGGATGCATTTCGATTTGGTGGTATCCTGAAGCTAGGTCAAGTGTGGAAAAATATTTGCATTTTCCCAATTTGTCCAATACTTCTGTTATATTTGGTAATGGGTATTGATCGTCAATACTTTTTTTGTTGAGTAATCTATAATCAACACATAGACGATATTTTTGTTCTCCGGAAGCATCAATCTTTTTTGGAACTACGATGACTGGGCTGCTCCATGGGCTACAGGAAGGTTGAATAATGTCGTTTTTCAGCAGATCTTCTACTTGCCTTTCAACTTCCCTCTTTTGTGTTTCTGGCATTCTATAAGCCTTTTGAAATATTGGTATTTCGTCTGTGGTTCTTATTTCATGTTTCACAACGTTAGTAAAACTCAGAGGCAATTTCTTGCAATGAAAAATATCTCTGTATTCAAAGCAAATTTTTCGTATTGCTTCTTTTTCTTCTTTATTCAGGTGTTCTAGACGAAGATTTTTCATGTTTTCTTTTAGTAAATTATCGGTTTTCTCCTCCTTTTGAATTACAGTTGTTGGGGAATCATTAATTTCCAGAATTTTGAGGGGGTTTATTGTTATTTGCTTTTCAGTCTCAGTGCTATTCGTTACCGTTAAATAAGCTTCATTATTTTTTACTTTAACTGAACATTGTGGAATTTCGATGCCTTCTGTTAATTTTAAATATTCTATAATACCTTGATTGACTTCATTCGAAATGATGGGTGCTTTTATAATTCTTTGAGATCTAGGTGGTAGAGCGTATGAATATGAATTTTGTTTAAAATATAAAGGAATAGGGCCATTTTTTGTATAAAGCAAATTTTTCTTGAGATCGATATTGGCACCTAAATGTGTCAATAAATCGATTCCAATTAATCCATCATATTCTTCGTTAAACTCAAAAATATGAAAGTCAAAATATTCTTTAGTTTTGAAAATTTTCGGGAGAGGAATGTGCGCAACGTATTCGTGAAAAGTGATTTTATGAGCTGTTTTTATTTTGAATGGAGCATATTTGACATAATTTTGATAGAATTGCTCAACAATTCGAGGACTAATTAAGGTTTTTGAGCTTCCAGTATCAATCATGAATTTTAAACCGACTTTAGGAATTTTTATATAGGACAAAGTGGAATTATTGATATTCGTGATATTTATTATGTTTGATTTTGGTGGGAGACTGGAACATGAAAATTTTCCTCCGGTGAATCTGAATATTGATTATCATTGGAGAACTCTGTGACCTCATACTGATCGTTTGGATCGTAATCGGAGTTGGTATAATAATCATCATAGAAATAATCATTTTCATCATATTGATCAATCCCTACATCGATTTCTTGCTGAAAAAGCTCTTCGGAAATAAAATTTCTTTGGTTTAAAGGTCTATTGGGTAGAATTTGATTTTGTGGTCTGTCTGTACGTCTGGTATTTGAGGAAGATGTGTCCATAGGAACATGTTGATGCGATCGTGTTTGATTATAATTGCTCATCTGAAAACTCCTTTGATTATTCGAATTTGAATTTATTGTATTTTGACGAATTTGTGTGGGCGGTGTTTGATTAACAGAGCTCAAATTTTGATAAATAGGACGGTGTATATTTCGTCTATTTTGCAAAGATCTAAATTGAGGACTTGTTGGTTTCATAGAGTTGATATATGTTAAATTTCGTCTAGCATAAGCAAAATTTTGTTCTTCAATAGTAAATGCGATAGCCTGTTCTAAAGTTTGTGGATTTCTCAGTCTTATCGGTAAATTAGAGTGAAGGCCTCTTAGAAAAGCATTCAGTGCTTGTTTTTCGAACAAGTTCTTTTTTAATTCAAGAATATTTGCATTATTTTCCGTCAATTGAATTTTATTTAGCAATAAACTCAAAAGATCTTGACATCTGTGACCAAAATGTACCGGACTTTCTAACTTTCCTTGTCTTAAATGCATTAAGTCTCCAACTAGACAATTTTCATCTCGCTGATCTGAGAAAAATTGAAGCAGTAAATTTTTGATAGATAACCAATTTCTCAAATTACCTCTACTACCAACTAAATTCAATGCTCTTCCCGTTAATTTGCCAATAATGGCTCGCAAAAGAAATTCATTTTGTGGGTTTGCAATATTAGTATTATCAGAAAAATTATTAATTAAATATTCGCTAGACTGGATGAAAATAGCCAAAGTTGCTGGATTCCCATCATAGTCTGGGATGCAATCAATATGGTGTTTTTGTAATTGGGGGACTGCCATTCTATCTTCTCTAATATTATCTCTTCTCAAAGGACTACGGTCTCTAATATCAGTCATAATTGGATAAAATTGTGTATATTTCAATTATTATGATTACGTTATATTCACAAGCAAAAATCAAGTGTTCAAAGAAATAATAAAAAACAAAATCACAAAAATCTTAAAATTATAATGAAATTGGGATGTGGAAAAAGGACGTGAAACTTACGCTATTGGCTTCATAAAGATTTCTTCTTTCTTCTTTTTCTTCCGCTTCAGGGGATATAGCGATTATAGCAGGCAGTTTCGTTCCAGAAACTCCGTACCTAACTATAATTTCTCCACCTGAATGCTGTTGATTTGTTTGGTTGTCCTAATTATGAGCTTCCGTGATGTTGACTTCCACTCGCTGGTTTGTTTTACCACTGGGTCTGACTTGGTCGATTTTTGGGCCAAGGTCCGACGAGAAAAAATTCGAATACCCAACTAATCGTTGAAACCAAAACAACTTTTTCGCGATTTCGGTCGAAAAAATGTTTTGGGTATCCTACCGACTGCGCCACTTATGTTTTAGAAATAAGAACTTTGATTTTTAAAAAGCTTTATTGAATATTGACGAAGCGGACAAGGTTAAAGTCACGGCATTCAGAACAATACTGACTTAATTATTACATTCTAAGGAACAAGTAAGCTTGTATTCCACTGTTTATGGAATGCCTTCCTGGTATCAGTGGAATATGATCTATTCTAATGCTACGTATCTATTTAATAAAGACATTGGAGGATACCAACATGTAACTTACATATTCTTTCCTATCCAGCAAATCATAAACATGTTGAACAAATTCTGTGACAGCCGTTTCAGTAGAATGTTCGGCCCTGAATCCATGTTGTTCCCTTCTCCATATTTTGAACTTAATTAAGAAGTTATCAATTGTGTTTATAACGATCTTTTCAATTATTTTAGATATCGTACTCAAAAGAGATATGGGTCTATAGTTTTCAATAGCGAGTGAATCATCTTTCTTATAAATAGGATGACCAAAGATTGTTTCAGAAGAGAAGGAAATTCTGTCTCTTCAAAAGATATATTGAGCATTTTCGATATGAGTGGGGATATTTCACTTTTACACTTTTTTATCAAATAAATGGGAACTTCATCTATGCCTGTAGAATTTTCATTGGGAAGTGCCGAAATAACTTTTTCCACTTCATCACTAGATGTGGGGAAGAAAAAAAAGGTTTCATTTACCATCTTTCCTGTAGTGCAATTCATGGACAGTTTTGATCGAAAGTGTACCCTAAGTTCTTCCTTTACAATAGTGGAAAAATAGCTTCCGAAGAGATGGGCTATTTGTGCATTGTCAGTTATTATTTCATTATTATGTGCTATTTTGATAGATTTACTTTGTACGGTTGTTTTGTTCAATCTGTCTCTGATTATTTCCCATTTAATTTTATTATTGGAGTTTGCGATCTGCGTACTGTAGTATAATTTTTTAGTTTCAACTATATTTTTATTATGAAATTTTTTTAATGACTTATAGTACTCATCTACTTCCTGGTTTTGTGGGTTACGTTTACGTTCCTCATTCAAATTTTTTAGCGTAGTTGACTCTTTTTTCAGTTCTAGATTATACCAGGTTGAAGCTTTTTTTCGAATTTTCCTATCAGTTTTTCGAAAGAGTGTCTCGAAAGCCCAGCAAAATGAATCCCAAATTTCATCGAAAGATTTTTCAACACTAAGACAATTCAGCTCACGCTCAATCTGATTTGAGTGGAATTTGAACTGAGCAATGTTTACCTCAGTGTAGTCGCGAATGCGAAATGATTCGTACTTTTTTAAGCTTTCTGTTTCTTCACATGTATCAAGATTTATTGAAATTAGTTGTGCACAGTGATCTGAGAATCCTGCATCGAAATTAATAACTTCAATTTGCTGTTCAATATTTGTAACCACGTAATCTAATCCTGTTTCACTTGCACCTTGTATTCTAGTGGCTTCATTGTTGATAGATTTCAGATCACAACTATAGAAAATGTCAAATAAAGTCTTTTTATCCTGAGAATCAGATAGTGAATGAATGTTAAGGTCACTACAAATTAAAATATTCCCAAATTTCAAAGTAATCATATCTAGAACCTTGCAGAAACGTGAAAAAAACATTTCCACATTTCCTCTGGTACTCGATCTATAAACAGACAATACACAGAGGCCTTTTGTTGTATACACCGCCAAACATTCAAAATCAAATGGGCATAAGTCATTATTTATGCTCTCTAAGTTCTGAAATTTATCATTACATTCTGCTTTGCAGTAAATAACTACTCCACCATGTATATATCCCACTCTGCAGAAACTTGAAATTAACGAGTAATCTGAAATAATTAAATTACTAAGTCCTTCATATTCTAGACAATGCTCTGTTATACAAAAAAGCAAGGGATCATAATGCTTCAGAAGAATTTCTATATGATTCAACTTATTCAAAATACTTTGGGTATTCGAATGTAAGATTTTTAATAGTTTCATACCGTCATTATCATGTGGTCTCTGATTGTGTTGTGATTATTGCTTCTCGATTCTTCTGGAAAAACTTCTTGTCGAAAGAGAACTACCTCAATGCAACCCCCTGTAGCCAAAAAGATTCTTTAAATACTGTTTCATAGGCCTCTTGGGTTGGTAAGCCGACGCTAAAAGCTGAATTGGGTCCTAGGCAGTTTAGTTTATTGACACTGACCTGGTCATTTATTTTAGACTCCTTCAAGAATTTTTTTACATCCTCTTCAGTTACGTGCTTTCCTGCGATCTTCCCTACATATATCCATTGTCGACGAATTGCTCCTCTTATCGTCATGTTTTCATCGGTGGTTTTTGTTCCATAACAAGGTTTCTTATTAGATTTTGGATTTTTGTTTACCTCTCTTCTCTCAACTGTGCTCCATTCATTCACGGGATATTCATTGTTTTCAGTTTGTTTGTTTATCTTCGTTTTTTCAGATGTTGATATATGTTTGGGAATTCCTATATCCACGGGAACATATAATGGCACTGTCAATAAACGTGTATTTTCGATATTTGCAACATTACAAGTCGATTTGTCTCCTGATGTTGCAAGTTTCTTATCCTTCTTGATATTGCAACTTTTTATCTCATGTGTACTTGTTTTTGTTGGGACCTTGGTTGACTGAATTATTTCATTCAATAAACGATTATTTTCCATCATAATATTATTTTTAGTCCTACATTCCTCCAAAAGTGAGTTCAGATACAAATTTTCCAATTTGAGCAGTTCACTTGCATCGTTGACTTGAGAAATTTCATCAGTCGATTTTTGCACGTAAATTTCATGCTGACAGGTGGTTGTTTTTCTGCTCGCAGCAAGTAGCAGACACGATGGGTGAAACATACCCTCAAATTTGATTCACTTGACAAACTCCTTAACTTTTCTATTGCAATAACAGCAAACATTATCCTTAATTTCATTGTTTTCTTGAGAAGTCGTGAGTGGACTCACATTTGCATCCCCACTCGCCGATATCTCGCGTATGCATAAATATATAAATATACAAGGGAAAGGCAAAATTCCAAGTTTCAAAAAGGCGGGCCTGCATGACTCAAGCGGACCCAGACCGAGCATCATACGAAGAATGCGCTTTTGCGCACGGAAAATGCGGCCGGTATCTGTCGAATTTCCCCACAAAATAATTTTATAACTGATGTTACTGAATACCAGGATTTAATAAACATTAAATAAGGAAGTCAAAGGAAGGGAATTTTTCACTCTATTAATAGCAAAGTATGATTTGCTCAACTTTTTGCTGAGGTTATCTACATGATAGCTCCATCTGAGTCCGCCATCGACATAGACACCCAAAAATATAGTGACGGACTTTGAGGTTAGTGTTTCATGATTATATTTTACAGTCAAAGAATGATTCGAGCGATAACCGCATTTGAAAAATAAGCATTCCGTCTTGGATATATTCACCATCAGATTATTCGAATGACACCAGGAATTAAAGTCATGCATTATCAGGCCGCAATTAACAGAAAGCTCCCCAACGCTCCGTTCCGTAACCACCATCGACGTGTCATCAGCAAACAAAACTAAAAAGGATGCCCCAACGTATTTAGGTAAGTCATTAATAAAAAGTGAGAAAATGAGAGGTCCCAACACGGAGCCCAGAGAAACACCAATAATCAATATCAACAGGAAATCTCTCCGAGGATGAGCCCTCAACTCTCACATAAAATGATCTTCCCGAGAGATAACACATTATCCAGTCCAAAAAGACACCCCGGAAGCCCAAATCATACAACTTGGTCCGAACAAAACCAAGCCCAAGACTCTCGAAAGCACGCGCGAGGTCAAAAAATAATCCCGCTACAAACAATCCCTCGTCTATGTTCATAGACACACTGGACAAATTCACCTGCTGCCATCTGAGTAGAGCGTCCTACTCTGAAACCGTGTTGATTTTCACAGATAATATCAAATTTATTCAAATAATTCATGATTCTGTTATGAACAATCCTTTCAATGATCTTAGAAAACACGTTCAGTACTGAAATCGGTCTATGATTTGTTATATCATCTAAAGCTTTTTTTTTTGTGAATTGGCGTTACAGCTGCTATCTTCTTCTTCTTCTTCACTACTTTACCATGTGCTTGGTTGAGACCATCGACACATCAAACAAATGACCCTCCTAGAGTGGGAGGGGTGTGGGTTCCCATTTTGGTTTTGTCTGCATTTATCGTGACTCATACACTCAAACTATTGTTAATTGCTAGTATTTTCACTATTTAATTTAACATTCGGAGGAATCAGGGTTTTCCCAAAACTCAGACAAAGCACTAATATAGAAGGAAATAAGGATAGGGTATATTAAACCACATAAAAACAAAAATGAATCAACTAAAACACAATTTTTTTTTTCCTATAGTTGGTATTTTACAATTTGATCTTTGAAGCTAAAAGGAAATTGTACAGCAACCTATACACTGTGATGTTTTTAGAGAATAGTAAATCAAATATGTTAGGGGTTGTCCATTAATCACGTGATCTCCCCCATTGGTGATACGTAGTGAGGTTTAAAACCACCCCCCCTCCCCCTTCTCAACATCACGTGTGTTTTTAGTATCTACAACGAATCTTAAAATTTTCTGAATATTAACTCAATTTAAATACAGGTATAAACTATAATCTTTCTTCTGAAATTAAGGACCATAATAAAAATGTCTACACCAGGTTGCAATTTTTTTTTGATTGCCATAACAATAATAATAAACGAAAAGTGTTATCATAGGAAAAACATGTATTGTACTAGTACATGAATATATTTAATGTAGTCAAGGTCACTACACGCCGCGCCGTGCCGCTTAATATTTGTTTAAAAATCGCGCGTTTGACGAAAAAATAAATACACGTGATATCTTACTACACCCCCCCTCCCCCTTGTGATATTTTCGTGATTTTTATCAGACCTCTCCCCCCCCCTTTCAAGCCTCACGTGGTTAATGGACAACCCCTTAAGTGGAAAAGTCCCTGAACACTTGATCTTTAAGAGATCATTATATAACTTTGAGCAATTTTTCATATTATCTTTACACGCGAAAAATATATGTGCTATGTCGCCCCTCTCACCACAGGAACAAAGATCTCTCTCCCTTATATAAATCCTGTGCAAATGTACAGGAGAACAACAATGTTGAGTTCTTAATCTATTGATCGTAACTATGTTACCTCTAGTCAGATCAACACCTAAAAGCCAAGGTTTCACACCTATGGATCCTGGAGCCACATATTGAGCAGAAGTACGGTTACCCATTTACTCAATCCATCGTTTCTTCCATCTTTCCCAGACAATGCGTTTGAAAGTCGGCCAAACATCAGCCACATCCGCTCTAACAATTGGCGACCTTTCAGAACTATTTCTTGCTAAATAATCCGCTTGCTCATTTCCATAAATATTTGTATGACTGGGTATCCATACAAGCCTAACAGAGAAATCATTTTCATACAGATATATTAGGTTGGCTCTGATAGAAAGTGTAATATGATCATTTTTACCTGCATTTTTTCAGTTCGTTATTTTTTCAAGTGCCCCCTTGGAATCCGAAACTATCAGACATTTTTTAAGATTTTTACTTTTAATTACCCATGTTGCCTCCAAGATTGCTAACAATTCAGCCGAGCATATGGAGAAGTAATTGGGTATCATCTTTGATATCCCAACCCCTATAGAACTATAAACACCTATACCTGTTTTATTAGGAGTTTTTGAGGCATCTGTGAATAGAATTTTGTATTCTGGGTATTGTTCCAAACATGCAGAGACAAAAGCCGCAGTTATCTGTCGAGGTCTTAGACATATTGAGGGAGTGGTATTCAATTGACGTAGTATGAACAGCTGGTTCACGCAAAAAGCAGGGGAGGTGGAGAGATGAATAGATACCTTCTACATTAGTCAAAATCCTAAGACTCTCCACTATGGGAGGAGGGTTGCCCCGGTAAGTCCAGTATCTGAGAGAAGTTATGTTGGCAAGCACAGGGTCATTAAGAATCCTGTGTAACTTAGAGACAAATTTTGCTGCCAAGAAAAGTCTACGCTCCTCGAGTGGAAGTTCATTAGTTTCTACCAGTATTATGTGTATCGGAGTTGATCTCATGTATCCCATTACTACACGTAAAGCAGCATATTGAGTTCTATCCAATTTATCCCTAAGAGATCTGGAACATTTTCCATAAAAAATGCTCCCATAATCTAGAAATGGTCGAACTGTAGATTTGTACAGCAGGAGTTGAGTTGCTGGATGACAACCCCACCAGGTTCTACACAATGCTTTCATCATATTAATACCCTGCATAGATTTGGCGGACATGTTATTAATATGTTAGGACCAATCGAGATTTTGATATATTGTTACACCCAAATATTTAACAGATTCCGCCCATAGGATATCCTTATTATATAGTTTTAAGTGTGGAATGTTAATTGGTTCCTTTGACTTGCAACAACAGAGGGCCGACGATTTCTCCGGGGATAACTGAAAAAAATTTGGAATTTGTCCATCTTTTTATCGAACTCAATGCCCTATCCATCTTATCAACAGCCTCCCTAATAGAGGATCCTGTAGCTATTATTGTAGTGTCATCTGCGTATTTCAAGGTTACCACACCAGGAATATCAATATACTCTTGTGCATCTTTGACAAAGATGTTAAATAAGATAGGATTTTTCGGTGATCCCTGTGTTAAGCCTACATATGTTTGTTCTGGTCCTATAAGTTCCCCGGTAAATGGATCAATGAGATAGACGTTCCTCTGTACTGTCAGTGACCTTAATAGTTCAATTATATTTTGAGGGACATTGATGTTCAATAAGCTTTGTTCAAGAAGGTCAAACTGGACCGTGTCATACGCTTGCTTGATATCAAGGAACACTACAATGGCAACTTCATTTTTTGATAGTGCAGAATAAAACGTTGTTATCAAAAGTGATAATGCATCATTCACTGATCTTCCCTTGCGAAAACCAAACTGAAGTTCCTGTCCATCAACTGATTCCTCGTAAATTCTCTCCAACCTGGTGGCTATAAGGGATTCAAATACTTTCAGGATGCAGGAAGTCAGAGAAATAGGTCTGTAACTCATTGAATCATTTGGAGGTTTATTAGGTTTACAAATGGGAAAAACGACGGTATCTTTGAGTGATAGAGGAATATGTGGGGCATTGAACAGTTGATTGAATACTCCCGCCATCAACATTGTAGCCTGGATCGGTAAATATTTCAGCATACTATATGTTATTCCATCTTTGCCTGGGTATGATTCTTTTTTTTTCCTTATAGCCATGATCAACTCATCCAAAGTAATAGGTGGAAAAGTTGAAGGTCGGTAATTTTTCGGTATAGTGGTCCGGGGAATATTTGTATTTTGCAAGTGACACAGTCGTGTAAGTATTTCCTGTCCACATGTCTAGGATGTAACCGGCGTGAACTTGGCAGCCACTTTTCAGCAGCCGAATTCATTCCAGCAGCCAAACGACCAGTGGCGTCGGTAGAATTCAAAACTAACGAATCGATCTGTTCTTGGGGTGCAACGCAAGAATTTGCTTTTTGAGTTTACTTGAACGACTTCAGTCAAGTTTTTATGACATTTCAATGCACAAAATAATATTATAGATGAACTTGAATTATGCTGATCAATGAAACGACGGGGTATATACAAGTTTTTTCACGAACGAAACCTTGAAAAACGTTTAGCCAAGTTGATATTTGGAATACTTACTCTTCAATAGAAACAGAATAACATATCCGAAGCACATTGATTTGCAGGCCGTCTAAGGGGTAGTTTACACCTGTGAATTTTTCGAAATTTTCAAAAATGACCCTGTCAAAAATGTTTAGCCAAGTTCATATTTGGTATAATTACTCCTAAATAGCTAAAAAATGACATATCCGAAGGATTTTTATTTGCAGGCCGTCTAAGGGGTAGTTTATAACTGTGAATTTTTCGAAATTTCCAAAACTGACCCTGTCAAAAATGTTTAGCCAAGTTCATATTTGGTATTATTACTCCTAAATAGCTAAAGAATAACATATCCGTAGGATTTTGATTTGCAGGCAGTCTAAGGGGTAGTTTACACCTGTTAATTTTTCGAAATTTCCAAAATTGACCCTGTAAAAATGTTTAGCCAAGTTCATATTTGATATTATTACTCCTAAATAGCTAAAGAATAACATATCCGTAGGATTTTGATTTGCAGGCCGTCTAAGGGGTAGTTTACACTAGTGAAGTTTTTGAAATTTCCAAAATTGACCCTGTCAAAAATGTTTAGCCAAGTTCATATTTGGTATTATTACTCCGAAATAGCTAAAGAATAACATATCCGAAGGATTTTGATTTGCAGGCCGTCTAAGGGGTAGTTTACACTTGTGAATTATTCAAAATTTTCAAAAATGACCATGTAAAAAATGTTTAGCCAAGTTCATATTTGCGTATTATTACTCCTAAATAGCTAAAGAATAACATATCCGAAGCACATTGATTTGCAGGCCGTCTAAGGGGTAGTTTACACCTGTGAATTTTTCGAAATTTCCAAAATTGACCCTGTCAAAAATGTTAAGCCAAGTTCAAATTTGGTATTATGTCTCCTTAATAGCTAAAGAATAACATATCCGAAGCACATTGATTTGCAGGCCGTCTAAGGGGTAGTTTACACCTGTGAATTTTTCGAAATTTCCAAAATTGACCCTGACAAAAATGTTTAGCCAAGTTCATATTTAGTATTATTACTCCGAAATAGCTAAAGAATAACATATCCGAAGGATTTTGATTTGCAGGCCGTCTAAGGGGTAGTTCACATCTGTGAATTTTTCTAAATTTTTGAGAATGACCCTGTCAAAAATGTTTAGCCAAATTGATATTTGGTATTATTACGCCTTGATAGCTAAAGAATAACATATCCGAAGCACATTGATTTGCAGGCCGTCTAAGATGTAGTTTACAATAGTGAATTTTTCGAAATTTTGGAGAATTACCCTCTCAAAAATTTTCAGCCAAATTGATATTGCGCAAAGTTATTCTTCAACAGCTAGATAATAACATATCCGAAGCATATTGATTTGCAGGCCGTCTAATAGGTACTTTGCACTTGTGGATTGTGAACAGTCTTCCCACCCCATAATTGCGGGCTATTGTGGCTCATTGTTGTGCAACTTGAAAAATCTTATTTGGGTTTATTTAACTTGAATCTATATTCCATATGAGATTAACATAAGGGTAACACAACCAAATATTATCATGGCTAAAAATTTCTGACAGGGTCATTCTCAAAAATTTCGAAAAATTCACAAGTGTACACTACCCCTTAGACGGCCTGCAAATCAATGTGCTTCGGATATGTTATTCTGTAGGTATATAGGAGAAATAATACCAAATATGAACTTGGCTAAACATTTTTGACAGGGTCATTTTTGAAAATTTTGAAAAATTCACTAGTATAAACTACCCCTTAGACGGCCTGCAAATAAAAATCCTTCGGATATGTCATTCTTTAGCTATTCAGGAGTAATAATACCAAATATGAACTTGGCTAAACATTTTTGACAAAGTCAATTTTGGAAATTTCGAAAAATTCACTAGTGTAAACTACCCCTTAGACGGCCTGCAAATCAATGTGCTCCGGATATGTTATTCTGTATCTATATAGGAGTAATAATACCAAATATGAACTCGGCTAAACATTTTTGACAGGGTCATTTTTGAAAATTTTGAAAAATTCACAAGTATAAACTACCCCTTAGACGGCCTGCAAATAAAAATCCTTCGGATATGTCATTCTTTAGCTATTCAGGAGTAATAATATCAAATATGAACTTGGCTAAACATTTTTGACAGGGTCAATTTTGAAAATTTCGAAAAATTCACTAGTGTAAACTACCCCTTAGACGGCCTGCAAATCAATGTGCTCCGGATATGTTATTCAGTATCTATATAGGAGTAATAATACCAAATATGAACTTGGCTAAACATTTTTGACAGGGTCATTTTTGAAAATTTTGAAAAATTCACAGGTATGAACTACCCCTTAGACGGCCTGCAAATAAAAATCCTTCGGATATGTCATTCTTTAGCTCTTTAGGAGTAATAATACCAAATATGAACTTTGCTAAACATTTTTGACAGGGTCAATTTTGGAAATTTCGAAAAATTCACAAGTGTAAACTACCCCTTAGACGGCCTGCAAATCAAAATCCTCCGGATATGTTATTCTTTAGCTATTTAGGAGTAATAATACCAAATATGAACTTGGCTAAACATTTTTGACAGGGTCAATTTTGGAAATTTCGAAAAATTCACTAGTGTAAACTACCCCTTAGACGGCCTGCAAATCAATGTGCTTCGGATATGTTATTCTGTTCCTATTGAAGAGTAAGTATTCCAAATATCAACTTGGCTAAACGTTTTTCAAGGTTTCATTCGTGAAAAGACTTGTATATACCCCGTCGTTTCATTGATCAGCATAATTCAAGTTCATCTATAATATTATTTTGTGCATTGAAATGTCATAAAAACTTGACTGAAGTCGTTCAAGTAAACTCAAAAAGCAAATTCTTGCGTTGCACCCCAAAAACAGATCGATTCGTTAGTTTTGAATTCTACCGACGCCACTGGTCGTTTGGCTGCTGGAATGAATTCGGCTGCTGAAAAGTGGCTGCCAAGTTCACGCCGGTTGGTATGTAACCCTCTTTATTGGGGGTCTAAATCCGTGCTTAAACTTACTTATGTCCGACCAGAGCTTTTTACCATTACATGTAGATAAATTTTCACAGAGCATCCTGAATGAATCACGTTTGACCTGCCGAATTTTGTTCTTGGTTGCAGCTTAAACATTTTTAGCATAGAGGAATTTCTCGAGAGATGGATCATGTAAATATTCATTGAAAGCTCTAGCCCTCATCTTCACCGCTTCAGACAAATCATTGCTCCACCACTGTTTTCTGTAGGGAGTTGGCCGAGGAGTTTTTCTCTTAGGTATGGAGGCCTCAGCTGCTTCTAAAATAAGATCTCTTAATTCCTCCAAATTATCAGTGTTCCTATTTTCTATGGCACTCTCAATATACTCTTGATATTTCAACCAATCTGCCTGGGAGGTGTTGTATTTTCTAGTAGAAAAATGAGATCTATATGTTTCGAACAATTGTGGTGCAAAATTCAGTGATGTCATAATAGGAAAGTGGTTACTATTTCCAGGATCAGGGATTATTTCCCATTTTGCTTTGATTTTAACATCACTTGAACATATGATAATGTCAGGAGCGCTCAAACTGGTACCAGGTATGGTGATTCTGGTTGCTGAACCATCATTAAGTATAGTCACATCATCTGACAAAAGAAGTTCACTCAACACTTTGCCATTTCCATTTTGAGTACCCGACCCCCAAGTAGGATCCTGAGCATTCAAATCACCACATATGATATAAGGCTGTGATATGTTATCAATCAGAGATCTCCAAAATGTAATGGGTAACTTAACCTGCGGAAGGGAATAAATATTGATGATAGTGAGATTTAGATTATTTATTATGATTCCCTGAACTTGAGTCCTGTCAGGGCCTTTGACAAAATTCATATTCAGCTCCGAGAAAGGGATATTATGTTTAATTAGGGAGGCAATACCTCCACCTCGAGTGTCTCGATCTTGCCTCAACACATGGAATCCATGAACCACAAAATTGCGGTCCTCATCAAGCCAGGTTTCAGATAATAAAATCACACTGGGGCGATTTTCCTCCACTAATGTTCGCAGATTGTTTATATTAGGAATAATTGATTTTGAATTCCACTGAAGTATATCAAACATCTTGATATTTAAGGTAAAAGATCCATGATAAACTCCACGGAGGAATAAACTGGATCTTATTATTCACAATTCATACTCTCTGATCCTATCGGATCAGTATTAATTCCTGGGATGGGTGATTGGACATATTTGCTATGGATTAAGTCTGCAAGACTCTTTATCATTTCAGCATTTCAGATGAATCATTTTCTGTAAGACGCTTTGAAATTATATTAATTATCTCTTTATCTGATAGTGATGGCACTTTTTCTTGGTTGGGTTTGGGGTGAGAAGAGACTTGGAATGATTCATTATTTCCAATAATAGGAGACAATGGAAGAGATACATCAAATAATTGTGCTTCATGAATAAATCGGTCATATGTAGGTGACACTGGATTTCTCCTCTTCTTTTTACTTAAGGCGTTAGAATAAGACATTGTAGTCCGTCTTGTAGGCATAAGAGACATTCTATCTTGCACCGTGATAATAGCAGCATCCTGCACTGTGTCGGTGATTCTAACTGGGAGTTGTAGAAATAGATTTGATCTAAGTTGATTAGGTGTTGAGCTCCCCTTGTATGTTTTTGGCATTAGTTTTACTGCTTCAAAGTATGAAATATTTTGAACAGCGATCAAATTATTAATTTCTCTTTGGCGCTCAAATTCTGGACGTTGATGCGTGTTTCCCATCACAAAAAATGCACTTTGGCTTATCCGAATTCGAGCATATTGCTTCGTCGTGATTTTCCCCGCAATTCCTACATCTTTTTGACTCCAAAGGAGAGTGGCAATTGGTCTTAGTATGGCCATACCTGAGACAATTATAGCACTGTATGACAGGTCCCACATACAGTGAGACATGCCTAATACAGCCCCACAATCCTATTTTATCTGGTAGATTTTTCCCTTTAAAAGTAACCACCCATGTATTGGATGGTTCATAACTAATCCTATCGTCTCTAACTACCCTTCTGTTAAGTTGTCGAGCATCCAATATCGTTACCCTTGATTGAGCAAAGTTCAAAAAATCCTCCTTCGTTATATCAGAACCGACATTTTTTACAACCCCTCTACTACATACCATACGTGCAGGGATAAACACATCAATATCCTGATCCTGTATAAAAGGATGGTTGTTCAAAAAACTATTGGCTCGGTCCGGTATATCAAACTCTACACCTATTCTCTTTTTACCCTTTTTAGAAATATTTTTTATTCCCTTGATGTTCAAGGCAGCTAGTTTTTCACCTAAATTCATTGGATGAATGTTTCCTATATTATTACCTGATTTGGATTCCATAATAACTATAAACGGACCCATGTCATTAATATCATATTTGAGGTCTATTTTTGCTTTTTAATAGGTTTATGATTATTAACAATATTTGTAATAGTTTGTGATAATTCACTAGCCTCGTTAACTATCTCCTGATCATTCTTAAAGGTGGCTGTAATCAGCTCTATTTCCCTTGTTAGAAGTGTTAGATCTGCCTGAGAATAATTACTTTCATTAGATGATTCATCTATTAAGAATAGTCTATTCAAAGTTACTTTAGATTTTGGTGTGAGAAGATCTTTGGTTTTGGCTTTTGGTGAGGGGGGAGGGGGGTCCCCAGACCCCCCTGATGACAATTCCATCAGAAAAGAAAAAAAAAATTCTCTTATCAGTTAGCTTCAAAAATACCAGTATTAGTATAAATTGACCCTAAAAAGGCCTACCTTCTAGTACACGAATACTACACAGTATAAGTGGATGTTTGAATATTAATAATTACCGAAAATCAGATTAATTTATTAATTATAAGGAAAAATCACAGGAGAATAAACGCCAATGTCAACGGTTAACCTCCGAATCCAGCTGCTATCTTTAACCTCGTCAGGAACTTACCGGAAGCAACTGTCAAATTCACGATATGTGCAAGTGGTCTTGCGATACTTGAACTCATAGCCTTTACCACTCTGGTAGACAAGTGATCCAGTCTAGTACTACTT
This sequence comes from Harmonia axyridis, assembly GCF_914767665.1. Taxonomy (NCBI): domain Eukaryota; kingdom Metazoa; phylum Arthropoda; class Insecta; order Coleoptera; family Coccinellidae; genus Harmonia; species Harmonia axyridis. Next base: position 17,872,661 of record NC_059507.1, on the reverse strand, counting down.
TTATTCTTTAAGTTCATAATTGTCGAAATTATTTCCTCCTCGCTAACTGGATAGAAAAAAAAAGTTCCGTTTGACACCATCTTAGATGTGCAAGACAATGACCGAACGGGTCCAAAATATTCATCGAGCGTAGAAACTAATACTGACGAAAAAAGTGCCAAAAGCATTTGCGACTTCTTGCGGTTCCGATATGGTAACGTCATTGACACGTGAATTAATTTTTTTGAACTAAAATTTTCAAGCCCAGTAATAGTTTCAACCAAATTCCAAACCGTTTTGTTTTTATTACTAGAACCTTCAATGAGATTGGTATTATATCTTGGCTTGTCTTAGTAATGCACTATAATCGGACTTAGCTCTATTGTAGGTGTTCGCAGCTTCTTGAGTGTGTATGTTCAGTCTGACCCAATGCAAGTACTTTAAGTTTATACTGGCTCGACGAATTTTTAGTGTAATCCAACGGTAAAGATTACTTGACGCACGTCTGATTGATCTTATGGATCAATATTTATCCACAAGCCAAATCACAATATTTGAGAAGGAATCAAAGCAAACATCCAACTCGTTCATTAGATATATTTCGTCAAAGTTCCCGGAACAACTATTAAACTGTAGATTTAAAAAATTACTCGTCGAAACATCTCTTATTCTACCACATGCATGAGCGACCTGTGGAGGTGGATCGCCGCGGAATATACACCTCAACAAAAATGCTATATGATCGGCAACAACAGTGGTCAAAATATAATCTATTTCAGATTCAGATCTATTACCCCTACCATCGACAGAAATTTTAGTTAGCAGTTATCTTCAAGTTAAAACTACTAAGTAAGTCATATAGCATCTTCCTATGGTTACAAGATTCGTCGAGATAATTTATATTAAAATCACCACAAACAAATATTACAGGACTAAGACTGGTACAAACCAGCAGAACATGCCCCCATAATATCTAAAAATACCCCAACATCACCTGAAGGAGGTCTGTAGAAAAATCTCCGGATCTGGAATTTCAAATTTTGTTGTGTAAAAGCAAATTTTTACTACAAATTGAACAAGCAGTTCGATATTGCTTCATTCATTCCTTCAGAAAAACAGCGGTATACTTTTTTCTTCGAAATAATAATAATAACAGCTATTTATTTCATAATCACCTTACATACAGTGTACAAAAGTGAAGAGAAACAACGTCAAAAACAAAACAATAGGTCTATCTAAAATTCAAAAAATCTTCCAAACTATAGGGCTCTTAATTTATGAGATATTCATATAATTCTTTTTTAAATGATTCCATATTATTCAAAGTCTTCATTCTCATTGGTAGTGAATTATAAAGTTTTATGCATCTATATTCCATCTGTATCTGCGAAGTTGTCGAACTATATCTTGGGTAGATGTAGATCTTTATTCCTTGTTTCATAGAAATCCTTCTTATTTTCATATTTCTTGAAGAGTTCTTTATTGCTTTTAACGAAAAGTATACATTCTTGGAAATATATAGCATATGTATATTGTTAATATTCCTATCCTCTTAAACATGCCTCTGCATGTTTCATTGAATCTCATGTTATTGATGATTCGGAAACATTTTTCTGTAGCGGTTTCATATTCCCTGACCCATAGAATGTAATTCCCAATTTCAACTTTGCTTCTACCATCACATGGTATACCATCTTCAGATAATTGTTTCGATATTTATATGAGATTTTCACTTTTCACGTACTGACGGAATGGCATGAATGCAGTAGATGTACTCATGAGTTCTCGGTAATTAGAGGAGCAAACAGTTTCGGAATAGGGTAATTAATTAGTTTGAATAGAGCCTAAAATTATGCCGTAATAAATGTTTCCATATTCATATGACATTTGCATTTTTCACGTACTGACGGAATTGAATGAATCAAGTAGAGGAACTCATGAGATCTCGGTAATCTGGGGAGCAAAAAATTCCAGAATGATGTAATTAATTAGTTTGAATAAAGCCTAAAATTATGCCGTAATAATTGTTTTCATATTCATATGAGATTTTCACTTTTCACGTACTGACGGAATGGCATGAATGCAGTAGATGTACTCATGAGTTCTCGGTAATTTGAGGAGCAAAAAATTTCGGAATAGGTTAATTAATTAGTTTGAATAGAGCCTAAAATTATGTCGTAATAATTGTTTCCATATTATTATGAGATTTGCATTTTTCACGTACTGACGGAATTGAATGAATCAAGTAGTGGAACTCATGAGATCTCGGTAATCTGAGTAGCAAAAAATTCCGGAATGATGTAATTAATTAGTATGAATAGAGCCTAAAATTATGCCGTAATAATTGTTTCCATATTCTTATGAGATTTTCACTTTTCACGTACTGACGGAATGGCATGAATGCAGAAGGTGTACTCATGGGTTCTCGGTAATTTGAGGAGCAAAAAATTTCGGAATAGGTTAATTAATTAGTTTGAATAGAGCCTAAAATTATGTCGTAATAATTGTTTCCATATTATTATGAGATTTGCATTTTTCACGTACTGACGGAATTGAATGAATCAAGTAGTGGAACTCATGAGATCTCGGTAATCTGGGGAGCGAAATATTTCGGAATGATGTAATTAATTCGAATAGAGCCTAAAATTATGCCGTAATAATTGTTTCCATATTCATATGAGATTTTCACTTTTCACGTACTGACGGAATGGCATGAATGCAGGAGATGTACTCATGAGTTCTCGGTAATTTGAGGAGCAAAAAATTTCGGAAAAAGGTTACTAATTAGTTTGAATAGAGCCTAAAATCATGCCGTAATAATTGTTTCCATATTCATATGAGATTTGCATTTTTCACGTACTGACGGAATTGAATTAATCAAGTAGTGGAACTCATGAGATCTCGGTAATCTGGGGAGCGAAATATTTCGGAATGATGTAATTAATTCGAATAGAGCCTAAAATTATGCCGTAATAATTGTTTCCATATTCATATGAGATTTTCACTTTTCACGTACTGACGGAATGGCATGAATGCAGAAGATGTACTCATGAGTTCTCGGTAATTTGAGGAGCAAAAATTTCGGAATAGGGTTAATAATTAGTTTGAATAGAGCCTAAAATCATGCCGTAATAATTGTTTCCATATTCATATGAGATTTGCATTTTTCACGTACTGACGGAATTGAATTAATCAAGTAGTGGAACTCATGTGATCTCGGTAATCTGAGGAGCAAAAAATTCCCAAATGATGTAATTAATTAATTTGAGTAGAGCCTAAAATTATGCCGTAATAATTGTTTCCATATTCATATGAGATTTTCACTTTTCACGTACTGACGGAATGGCATGAATGCAGAAGATGTACTCATGGGTTCTCGGTAATTTGAGGAGCACAAAATTTCGGAATAGGGTAATAAATTAGTTTGAATAGAGCCTAAAATTATGTCGTAATAATTGTTTCCATATTATTATGAGATTTGCATTTTTCACGTACTGACGGAATTGAATGAATCAAGTAGTGGAACTCATGAGATCTCGGTAATCTGAGTAGCAAAAAATTCCGGAATGATGTAATTAATTAGTATGAATAGAGCCTAAAATTATGCCGTAATAATTGTTCCCATATTCATATGAGATTTTCACTTTTCACGTACTGACGGAATGGCATGAATGCAGAAGGTGTACTCATGGGTTCTCGGTAATGTGAGGAGCCAAAAATTCCGGAATGATGTAATTAATTAGTTCGAATAGAGCCTAAAATTATGCCGTAATAATTGTTCCCATATTCATATGAGATTTTCACTTTTCACGTACTGACTGAATGGCATGAATGCAGTAGATGTACTCATGAGTTCTCGGTTATTTGAGGAGCAAAAAATTTCGGAATAGGGTTATTGATTAGTTTGAATAGAGCCTAAAATTATGCCGTAATAATTGTTTCCATATTCATATGAGATTTGCATTTTTCACGTACTGACGGAATTGAATGAATCAAGTAGTGAAACTCATGAGATCTCGGTAATGTGAGGAGCCAAAAATTCCGGAATGATGTAATTAATTAGTTTCAATAGAGCCTAAAATTATGCCGTAATAATTGTTTCGATATTCATATGAGATTTTCACTTTTCACGTACTGACGGAATGGCATGAATGCAGAAGATGTACTCATGGGTTCTCGGTAATTTGAGGAGCACAAAATTTCGGAATAGGGTAATAAATTAGTTTGAATAGAGCCTAAAATTATGCCGTAATAATTGTTTCCATAGTCATATGAGATTTTCACTTTTCACGTACTGACGGAATTGCATGAATGCATTCGATGTACTCATGAGTTCTTGGTAATTTTAGGAGCAAAAAATTTCGGAATAGGGTAATTAATTAGTTTGAATAGAGCCTAAAATTATGCCGTAATAATTGTTTCCATATTCATATGAGATTTGCATTTCTCACGTACTGACGGAATTGAATGAATCAAGTAGTGGAACTCATGAGATCTCGGTAATGTGAGGAGCCAAAAATTCCGGAATGATGTAATTAATTAGTTTGAATAGAGCCTAAAATTATGCCGTAATAATTGTTTCCATATTCATATGAGATTTTCACTTTTCACGTACTGACGGAAATGCATGAATGCAGAAGATGTACTCATGGGTTCTCGGTTATTTGAGGAGCAAAAAATATTAGAATAGTGTAATTAATTAGTTTGAATAGAACCTGAAATTATGCCGTAATAATTCTTTCCATATTCATATGAGATTTGCATTTTCCACGTACTGACGGAATTGGATGAATGCAGTAGAAGTACTCACGAGTTCAGGATAAATTGAGGAGCAAAAAATTTCGGAATAGGCTAATTAATTAGTTTGAATAGAGTCTAAATTTATTATGATATTCAAATTATTCTGAAGTGTTGATTTACGATTGGGTTCTGCTAGCTTAACCGTAAAACTAGCAGAACCCAGTCTTTTTTTAAAAAAAAGTAAATTCAGAAATTTGGTAATGGGTTCAAACGTGAGCCCAAAGAGAGCCTAAAATTATGGTGTAATCAGATTTTTCTTAAGATATCGATTAGCTTGGTGGTTCTTCTAGCTTAACGTTAAGCTAGCAGAACCCGCGATTTCTCCGACAATTAAGGAGCAAAAAATTTTTGAATAGGGTAATAAATTAGCCTAAAATGAGCCTAAAATTATGGCCAAAAAAAAATCGAAAATTCGAAAGTGGTTCTGTTAGCTTAACGGGGGTCTCATAATTTCTGAAATCGTGTGAATCAGATCCGGACAAGAAAAATTTCAGACTTTTCCTATTTTTGTGAATATTGGATCCAAATTTGAAATTATTCGGTTGATTAGTTAAACGAGTTATCGAACTGTCAAATTTCATTCATGAGATGAACATCTCCCTGTATATCTCAAATTAAGGCACTCAGGCGTAGTGCGACCAGATTTAGTAGATTTTTTGTATTTTCATTAAGTTTTTAGTTGGAAGAAATCGTTTGGTTTTAAAAAATCTAACCGAAACGGCCGGGAATGACTAGACTCTAGAATGTTCCGATGAATCAATTCATTGTTCATTGAGGTTTCTCGTTCAACGTGAATCTACCTACTTAAACGTAATAAAATCATAAAACTTCTTTGGTGGCTGTCGGCTAAAAATAAATACAAAGAATGATGGAATATCCCAAGGGCACCTCATTAAAAACAGATGGTGTTTAAACTTCAGTTGAAAATATGCCCAAATCTCAAATTTGTTCTATTAAGTGAAAAAAAATTGTTGTAACTGGAATTTCATTGACAAATTTGAGTGGCTGAATATTTCGAATTTGAATATATTCATTTAACATAACAAAATCGTTTTTTTGATGACCTTTATTTTATAGAGAATTTTTACGAAGATATATATTTGTATTTCCAATCGATTCAATTATTTAGATTCATATCTTTTTATAATATGTGGCTATGGGAGCAATTGTTCAATTGTTGAAAGCACATAAAAAGAAAATCAAAAATATACTGCCGTTTCAATTGAAAAGAGCGTATGTGCAAAAAAGGAGATTCGAGATATTTGTCTTTGAAGACTTTCATTTCATCCACAGATTCAATTGAATTAATATGAAAAAAAAATACATGACAATGCATGTTTACTTACAAACTTTAACCCTATATATCACTACATAATAGGATCCTTTTGTTAGTATTTCAGATTCAATTTCGAAACGTATCTTGTATTTAATACCTCGAACACTCATATTCGAAGAATTTTGTATTTGATTGATATATCTTTGCCGATGATTGCATGTTTTTGGCATTATTCTAAGTTATTTGGGAAAAAAACTTTTATGGAAATGAGTAATTTCTGAAAAAAAAACACACAAATGACATAAACGATTTTCACGATGTCATAGGTAAAATTCGATCCATTCTTTCACGATTTCCTTAAAATTTCTTGTTTTATTTTTGAATCTGTAGGCATCTCTACTACCTATCCAATTCATGAAGTAAAATTCAACCATAAGAGACATTAGAATAAAGTGTATTATGAATAAAGTGAAAATATAATGCAGCGCTATGTGTGAAATTTTGTCAATAAGTATGACAGTAGATTTTTGATAGATTTTTAGTATATTTCTGCGGCAAGTTTAGTAGATTCATCATATTCCAATCTGGTCATGCTGCTCAGGCGATTGAAACCTCTTGATACGAGTCCTCTATGATGACCTTCATTCAGGGTATACGTTTGTCGCATTCTTCCCGGGACCCACTGTATATGAAAGATAGATGTTTTGCTATTATTTTTATTGGAATATATATCGAATTAAGTCCGAAAATAGTTCTGTGAAGTGAATTCAAAATCCATATTTGAATAACTTGTTCCCTTTCATTTTCATTTTGTCCATTCTTTTTTATTTTGATAATCCTGTTTATATTGTCAACTCTGAAAAATAAAAACCTCATTTTTCCATTCGCGAAAATTTACTATTTCGAATCAGATCGCTCCTATAAAGTTCTTGTGAACTTCTTCTCCTTCCCGTCCATAATCTTACATATGTTTATAGGAACACTAATTTATTCCGATTAAAAAACTCCACTTTCAACAGTTCCTACTGAAGTGCTTAGTGCTTAGTGCTCGAAATTTCGAATTACTTTTACAAAGTGCTTAGTAATCGCGAGTCTTTCGTGAAAATCGGTGCTTAGTGCTTGGTGCTCGAAGCCTTTTTTTTTCGAGTGCTTAGTGCTTAGTGCTCAAGCACTTTTTTTCAGTGCTCGTCACAGCTCTGATTTTGATATTGCTGTTATTCTTGTGTATTCATTTATTGTGTGCTTGAAAGAATATGAGTCCACTAGTGAGGTCATTCAGTAGAGTTCATTGCTTGCCACCTTGAAATCAATGTTCATATCACCTGCAATGAAGGCTATCCTATTTTGATTAGTTAATATCTCAAATAGTTGCTCAAGTTTTTCATAAAATGCATTTAGGTTTCCTTTGTTTAGTGGTCTATATATACTTATTATCATGAATCTGTCTTGACCTATTATACTTTCAATTCCTGCACACTCGAAGATGTCATCGACAGATAGAGTGTTTATGTTTTGTGCCCCTCTGAACTTAGTTCCGTATACTGCTGCACCATATCCATTTTTTCTGCAGTGGAAGCTAGCCAGTTCAAAATTGGGAATCACGTGGTGCTTGAATTCATGTTTCTTCTTCCAGTGTTCTGTTATTGCTAAAAATTTACAAGTTGAGTGTTCTTTTAAAACTACATTTAACTCATCTATACAATTCCCAATTGACTGTGCATTTTGATGTATGAGACCAATTTTGTTTATCTCCTTTTTTGTATTGTTTAATTTCTTATTGGTTTCATTTGAGAATGAGCTTTTTGATGCAGTATTACTTGATGACAAAGTAGCTGATGGTGGACATGACCGAATGATTGCGCCCCTGAGTTTATAATATATCATTGAATGTATAGAATGGGCACTTATCTCTGATCATTACTGTGCTATTGAGTGTTTGTTGTCATATTTTTATTGAAATATGTTGAAAGAATTTGATCTTGATTTGTGAATTTATTTGAACACTGGCTACTGAATTATATTTTGTTTATTTAGAAGTCACGTACAGGCTCAAGCCTCTGTGATTATATGCTTATACCCTGTAGCTTACAGAATAAACCATTTTATCATCTCGACTTTTGCCTATACGCGAAGCATTTCTCCTCAGTTCTGCTTCTCACTCCTCGCTAAGAGGAACATTCACTCAATCCCAGATATTTAAAATATCAGAAGGGTAGAGCTCGGTCGTGTCCGGTCCTTGTGGTCCCCCTGGTTCTCGTCGAACTTCTGGTCCTCTTACACGTGATCCTGTGACCTGTCCTTCGCTTCCTAGGAATTTTCTCACCGTCCTTGCAGTACCTAAAAGAACAGCTTTTTGCATTATATTACATATATACTCACTAAGTCCCAGTTGCTTGTTCTACTCATAGTAGCTCGATATCTGGATCCTGAAAATGAATCGTCGAATAGAAGTTCAGCTGAGAGGTGGTTGCTTTTCAAGGCGGCAGCTAAGATTAAAAGTCCAAATAAAGCCTTCAGTTCACTTATTGACGTTAGAGAAGTGGATGCGTTTTGTGTTTTATACTTTTCTTGCAAGACAACTATTCTTTGATTCGTATAAATTAGTTTGTCTGACAGTACGTCACCGTTGAAAATTAGAAGAAACGCATCGAGAGGCTCAGAAAGCGCTTTAGCTGGGCCAACTCGACCAGGTCTGATATAAACCACATTTCTTGCCGGAGTTTTCCCCTTTTCAGGTATTGGCGGTGTATCACTCCACTTATACCCATCTTTTCCAAAGAAATTATTTGGAAGAATGCTTTCCTCTTGGTTTTCCTCATTCAATGGTGTTCGTCCTGAGCATGAGCTGACTGAGTGTGAGGTGGATGGAATAGCATCTTTGGCTAATTTTTCTTTTTTTGCAGTCGATCCTTCGGAAATAATACCTTGTATTCTTTTCTGGTCCCGTCTCCATATGGTTTGCAGCTCCTCAGCGTATGAATCCTCATCTAATGGATCTGGAACATAATCTCTATCGGCAATGCTGTCGTCGCTGTCATAATCAGCATCTATTTCTTCCGGATTTTTTTCTTCTGAATCGCTTATATCACTAAAATCGCTTGCTGCAAGAATTTCTTCTAAATCTTTATCACTTAATTTTTTTTTAGAACTTAAAATATCTTTCGCAGTCATTTTGGCTAGAAAAAATGCAAATTTATAAGGAAAAAAATATAACTCTAAAAATTATACTCACGTTTCCGCCAATCATACGTCAAAAATACGTGTTGTGATTTATAGGTAAACGCCAACGATACGTAAAATTTACGTGTGGATTTTCACTCCTAGCACTGTAACACCACAGACTAACCAGACAATTCACTCTGCCGTTTTTAGGCACGGCGTTTCGTTGACCTTGAATTTCACTATGAACTACTGTAGTAAAAAATGACAAAGATAACCGAACTTCCCACTCTTTCTAAAAGGTTCAAAACGCATGTGATTTGTCAGATTAACCCATTCAAATTTTTGAATTCACCCGACTGCTTATATTCAACTCCTATTCTCTTTGAATATTGAATAATAAGCTAAATTTATCACACCTCAAGAATTAAAAATTACACCACACTTCTAACAATACACTAAAATAACTTAGTGTGAAAGTATGTATCAAAAATGAAATTCCTTGGAATACTAGCATGATTCTAAAAAAAAAACGTCTATTGGTTGCTTCTTAGAATCTCATTAATGTTCTAAGGGTTGCTTGGTATCTCTGAGATTCAAAAAATCTTTTTCGTCTTACTGACGAATGACTCCTCTGTTTACGGCAGACTATGATTGCAAGGAGAGCTCGAGCAGCGATCCTACATTGAGAGAAATATTTGAATGTAGAATTATTTGCGATTAATATTTTAAATCAAGCAAGAACAAAATAAAATTTATTTTCTTAGAACCGTCATTTTCAATAACATAACCTAAGCGAACGCAAAATCCACGATTCAAATTGAACTATCGCTGCGATTAGTCGAAAGAATCAATCTAGCTCTCTGATTGGTCACCCCGAATCACCCCGAACTCATTCATAAATACGAGTAGAGCGAATTCGAGGTCAACGAAACGGCGGTGACGATTTCCTTTGTAAATGCATAGAGTGAAACATCTGTAGTAATCTGTGGTAACACACTAAAACCGACTGATGTGATGCCGCATTCGGCGGCACTTATGGGTCTAAGGAGTGGGGAAAGCACTGGCGGGCGCTCGTCCCGCGGAAACAGATATCTAGGTTGTAATAGTTAGAAATTTAAAAGACATACGTAAATTTTACGTGTGTTGGCGTTCTAGGGTTGAAAAATTTCTTGTTTTATTTTTGAATCTGTAGGCATCTCTACTACCTATCCAATTCATGAAGTAAAATTCAACCATAAGAGACATTAGAATAAAGTGTATTATGAATAAAGTGAAAATATAATGCAGCGCTATCTGTGAAATTTTGTCAATAAGTTTGACAGTAGATTTTTGATAGATTTCTGAACGCTGTTGTTAAATTTTTAGTATATTTCTGCGGCAAGTTTAGTAGATTCATCATATTCCAATCTGGTCATGCTGCTCAGGCGATTGAAACCTCTTGATACGAGTCCTCTATGATGACCTTCATTCAGGGTATACGTTTGTCGCATTCTTCCCGGGACACCCTGTATATGAATGATAGATGTTTTGCTATTATTTTTATTGGAATATATATCGAATTAAGTCCGAAAATGGTTCTGTGAAGTGATTTCATAGAAATAAACAGATAATCTGTAATTTTTTTTACAGTGTTCGACCTGATATTTCAAACAACCTTTGAAGAAAACATTGAAATCCGAAAATGCACGTTATATTCATATATTGATGTGATTTTACGATTAGGATTTCAAAAATAAGAATGATTCAGATATAAAATATTGATGAATGTGATAAATTTGTCGATTTCTTTATTATTAATAATAATAACAGTCTTTATTTCAAATCTTTAACATTTATGTGAATGGTCTTCTAAAAATGAATACCCGTGGTAAAATATTCAGTTTCGCCGACGATACCACTGTGGTATACGAAGGTAATACATGGGAGGAGGTGAGAAACGTGGCTGAGACAGAATTTAAAATTATTGTAAATTGGCTGCGATATAACAAATTGACTCTGAATACGGATAAAACTGTCTATTTAGCATTCTCAATTTATGAATCTGGACAGCCAAACCTGGGGTCCTTGAATGTCGGAGATGTCTGTATAAAGGAGTCGGAAACTGTAAAATATTTGGGAGTTATTGTGGACAGGAATATGAAATGGGATCACCACTGCAACTTCATTGTAAAAAAACTTCGGGGAATGCTGCGGAAGTTCAAGTTCTTAAGAAGTCATCTGGATATCCGGCACCTTAGGATGTTGTACATTTCTCTGGTCCAGCCTCATTTAAGCTACGGAAATGTAGCATGGGGAGCTACATACGATTCCCACCTGGCACAAGTTCTTGTCATCCAAAAGTGGTTACTAAGAGTGATATATAATAAAATACCTACCTTCCCTAGTGACGAGTTGTTCAGGATATCTGATGTCCTGGATGTCCGTCAACTTTATTGTATGAAACTGCTTGGCCAGGTATACACCAATAAAATAACTATTGATCAGGTTGATCACTCTCATTTTACCAGAAAAAGAGACACCACATTTAAGAGAACAAGATGTAGGAAGAGCATCGGTCAGCGTTGTTCTTCATACCTGGCACCAAGAATATATGGAGTCTTTCCTGTTGGCCATAGAACCTTGAGGCCCATGTATAAATTCAAAAGGGCTGCTCGACTCTGGATCTTGAGTGTCGGTCGTAGAGTTATAAGTGACTTCATTAACCAGTGCTAGACTATTCAAGGTGCGAAATTCGCGGATCAGAAACTCGATTGTGACTGGATTTTTTTTTTTTTTCATGTTTCGGAAACGGAGTGGGCAAACATTTATTAGGGTGAATAATTGGGAGAGAACTGATGGTTTTTTGTATTTTTTTTCTGTTTGGGATTCATGTGTCTTCGGCTAAGAAAGTGTATGTTCAAAATGCAGTTTAGGAGCGTACAGGCAAGATAATCCTTATTATCAAGCCTCTGCTACCTTATTGTTTATTTGTTCATGTAATATACCTTATACAAATAAACTATATTATTATTATTATTATAATCACTCTATGTTACAACACAAACAAAATTTGAAAGTGTCCGGAGAATTTCCATCTTGACGAGTTTCTATCTTCAATTCAGTATAGGTGAAAATATTTCAACTGCATTTCAGATGTAAATACGGCTCTCCGCACGTTTGATTATTTAATTACTCTTCTTTGTAATTGGTAGACCCAGTGCACTAATTCTTCTGTAGGGTTTTTTTTCCGAAATTCGAAACATGTTTATTTCATCCGGGTTTGCATTTTAAGAATCCCGAAATATAGATGAATACACAAAAAATTCCTTAGTGAATTTTTTTTCACTTCTCTTGAAACATCATAAGACGTCGAAAATGTATTTAAAGTTTATATCTAACATCGTTGAAAATTTGTGCAGTAAAACGGTCTGCGCGAAAATTTGAAGTAAACGTCTCAATTTAGTTTTTAGTGATGTTTCCAAATTTTAAAACAGATTTTCAAAATTCCGATGTACAAGGTGTTGTTAAGAGGATTCAAGCGATTAATAATTTTTTGTTAACCCGGACCTGGATTTTCAAGGCGGCTATTGCATAATACGTTTGGGCTCTCAATTAGGAAATATTTGCCAAATATGAAGAAAATATACCGGGTGGTTCGTTTGATATGGCCTCAGAAAGAAACGAGCAAAATTCATAAAACACCCTGTATCTCCGCTATGAAGACAATAATACCCAATAAATGGGGTATCTTCCTAACCGCCTCGGTGCTACCTATGGACCTGTGAAGTATTTCCATTTCCCAATGAAACACCCTGTATATCATATAAATCCCTATAGTTCAGATGTTACGGAATCCTATAATCATCAAGACGTTCATAATTTGAGTTGGTTGGATGGTTCAAAATGAATTTTTATTTATGTGAACTATCTTTCCTGCCAGATGTTGTTGATAAATATTTTCTCCAATCATTCCATGCGGCTTGGGTAGGTCATAAAAAGTCATAAAAGCTGTTCGGGATTTGCCAAAAGAACGGTTCTATAAGATTTGTTCTGGTTTGAAAACAAATTTTACCTTGGAAATATGCATTTGAAACAGAAAATTATTAAAATATGAACTTCAACTCGAATATACATTGAAATATACAGTTATGCAAATGCATATTAATCCGAATCCTAGTTATGGTTTTACCAAACTAGTCGATTTTGTGATCAAGGAAATATTGGATAATTTTTTCAAGATATTTTGTTTGAAATTTTTATGTTTCTGGTTGAGCCAACCGTATAATATTAATTACGACTCTTGAGATTGTTATTTAACATCTAAAGGCAACATTTGATTTATATTGAATTGAAAGTATCGAAATCTTCGGAAAAAAATTCGAACGACTATATCTACGGAATTCCTTGTAGGATTTCGACTAACTAAACAGCAACATTCGTTATTTGAAGACATCCTGAAAATTTCAAGTTATAATATCTCTTCCAGAATTATCATTATTTCGGCCGGACGAACAGAATCGAATTTCAGGACGGATTCATCATCAGTGAATCGAACCCTCGGTCGAAATTTATTGTTTTTGACCATCTCTGGCACAAAATTCATAAATTACAGAAATTATGACGAAATAATAAAGCTGAACAACAGCTCAAAAATATATAGTCGTAAGTTTTCAAGTATGGAATAATAACTCATCACATTTGTCCCTTCCGTGCAGGTTCCTGCTATTTGAAATTCAATCTATATGTTGGTTAACTAGTATCATTCATTTTTGTGACAATTCAATTTTTACTTTCATTTAAATATTGTCAAACATTTTTCTACACATAAAAATTAGTGTTAAAAATTCAAAATCCATATTTGAATAACTTGTTCCCTTTCATTTTCATTTTGTCCATTCTTTTTTATTTTGATAATCCTGTTTATATTGTCAACTCTGAAAAATAAAAACCTCATTTTTTCATTCGCGAAAATTTACTATTTCGAATCAGATCGCTCCTATAAAGTTCTTGTGAACTTCTTCTCCTTCCCGTCCATAATCTTATATATGTTTATAGGAACACTAATTTATTCCGATTGAAAAACTCCACTTTCAACAGTTCCTACTTAAGTGCTTAGTGCTCGAAATTTCGAATTACTTTTACAAAGTGCTTAGTAATCGCGAGTCTTTCGTGAAAATCGGTGCTTAGTGCTTGGTGCTCGAAGCCCTTTTTTTTCGAGTGCTTAGTGCTTAGTGCTCAAGCACTTTTTTTCAGTGCTCGTCACAGCTCAGATTTTGATATTGCTGTTATTCTTGTGTATTCATTTATTGTGTGCTTGAAAGAATATGAGTCCACTAGTGAGGTCATTCAGTAGAGTTCATTGCTTGCCACCTTGAAATCAATGTTCATATCACCTGCAATGAAGGCTATCCTATTTTGATTAGTTAATATCTCAAATAGTTGCTCAAGTTTTTCATAAAATGCATTTAGGTTTCCTTTGTTTAGTGGTCTATATATACTTATTATCATGAATCTGTCTTGACCTATTATACTTTCAATTCCTGCACACTCGAAGATGTCATCGACAGATAGAGTGTCTATGTTTTGTGCCCCTCTGAACTTAGTTCCGTATACTGCTGCACCATATCCATTTTTTCTGCAGTGGAAGCTAGCCAGTTCAAAATTGGGAATCACATGGTGCTTGAATTCATGTTCCTTCTTCCAGTGTTCTGTTATTGCTAAAAATTTACAAGTTGAGTGTTCTTTTAAAACTACATTTAACTCATCTATACAATTCCCAATTGACTGTACATTTTGATGTATGAGACCAATTTTGTTCATCTCATTTTTTGTATTGTTTAATTTCTTATTGGTTTCATTTGAGAATGAGCTTTTTGATGCAGTATTACTTGATGACAGAGTAGCTGATGGTGGACATGACCGAATGATTGCGCCCCTGAGTTTATAATATATCATTGTATGTATAGAATGGGCACTTATCTGTGATCATTACTGTGCTATTGAGTGTTTGTTGTCATATTTTTAGTGAAATATGTTGAAAGAATTTGATCTTGATTTGTGAATTTATTTGAACACTGGCTACTGAATTATATTTTGTTTATTTAGAAGTCACGTACAGGCTCAAGCCTCTGTGATTATATGCTTATACCCTGTAGCTTACAGAATAAACCATTTTATTATCTCGACTTTTGCCTATACGCGAAGCATTTCTCCTCAGTTCTGCTTCTCACTCCTCGCTAAGAGGAACATTCACTCAATCCCAGATATTTAAAATATCAGAAGGGTAGAGCTCGGTCGTGTCCCGTCCTTGTGGTCCCCCTGGTTCTCGTCGAACTTCTGGTCCTCTTACACGTGATCCTGTGACCTGTCCTTCGCTTCCTAGGAATTTTCTCACCGTCCTTGCAGTACCTAAAAGAACAGCTTTTTGCATTATATTACATATAATATACTCACTAAGTCCCAGTTGCTTGATATTCCTCTTGAGATTTTTGGGCACTATTTCAGTTGTTGAGATGATAATTGGAATAGTTTTCGTTGATATCATTCCCCACTGACGCTTTTTCTGAAATTCGAGGTGCCTATATTTTGAAATTTTTTCGACCTCCTTTTGACGCAGGTTGTTGTTATTTGGTATTGCTACGTCAACAAGTAATGCTTTCTTTTGATGTTTATCGACTAGTAATATATCAGGTCTATGGTGAGAGACTGTTTTATCAGTCAAAACTGTACGATCCCAGTACAGCTTATAGTGTTCGTTTTCCAGGATGGTCTCCGGTCGGTACTGGTAATATGGCATTTTTTCAGAATGAATTAGTGTTAATATGGTTGCCAATTCTTGGTGTAGTATCTTTCCTACTGCATCGTGTCTCCCTTTATATTCATTTCCTGCGAACATTTGACATCCTCCCGTGATATGTTGTATTGTCTCATTTGTTGGACACCTATATCGGAATCGATCGTCAGTAATAGTTCGATCCTTTATGATATGCCTGCCGTAATTTCTAGTTGAGATCACTTGATCTTGGATGGCTAAAAGAAACCTTCCGTTTCTGGGTACATTGCACCTGATGTGAGCCAATAGTTTGACGCTTCAATGTCGACATGATCCTGGTTCACCTCGTTGAAATGTCTTCCATGCAGGGGCTTGTCTCTCCATCTTTCCAGTTTTTCTTGGTTGTATGAAAATTGCTCCTTGTGAAGTTGTAAAGGTGTTGATTCATCTGCTTCACACAGTATTTTGTAGAACTCTGATGTACTTGCTTGATCTCTGAAGTATTCCCGTAGGCTTTCTATCTGCCCACTAGCAAGTTCCATGATGTCCGTAAGACCTCTGCCTCCTTTATTTCTCGGCAGTGTAGTCCTCTCAATGCTCCTTTTCGGATGGTGCTTGTTTGCTTTTGTCATCAACGTTCTCATCTTACGTTGCAAGTTTTCGATGTCTGTTTTGCTCCATGGAACTATACCGAACGAGTATGTTAGAATTGAACATGCATATGCGTTGATGGTTCTCGTCATGTTCCTGCTGTTGAGATTTGTTTTTAAGATTTTTTTGATTCTCTTTATGAACTCAGTCGTTAAGTAATCTAATATATTAAGTCCAATAAGAGCAAAAACTTTAAAAAAGTACAATTCAACCTGTCCAAAAATGTACGGAAACCCCAAAATACACAAAGAAGGAATACCCATGAGACCAATAGTTTCAACTATAAATGGACCAATGGCGAATATCTGTAAGATAGTAACTGACATTTTAAGTAAATCATATGACAAAAATAATGATTACTATGTGAGGGACTCTTTCCAATTTGCTGAGTTCATAAATAACTTCCAACTACCTGAAGATTATGTCATTATATCATTGGACGTAGTAAATTTATTCGGAAACATCTCAAAAGACTTAATAATGAAGATCATCGAACAAAAATGGCATACAATAGGACAGAACACCGAAATTCCAAGAGAACTATTTATCGAACTAGTCAACTTCATTCTTACACATAACCAATTTTCATATAAACATGAATGGTACCAACAGACTTTTGGATGTTCAATGGGTTCCGAGGCAAGTCCCATACTCGCACAATATACATGGACGATTTGTTAAATGAAGTCATCAAAAAACTCAATTACAGATTAGCATTCCTTAAAAAATTCGTAGACGATCTCATCACTGCTCTACCTGAGTCAGAAATAGAAAACACTCTGGAAATTTTCAATAGTTATGATCCAAACTTAAAATTCACGATTGAAAAGGAAGATGAAAAAAGATCCGTTCCATTCTTAGACACAAGATTATATAGAGTAGAAGGTAGAATTCATTTAAATTGGTACAAAAACCCACTGCCTCAAACAAGATTATAAATTACCACTCAGACCATCCAATGAAAATGAAACTAAATAGCATAAAAGAGATGAATAGAAGAATAGAGAAAATTTGCCACCCAACATTTATAAAAGACTCCAAAGAGAAGTTTAAGAAGATTCTAGAAGAAACATCCTATCCATCAAGATTAATATCGAAAATATTATATTCAACACACCATGACAACAATGTAGAAGAAGCTCCTCCACCAGAAAATCCAACAACAGATGAAATTAAATTTGGAAGTATGCCAAACATCAAGAATCTTACGAATAAAATCATAAACTGCTTCAAAGAAGAGAATGTAAAAATAGCTCAATACAATGTAAAGTCAGTAAAAAGCCTGTTCAGCAAATTAAAAGATAAAACACCAAAAATGGTTCAATCAAATGTGATTTACAAGGTTGAGTGTAAGGATTGTAATGGAAAATATGTGGGACAGACAACACAATGGTTAAAAAGCAGAATATCGCTACACAAAAGTGACATTAGAAAAGAAAATCAAAGATGTGCTTTGGCAAAACACTCCATTGAAAGAAAACATGAATTCGATTTCGATCCAGTTGAGGTACTGGACAAGCATGCAAACTATAATAAAAGGCTGATACTGGAGATGGTCCACATTAACAAGGAAACTGACGTAGTTAACAAGAAGTTAGACACTCAAAATTTAAGTAACATTTATACATACCTACTTACCTGCCCAAATAGAGAACCATATTATGAAGGCCCTAGAGATGAATGATGAGAGATAAGATATTAGATTTTCTGTATATTTTTTGTATGTTTTTCCTGTTTTTCTTTTGTTTTTGAGATTGTCATAGTCATTAAATAAGAAAATATTACATTAAAAATAATCGTACATCAAACTGGTTAAAAAAATCATAAAACCAAGTCCAAAATAAAATTAGTTATTAACAAATCGAGAATTTTCAATATGTCGAATGTTTTTCTTTTGTTTTTGAAGTTATTATAGTTATTACATAAGACAATGTTACAATTAAAAATAATCATACATCAAACTGGTTAAAAAATCATACAACCAAGTCCAAAATAAAAATTAATTACTAACAAGTCGAGAATTGTCAATATGTCAAATGTCAGACAGTGAACTGAATGAAAGAGGAAAGAGAAAAAAAGATTAAAATTATAAAATTAATGCGTAATATTACACGAAGTAGGAGAAGATTTGTATTTTGGCTAGTTTAAAGTTTAAGAATTTCAAAATTTCGAAAAATTATCATTATAAGAGTTATAGGAATCTCAAATTCTGTAAGTTTGTGTGTTTCTTTTTATTTGAATACATGTGACTGATAAAGACCTTTGTAGTAGCCTTGAGGATGGAATAAAATATTCCGAAAGCTTGGCAAGAGAAAAAAGAGTTTTTCTTTATTAAACCTGGTCGAGACCCTTAGGAAAGCAACTTTATATATATATATATATATATATATATATATATATATATATATATATATATCGGGTGTCCCAAGGTGAGTGGCCTATTAGATTATTATGGAAACTATTGATGGTAAAGATTTCAAATTTTGTGGATAGATATTTGGCCATGTAAGGTATATTTTTAAAATAATTTCACATTTCCAGTGTTGCCGGATGTACGACAATTTGGCAACAACTTTGTTATTTTGAATGGGACATCCGGTATTTCTATTTTTTTTATGATACTCCATAAAATATTAAATCTATTCACTCTTACTTTTTCATCCCTATCTTTAACGGTTTTTGAGTTATTAATTATTTTTCGAAATTTTAGATCAAATTGGCGTATTACGAAAGTGTCTCTAGTTCGCTCAATATTTGAGATTTAAGTCAGAAATTTTGCGAGTCGTTAGATATTGATCTGATCTGTGTCACTGCTTCTGAATTATGGTCGTCAATAATACAGGACGGACCAAGAACAATCATCATTTGCCAAGTTACAAAATTGTAAAAAAGTCTATTTTTTCAAATTAGACACCTAGTATATTTTTCAATTTTTGGAATCAGTACAACACACTCTACAATTTTCCTTTTCACGTCCCTATACCTATCTCAACTGGATTCCGAGTTATATGCGTTATATGTATATATCTTTCTTGAGCCATTATTTATAGAAAAACCTCGGAACAAAACACCTGTTAGGCAATAATTGTTTATTTTGACATTTATGGATTGAACTGATTCATTGATATATCGATCTATGAACGACATAGAGAAAATAACAATACAAAAGAAATTAACGCTTATTGAATCAATGTGAGTTCTAATAAACGCATATAACTCGGAGTCCAGTTGAGATAGGTATAGGGACGTGAATAGAAAAATTGTAGAGTGTGTTGTACTGATTCCAAAAATTGAAAAATATACTAGGTGTCTAATTTGAAAAAATAGACTTTTTACAATTTTGTAACTTGGCAAATGATGATTTTTTTTGGTCCGTCCTGTATTATTGACGACCATAATTCAAATGCAGTGACACAGATCAGATCAATATCTAACGACTTGCAAAATTTCTGACTTAAATCTCAAATATTGAGCGAACTAGAGTCATTTTCTTAATACGCCAATTTGATCTAAAATTTCGAAAAATAATTAATAACTCAAAAACCGTTGAAGATAGGGATGAAAAAATAAGAGTGAATAGATTTAATATTTTATGGAGTATCATAAAATATCATAAAAAAATAGAAATACCGGATGTCCCATTCAAAATAACAAAGTTGTTGCCAAATTGTCGTTCATCCGGCAACACTGGAAATGTGAATGTATTTTAAAAATGTACCTTATATGGCCAAATATCTATCTACAAAATTTGAAATCTTTACCATCAATAGTTTCCATTATAATCTAATAGGCCACTCACCTTGGGACACCCGATATATATATTTTTTTTTTTTTTTTCTTTTTTTTTTTTTAATCACCGTTGTAGGGTAAGGTTTCGAGGTTGCCGGTTCCTCACAGAACAAGGCAACACTCAATTGCTAGTGAGGAAACTTCTCACAATTCTCGTGGTCCACAAGATCACCTCCTTCCTTCGATAATGATCGCCGGTGATCGTTTTTAGTCGGTTTTAACAACTCATAATACACTACGCCGAGCTGAACCCACCAAATACTGAGCTTAGAACCGAGAATATTCGGTTTGGCCGTCGACGTGGAAGCATGGCCGGGATATCCCCATAATTTTATGCGCTTGGGATTATCGTAATGAACCCATTTTTCGTCTCCAGTCCCAATCCGATGCAGAAATGCCTTCCGTCTTTGCCTTGCAAGCAGCTGTTCACGAACAAACAAACTCCGTTCAAACACCTCCCGGCTTCAACTCGTACGGCACCCAATTTCCTTGTTTCTGAATCATTCCTATGACTGTCAAGCGTTTTGAAATGGCTTGTAGTAATAATGATCCTGCCAATTATTGTTGCGTTTGACATGAGTCTTGATCAAGTATTGCCTCCAATTCTGCATCTTCAAAAACCTTTTCTCTTCCTCCGCGATGCTGTTCTTCGACATCAAAATCACCAATCTTGAAGCGTTGAAACCACTCTCGGCACGTTCTTTCACTAATAGCGGCCTCACCATAGGTATTTGAGAGCAATCGATGAGCCTCAGCCGCAGATATATTCATATTTCATTAGAAAATTAAAACTTCCCTCAAATGACGAGAATTTGGCTTGTAAGCTGACATGGTTAATCGTGAATAACTTTATGATGCAGACAAAAATCGACTAACATGTCAATGGCATTATGTTCACAAATATCTAAACTTATTGTATGACATCTACGATATATTTATTTCGAGTACCACTTACCGTTACAGCCATCTATTGCAAAACGGTGGAAGCAAAGTTGTACGCCTTATACAGGGTGATTCCGGAGGAGACCTTATAGAAATATTCATATAAATATCTAAATATAAATATTTTTGAGAGGTTAGGCTTGATATCGGTGTAATCTGAGATTTGGTCCCATAGAAAAACTCGAAGCTCATAACGGCGAACCCCTCAAAATTTAAGGCTAAGAGCGCCCTTGATTTGTCGTAATGGAAAGTTATTTGCATCAAATATTTTCATGTGAGCAAGGGCGAAACGGTATGTTCTAGGGAAAAAATCATATAGAAATCCACCCTAGAATCAACATAGTATACCGAGTGAATCGTCTTAAATCAGCTAATGGTACAGTTTCCGAAAAAAATCTTTTATTTTCTAGACGGATACCCAGTGAAGGATCTACCGGCATCGTGACGGGGTCCAAGGGGCGGAGCCCCTTCGGCGAGCAGAGCGAGTATCAGTATATAAATATGTATGTGTTTATGTGTGCTTTCATATATATGTATTTTATTCAAACTTTTTCATAATTGAGTGTCAAGATTATCATGTGACACATGAATAAATAAATAAATGAGATATAACATGGACAGCGAAAGCTTTGTCTTTCTCCTCTTTATCTGTTCGTGTCAGAATATTATGTTTGATTCGTGATTGTGATTATTATATTGTAGATTTTTCTGATGCAAATAAATTTTATTTATTATTATTATTTATTATTATGGATTTTTCGGATTTCCCAATTCATTCACCTATGCTAAAAATATTTCATAATCTGGCCAATTTTCTATTACTTTTTCTGATAAAGTTTACGATAGAATGAATTCTTCACTTTTGTTTCGTGTAATAACAGACTAGAGAATTATGAAGAATTTTTGGAAACAAATAGGGAAAGTATTTTTGATTTCGAGGTTCCGTTGATTGATAAGGGTGAACTTATTTTTCAACTGGATGAGTGTCCCGCATACTATAGGCTAAACATTCGTATATTTTTGAAAGAATTGCTTCCTGATCGAAGGATACTTAGGACGGAGCCTGTTGGCAGATTTTTTTTACTAACTGACCTGTGTACCAAATAGATCTGTTAGCAGTGTAGATTTTTCAGCAAAGAAGACCTACACGTCAGGTAAAACGAGCTATGAAGTCTATTTTTAACAGTTATTTGGATCTATCGATGAGATGTATACTCGTACTAACAATGATTTCTCGTTCCTTTGATTTAGTGAAATTCATTCAACTGGTACTGAGCTAGCGAGCAAAAGCTAATGGTCTAGTCTAGTGTTTTCCTGGATCCTTGTTTCAAATTTACAATACTCTTTTCGTAAGTTGAACTTTTTCAAAGCTGAAGAGTTTAAAAGTCAGTTATTCAAGAGAATTAGGAAAATCTGGGCTAGGTATTAAATTCTCAGATATATTCATATTTCATATTCTCTATTTCGAATAATCATATACTATTCGTCCATCAATTTTACAGATGGAGCGAAAAAAGTACTCACTGGACAAGAGTACTCAAGTATATCCAAAAGATTTAGTGAGCGATAGAAGAGAAGTTTGCTGTGCAAATACCACTTGTAGTATGCATATTCCACTCAACAGTATAATGCCTTCTGATGTGCATATATCTGATATTCAAATCAATGCTTCGTTGCTTTTACCTCTGGAAAAAACTATAAGTGAGAAAAGGGAAGTATTCGATCATGAATTTAGTGTTAATCCTAATGAAGATGATGGTGTAGAAACGAGAGAGTTTGTTCATATGAAAGAGGATGTTTTCGAGAGCAGACTATCAATGTCTGAAGATGGCATACAATGTCACACAGTTGGAATTGATGTTTTGAGTAATACAAAATCTTTAAATAACGTTAAAATTGAAATGGATGAGAATAATGAACGAAATATAGATTCTGACAAAGACATTGATCAATTGAAAATCTATCCACCTCTCAAAATTGAACCATGTGATCAAGTGGTAGAAAATACCGATGCTGAATTTGACATGAAAAAAAATTTCAAAGCAACATCAGAAGAAAATATATTTGCCATATCATCCCATCATACAGATGAAAGTTTATTCAAAAACCATGTTGTAGAAAAAAATCAGATGAAAGGAATTACAAATATTATATTGTCAAAGATAGAGGAAGAAACAATGACCATAATAACTCAAGATGAGGTTGAGTTTGGAGAATCTGTTTTTCTAGTAGAAAATGAAAGTCTGAATCCAGGTAATTCGTCTACTATAAAAGAGGATGATTTATTCATAATCGCTAACATAGGAAATGATATGGAAGAAAAGGTGGAGAGAGATTTAACATTAGTTCCGGAAAAAAACGCAACATCTAAAATCAATGAAATTGATGAAAAACCACAAAACTGGAAGTACGACGGTATCGTTCAGTACTGGGATTCCAGATCGATGGCGATGACATCGGATAAAGTGATGAGTAACATTTTCGATTACGATCTGAGTGAAAGTGTTGAATCTCTTTCATCTGTACCTCCTGGAACGTCTTTCTGGAGTCATCGCATAAGTGACTTCTCCAACAAATTCAATGATGTTATTCCAG
Organism: Harmonia axyridis; assembly: GCF_914767665.1. NCBI lineage: Eukaryota > Metazoa > Arthropoda > Insecta > Coleoptera > Coccinellidae > Harmonia > Harmonia axyridis. Next base: position 17,848,716 of record NC_059507.1, on the reverse strand, counting down.
CCAAGAAAAAGGTATCTGTTAATGATGAAAATGACTCTAGCAGCTTCAGAAAAGGATCTGAAATGTCTGACGCCCTATCTGTGGATACCATGAGCTTTCCAGGAAATTTTACACCACCTCCATTGATAACAAGAAATAAAATAATAGCGATTTTAATGGATAAAAAACAATTCGTTCATCATTGGTTAGAGATTTTCGGAAACCAACTTAAAGAAGAGTCTCTGTTTGTTTCATCACTGTTTTTTTTTCTGGTGTATTACATTTGTTACTTTGTTTCTTATTGTGCAATAGACTTTAAATGTACTTGTGATTAATAAAAAGTTTTTCCTCTTCATTATTCGTTCATGAATTATTAAATACTGAAAATCAAGAAAAGGGACATAAAAATTATTTCAATAAGTCACTGTAATCATTAGAATAGAATTAGAGTGACACAAATCTCGGCCAAATTTTAACAGCTGTAGTTGAAGGAAAGTATCGATACAACGGTACCTCTTCTTTGAGACCCTAATAATATCACATAACCAAACCAATGTCGAAAAGTCAGCTTACTCTATCGGAAAAGTTGATAAATGCTTATATCTATATAATAATATATATATTTAATAATTTATATCTATATAATAAATAGATAAGTCTTCGCATACAGATGTTCTTCAATATTGCTGTGTAAAAGTGAACTAAAATAGTGGAATCTTTGCTTAAAAAATAACCAAATTTTATACTCACGTAAGTACTACAGAAAACATTATAAGGCTGAGAAATCATTTGACTCAATTCATGAAAAAGCATTGAAATATAATTATTTGAAATATTCATACGTATTATCAGAGAACGACGTACTCGGCAAAAAAAAGGAACAGCTGCGATAAATCCTGCAAAGAAGAACACAGCTATCTCGATAACTAAAGGCGTTCATACACTATAGATAATTGAAACAACCAAAATTATGGAAGACGCTGCCGTTAAAAAAATAATAGATGAAATCCAAAAAATAAAGAAGAATTGAAAAATGCAATAAAGGCAAGTGAAACTAGGCTATTGTTGACAATCGAAAATCTCAAAACAAATGTCCACGATTTGGAAAAAGAAAATTTCTCCTTGAGAAATAAGGTTGAATTTCTTGAGAAAGGTAGTAAAGAAAACAATATTGTCATTTTTGGAATAGACTTAGACGAGGAAGTTTCAGTAGAACATGTTCTTCAAGAACTAAATAACCGTCTTGAGATTGATATTACTTACAAAGATATCAATAACATATACCGCTTAGGAAAAACTAAAGAATGTCCTGTTGAAATTGAATTCATTTCCTACTCAAAGAATGTCCTACAAAATTTTAAGAAGTTGAAAGGTTCTGGTATTTCCATCGTACATAATATCACAATAAAAGAACAAGAAGAATACTGAATTTTGAGAAGACACCTGTTGGCATAAAGAGAGAAAGGAGAAAAGAATTGCTTCATTAAAAGGAATAAGTTAGTTGTAAATAGAAATGAGTTTACTATTGAAGAGTTACTAAGAATTGAAGAAGACGAAGACTTACCGAAGACAAATAGTACCCTTGCCACACCGACACATAAACTGCTCCTATAGCCCGAAACTCCAGTGGAACAGCTACGAACCTCACTAGTGGCTTCGAAAGAAAGCGTATCAATCGAACTCAAGAAAAACCAAAAAAATTGGATAAAATTATGAAACTTCGTTCTGATTCGTCTACATTGCATATTGGAAAAGAATCAAAGTAGGTACTCAATAAAGAAATAGATAAAATATACATTTCAATTATTATTGTTGTTGAATTATTATAAAAAAGAAAAAAAATTAATATTTTATCATCATAATTGTAAGCCATTACTGATTTTTGTTCTATCTATATATAATACTGTTTTATACTGGGTTACTATCTAATACTTCATTTGTAATTTAATATATTATATAATCACTATGGATCAGTACTTTAGAGATTGCGAATTCAAGACAGTCAATACAATCGAGGTCGAGCAAATGTGCAGTATATTGGACTACCCTGTTGATTCTTGAAATAACAAAACTTTTTCTTTGGTACACCAGAATATTAGAAGCATAGCAAAGAATATTGATGAATTCGATTTATATTTATGCGAAACTGATACAGTATTCGATTATATCATTTTGACAGAAACTTGGTTGATTCAAGATATTAATTTCTTCAGAAAAATGGTTACGTGACTATTTACAATTGAGAAGATGTCAATAAAAACGATGGTGTTGTTGTATATATAAGGGAAAATTCTAAATACGTAACGAACATTATCCACATTGATAAATGCAAAGCAATAGAAACTCAAATCAATACTCGTAACAGAAAGAAACTAATAATCACAGCTCTTTATAGACCTCCTTTCACGAACGTAATACTATTTCTGGATCAACTCAAACTTTACCTGGAACAATCAAGACAAAAAACATCAGATTACCATATTATTGTCGGTGATATGAACATAAATATCGGACTTGAGGATGACGAAATTGTATCGGAGTATCTGAACATATTGAGTGAAAACAATTTTGAATCGATGATAAACAAAGATACTAGTGTACAAGGTACGCCTGCTTCGTGTATTGATCATATTTTTTTGAAATGTAAAACACCTGAGTTCAAGGAAAAGTGTAGGCCAATAATTGTACACTCACATATCACTGATCATTTTACTCAAATCTTGAAAATGCCTATTGAGTCGGAACCTACACAGGCTCCAATAGAATCCTATGTTGAATACATTGATTACAAGAACTTAAGGAGCGAATTATGCGAGTATGATTGGCGTACATTTTACGAAATGAGAGATATAAAAATGGCTACTCCATTCTTTATTGAGGGTATATGTAAACTGACAGAAAAATATACAAAAAGAATCAAAAGGAAAAAAGACGATAAAAAAAGGAAAGAATGGGTTACAAAAGCACTTATGAAATCAATAACTACAAAAAATCAACTATATAAAAAATATCGTGAGAACCCAGAAGCTTACGGAGAGGAATTTAAAAATTACCGCAATCGTCTGAATCGTATTATGGAAATTACGAAATTGAACTATTATAAATCAAAGATTGAAAAAAACAAAAAAAGCTCGAAACAACTCTGGAACACAATAAATGGTATAGAATGTAAGAAGAAAAAGTCAACCATCAAAGAAATTATCATAAACAACGATGTATTGACCGATAACTTGAAATTGAAAATGCCATCAATAAACACTATGCGGAAGTAGGGAAAAAATTGGCTTCATCAATTCAAAAACCGATTACTATCCCACCACCTAGAAAATATCTAGCAAAGTCGATGTTTCTTTGACCTGTAGATGAGAAAGAAATATGTCAGATTATAAATTCATTGAAATCAAAGAAATCGCCAGGAATTGATAAGATTAAATCCGAAACTCTCAAAGAAATTCAAAAAGAAATCGCTAAACCCATGACATATCTTATCAACAAAATGATGAAATCTGGTGTATATCCTTCTATACTCAAAGATGCTGTTATAAAGCGACTCTATAAAAAGGAAAAAAATGTGTAATTGAAAACTATAGACCTATTTCACTGATATTCAATGTCGCGAAAATTTTTGAAAAAGCTCTCAAGAATAGACTGAATGATTATATAAATAAAAACAACTTGCTATCAAAAAAACAGTTTGGGTTCAGAGAAGGCAAATCTACGCAAGATGCCATTATAAACTTGACATCCCAAATTTACAAAAAAAAAAAAATACTAATTGAAATTATCCTTGACATAAACCAAAACTGCACAACGAACATCAGAACAGGTGGACTTCTATCCAGTGATATAAAAATGAATAAAGGTGTAAGACAAGATGACTCACTAAGCCTTCTCATATTTAATTTGATTATGGACGAAATAACAGAAAAACTGCCAAGAACAGCGGGATACAAGATGGGAAATATGTATTTTTATAATGTCTCCTACGCCGATGACGCCGTATTGATTTCTGACTCGGAAGACGATCTACAGAGAATACTTCACGCTTTCAACCAGGAAGGCAAATCATTGAATATGCTCATAAACACAACCAAAACAAAGTGTATGGTAACATCTAAAGAACCCATAAGATGTAAACTGGAGATTGATGGAAAGATGGTGGAACAGGTGACAGAGTTCACATACTTAGGAGCAGACATCACTAGCGACGGAGATCTAAAGCGGGAAGTAAGAAATCAAACAATGAAAGCGTCGAGGATATCAGATTGTCTTCAGGATATTGTATGGCGCAATAAATATCTCAACATAAACAGCAAAGTTAGAATATATAAGACAGCCATCCGACCCATCATTACTTATGCTGCGGAGACAAGACCAGATACGGCAAGGACAACACAGATGATGAGTACGACAGATATGAGGATAATAAGGAGAATACATGGAAAGACTTTACTGGACAGGGTGAGAAACGAGGAACTAAGAGAACGAAGCGGGATTCAAGACGTGGGAAAGTTTGTGAGGCAGAGGAGAAAATACTGGAATAAGCACATAGAGAGAATGTCGGACAACAGACTGGTGAAAGGAGCAAGGCAGAACAAACCCACGAGGAAGAGAACCCAGGGAAGACCACCGAAACGTTGGAAAGAATGCTGGACGTCTACGTCGGAAGAGGCTGATTAATTATTAACAGGCAAACGCCTACCTACATGAACTACCAGCTCATATAAGCAAGAAGAAGAAGAAGAAGATCCCAAATTTATAAAGCGATAGACAACGGGAGACCCAGTCTGTGTGTATTTCTAGACCTCTCCAAGGCTTTTGATTCTGTGAGTCATACGCAGCTACTCGAGACCTTGGAAGATATTGGAGTTCGAGGAACAACTTACAATCTATTAGAAAGCTATCTATATCAGAGGAAACAATTTGTACAAGTTGAAAATGAAATGAGTTCAGAAGAGTTAGTTCAGTTTGGTGTGCCACAGGGTACTGTCCTTGGGCCACTATTGTTCTCGATATTTCTCAATAATTTACTGAACTTGAACACTACCGGAACTATAATCAGCTTTGCAGATGATACTTGTAGTATAATAATAATAATAATAATAATCCCTTCATTTCTTAAAGCAAATTTACAATTGTGCGGTACGAGTGACGTCATAAATTTAATTCACCTAATGAAATTACAATGAAACATACTTCTAAAAACGAAAATAAACCTCAAATTTCTCAATTATTTGTGTAGTCTGCACACTTCATAAAACTCTTGAGTGTTATATGGTTCGCAGATTATCAGGAAATCAGCTAGCTCTTTTTTTAAATCCAGTCCATTAAGGGATGTTGATAACAACTGAATATTTAAATGTGTCAATGTTAAGTTTTGTTTCCTTTCAATTTTTGTATCTTTAGTCTTTGTATTTTTGGTTGGGGTGTGAAGTTCAGACTTGTGTTGCTTTTCTTATAAAAAATCCTTACCTTGCTGTGTAAGTTCTTTGTGTTTGGAAAAACTAAATCTTTTTATACCAACCCCTGAGGGCCAAAATTCTGGTTTGTACATCTCATCTTTTTCAGCTATTGGAGCTGTTAACACAAATCTCTTCAGGCTGTTTCATTCAGATGGAATTTCTTTTACCATAATTGTTTGTTTATCAAACCCTTCCTTCGTTAATATATAATCTTCGATCATATTGGTAGTTATATTTCTGTTTACTCTGTATATGTATAGCCAAACTTTCCTTTCTTGTCCAGGAAATCTTTTACTTTGTTGTCCAGTTCCAATATTCTTTTCAGGGTTTTTGAATCGTCTTTTCTTTCCACGATTGACTTTCTTGAAATCCTCTTCTTGCTTTCGTCCTGTATTAGGGTGTTTTGTTATTTCAGCGATGTTTTTCTTTTGATAACCCATTGTGTTGTTTGTTTATCGTCCAAGAATGACATATCATCAGAATTCTGTGGTCTGGGCGATTTAAGGTTAGCTGGTGCTGCCATCTTCTGAACAGTAGCAGAAGTAACCTTCGCATAGAAAGAGGTTTCTTTATCATTTTCTTGGGCTTTTTCAGTTGTTCTGTCATTGTGAATTGAAATTGGTGAGACTTTTTTTTGAATGTTTACTTGCGTTTTTGTTGATTTTTGACTTTTTCCTTCCATATATTGTACTTTTTCCAGTAATAAACAATTATTTTGTTTCAAGATGTTGTTTTTATCTCTTGTCTTTTCTAGTAACTCTTGTAAATACTTAAGTTGTAAAATTAAATTATCGGTTTTCTCTGCACTTCTTGGATTTTCTTGTTGTTGTTTATCTTGTTTATTCAAACCTTCATTCAGTTGAATTTTCTTCCTGAATTCTTTAACAAAGTTAATTAATGTTCCATTTGTCACATATTCAGGTAATGTAGCACTCATTATTGAATCTACGAGTTCCTTTTTTCGTTATTTATTTAGCTCGGCTGCCACGACATCCGCACTCTCCGGCATCTTGACACTTGATATATGAGGATAACAACTGGCATGACCTGAAGGAAAAGGTGGAGTCTGATATGCCACATATAATTGAGTGGTTTAATAATCAACTATTGACAAAAACTATGAAAAAACGAAATTTATGACTTTTACAGCTTACAGAAATCACTTACCAAATTTCAACACCCTCGATATACGGGACAACGAATCGGTTATTAATGTTTCCAGAACGGATACTATCAAATATTTGGGTGTAATAATAGATAGTCATATGAGATGGGACGTTCACACTGAGAATGATACAAAAACCTTAAGAAGTATGCTGTTTAAATTCGAAAATTTGAGTAAATTACTTGACATTCACCAGTTGAGAATCATTTACTTTGCTCTGGTGGAATCTCGTATTCAATATGCCATATTGAGCTGGGGAGGGGTTGCTGCTAGTATAGGATCCCGATATAGAACGACCTTCACCGAGATGCTTATTTGATAAAACGTATTTTATATTTAATTTAACATGTCAATGAATATATCACATATGGGTTGCCTAACAAATTTCAGTCCAGAGTAGGTTTAATTAATAATTAAAAAAAAATTTTTTTCGAACATTTCACCGGTTTGCTTATTAGATGAATTCTATACAACTCTCGGTTGCCAGGTATAAACAGGTCAATCTATACTAGCATTTTGCAACGGTCTGACTATTTAATCAAAATCAATATGATTAAAGATTATTTTATTATGAACACGGTGGTATAGGGTTGCCTGCGAAAAATCAGTCCAGAATCCCGGTTGTCGAATTTTAAAAAGTTAAATATTGCTGCGAGTGAGGACACAGCATAGCAGCTGTTTCAAGTCCGTCCAGTGAAAGAAAGAGAGTGCGCATGCTATTTGTTCTTGGAAATGAAAAGGATAGCGATAGACTCGTATACAGTGTGACCAGATTTAGTAGAAATCTACTTTTTTAGTAGATTTTTCGCATTTTCATGGAGTTCTTAGTAGGAAGAAATCCTTTGGTAGATTTTAGTAGATTTTGGTAGTTTCAAAAAAATAACCGAGGCGATTGGGAATATGGAAATTCGGATGTCTAGACTGTTTCTATGAATCAATTCATTGTTCATTCTCATTGAGGTTCTACGTTCTACGTGTTTCTAGAAGAACGTACCTACTTAAACATAATAAAATCATAAAACTTCTGTCGGCTGAGAATAAATACGAAGAATGATGGAATATCCGAAGGGTGCCTCATTGAAAACAGGCGGTGTGTAAACTTCCGTTGAAAATATACCATTATCTCACATTTGGTATTCTATTCAGTGGAAAAAAATATGTCTAACTGGAATTTCATCGACAAATTGGGGTGGCTGCATATTTCAGATTTCGAATGCCAAATGCAAGAGAATATTTTCGGCTATTAACCGCATCAAAACAAAAATAGAAACAGATTTCTAAATGAAAATATAGCATTATTATAACATGCTAAAGAAGGACTTAAAGAGATAGGTGATTGTTGTCGTTTCCAACCAACAAAAAATATGCTCGATTCGATGGATAGTGAAAATTTATGTATGGATGTTAAAGACGATGATTTGACTGCAGATTGATACTGATTTTTCAATAATTTTTTTTATGTTCAACTGTAGTAATTCATTTCTTTGTTTAATGTTATTTTTATCTGAAAGATTTTAGTTTGTATTTCTATTTATATCCTTTTGTTTATTTAAATATATAAATTTGTTTTTTTATATTTGCTATTTTGATCCTATTTGTTTCTGTTCGGTTTGTTCCTCCTTTTTTTTTGTCGTTCAAATTTTGAAATAAAATCTTGTTTTATTTTCGCATGAGATATCGCATTTTTATGAAAAATTATTCTGCCAAAGAAGACAGTGAGCACTTCTTAGAAAAAATAGAAGGCTTCGACTCCAACTCCATACCACCATGCTGGATATCATTAATTCAAAAAATTTCACGAACTATTTTTGTAAATTCCATGTGGCTTAATGCAACGGATCCAATATGCGTGAAACTTCAGCCTGAGAACTGCGGTTGGTTCTTAGATGAATATTTTAAACCAGTAGGATTCATTGGGGATCATACACCTTTGAAGATAGAAGACATTGTCGAAAGAACTGAAACGGAGAGTGATGATGACGAAGAAGATTCAGAAGTTGGAGATCATAGTTATATGTCCGATGACTCGGAATCTGAATAATTTCAAAAAATTTTTGTATTTATAATTTTTCATGAAAAACAGAAGTATTTTTTCAATTGTTGTTTTTCATTTTGTCGTCTAATAATAAAGGTCAAATTTGCAAGATTAGTATTATATATGTATTACTATAACCTTTATTTTAGGAAAAGATTCTTTAGTGTCACATAAAAAATATACACACATAAATAATTAATTGACTATTCCTCTATTTCAAAAATTAACTACTCCAAAATGATGCACGCATACACGAGTCTATCGCTATCCTTTTCATTCAGTGTCACATAAAAAATATACATACATAAATAATTAATTGATTAAAAAAAAAATTAAATAACTATTCATCTATTTTGATAATTATCTGCTCCAAAATAATGCACGCATATATCCTTTTCATTTCCAAGAACAAATAGCATGCGCAATCTCTTTCTTTCACTGGACGGACTTCAAACAGCTGCTATGCTGTGTCCTAACTCGCAGCAATATTTAACTTTTTAAAATTCGACAACCGGGATTCTGGACTGATTTTTCGCAGGCAACCCTATACCACCGTGTTCATAATAAAATAATCTTTAATCATATTGATTTTGATTAAATAGTCAGACCGTTGCAAAATGCTAGTATAGATTGACCTGTTTATACTTGGCAACCGAGAGTTGTGACCGGAAAAAAATAGGCAACCTAACTTTGCACATTCTGTGGGCTTCATACTTTCGATTGGTATAGAATTTATCTAATAAGCAAACCGGTGAAATGTTCGAAAAAAAATTTTTTTTAATTATTAATTAAACCTAGTCTGGACTAGAATTTGTTAGGCAACCCATATGTGATATATTCATTGACATGTTAAATTGAATATGAAATACGTTTTATCAAATAAGCATCTCGGTGAAGATCGTTCTATATCGGGATCCTATACTAATTTATTTTTTTCACTAGCAAAAATATGCGATGTAAGACAAACATTTCTTTATAACATACTTACACATATACGCAAAAACAAATATTTATTGAATAATATTGATCATGAACATTTCACTAGCAATGAAAAAAGAACATCACGTAAAAACATCTCTGAGTAGTACAAAAATCGGACAATGAAATATATCTTACCTCATTCCAAAAATTTTCAATTTTCTGCCCTCTGTTGTTGTTCTATCGTATGGATCAATATATAAAATGTCAATTCGATTATGTGAATCCACAAATTATTTAAAAATTTTGTTTATTGTTAGATTTTGTTTTCTCGTAGTTGTATCTAAAATAGGTTAAATGTCCAAAGGTTAGGAGTCAAGTATTGTAGATATCATATCCATAAAATAACTATAAGAAATACTGTAAATTTAACTGTGCAAAACCCACGCGCAACTTTAGTTTTAGTGGGATTTCAATGTTTATTTACATCTCATCTAGTCTTTTGTTATCTATGTAACACATTTTTTTGGCATATAAACTCTATTATTATTATGTTGAGGTTTGTTATTCCCGACTTTTGCCTATACGCGTAGGATTTCTCCTCGCCGTCGGCTTCTCACTCCTCGCTGAGAGGAACATTTACTCAATCCCAGATATTTAAAATATCAGAAGGGCAGAGCTCGGTCGTGTCCGGTCCTTGTGGTCCCCCCTGGTTCTCGTCGAACTTCTGGTCCTCTTACACGCGATCCTTGGACCTGTCCTTCGCTTCCTAGGAATTTTCTCACCGTCCTTGCAGTACCTAGAAGAACAGCTTTTTGCATTATATTACATATATACTCACTAAGTCCTAGTTGCTTGATATTTCTCTTGATATTTTTGAGTATTATTCCTGTTGTTGAGATGATAATTGGAATAGTTCTCGTTGATATCATTCCCCACTGGCGCTTTATCTGAAATTCGAGGTCCCCATATTTTGAAATTTTTTCGACCTCTTTTTGACGCATGTTGTTGTTATTGGGTATTGCTACGTTGATGAGTATTGCTACCTTTTGATGTTTATCAACTAGCATTATATCTGGCCTGTTGTGAGGGACTGTTTTATCAGTCAAAACTGTACGATCCCAGTACAGTTTAAAGCGTTCGTTTTCCAGGATGGTTTCCGGTCGATATCTGTAGTATGGCACGCTAGGAGGAACATTCACTCAATCCCAGATATTTAAAATATCAAAAGGGCAGAGCCCGGTCGTGTCCGGTCCTTGTGATCCCCCTGGTTCTCTTCGAACTTCTGTTCCTCTCACACGCGATCCTTGGACCTGTCCTTCGCTTCCTAGGAATTTTCTCACCGTCCTTGCAGTACCTAAAAGAACAGCTTTTTGCATTATATTACATACATACTCACTAAGTCCTAGTTGCTTGATATCTCTTGAGATTTTTGGGTACTACTCCTGTTGTTGAGATTATAATTGGAATAGTTCTCGTTGATATCATTCCCCACTGGCGCTTTATCTGATATTCGAGGTCCCTATATTTTGAAATTTTTTCGACCTCTTTTTGACGCATGTTGTTGTTATTGGGTATTGCTACGTTGATGAGTATTGCTACCTTTTGATGTTTATCAACTAGCATTATATCTGGCCTGTTGTGAGGGACTGTTTTATCAGTCAAAACTGTACGATCCCAGTACAGTTTAAAGCGTTCGTTTTCCAGGATGGTTTCCGGTCGGTATTTGTAGTATGGCACTATTTCAGAATGAATAAGTGTTAATTAAGTTGCCATTTCTTGATGTAGTATCTTTCCTACTGCATCGTGTCTCTCTTTATATCCATTTCCTGCAAACATTTGACATCCTCCCGTGATATGTTGGATTGTCTCATTCGTTGGACACCCATAACGGCATCGATTGTCAGTAATAGTTCGATCCTTTATGATATGCTTGCAGTAATTTCTTGTTGCGATTACTTGATCTTGGATGGCTAAAAGAAATCCTTCCGTTTCTGGATACATCGCACCTGATGTGAGCCAATAGTTCGACGCTTCAATGTCGACATGATCCTGGTTCACCTCGTTGAAATGTCGTCCATATAGGGGCTTTTCTCTCCATCTTTGCAGTTTTTCTTGGATTGTCTGGTGGTTGTATGACAATTGCTCCTTGTGCAGTTGCAAAGGTGTTGATTCGTCTGCTTCACACAGTACTTTGTAGATCTCTGACGTGCCTGATTTGTCTTCGAAGTATGTTCGTAGGCATTCAATTTGACCATGGGCAAGTTCCATGATGTCTAGCAGACCTCTGCCTCCTTTATTCCTCGGCAGTGTCGTCCTCTCAATGCTACTTTTCGGATGGTGCGTGTGTGATTTCGTCATCAAGGTTCTCATTTTGCGTTGCAGGTTTTCCATATCTGTTTTGCTCCATGGAATGATACCGAAAGAGTATGTGGGAATTAAACATGCATATGTGTCGATAGCTCTCGTCATATTCTTGCTGTTGAGGTTTGTTTTTAAAATTTTGTTGATTCTCCTAATGAACTCAGTTGTTAAGTCTTCCTTCATTTTTTGATGGTTTATTCGTCGGTTTTGTTTCAGTCCTAGGTATTTATAGAGATCGTCCGATTTCATTGCTTCTATCTCCTGTCCATTGGAGAGAGCTATCGGTTCATCTTGGATTTTTCCACGCATTACGCTAATCGTACGACACTTGTCCAATCCGAATTTCATCCCTACGTCTTTCGAAAAATTTTCCACCAGTTTGACCATAATTTGCAAGTGGTTTTTGTTGCCTGTTATGAGTTTTAAGTCATCCATGTATAGCAAATGATTTAGTGCAATAGTATTTCTATTTCCTTTGACTTTGAAACCTTTTTCAGTAGCACTCAGTTGTTTAGAACGGGTGTTCAGCGCCAAGCAGAATCATAAGGGACTCAATGAATCTCCTTGGAAAATTCCCCATTTTATTGGAATCTCTTTAGTAGTAATGTTCGCCGTAGAGAGTTCGATATTCGTTTTCCAGTTGCACATTGCATACTTTAGAAAGTTTATTGTAATTGGATCGATCTTGTATATTTCCAAAATTTTTGTCAGCCACCCATGTGGAATAGAGTCGAAGGCTTTCTTATAGTCAAAATATGTCATAAAAAGATTTCTGTGTTTTTTGAAGGCTTGGTTACATATGATGGAATCTATTATCAGCAGTTCCTTCGATCCTAGTGCATTCTTGGAACATCCTTTCTGCTGTGCTGTCATTATTTTATTTGTCTCGCAATGTTTGTAGATACGATATGCTATACATGATGTGATGATTTTATATATTGTTGGTAGACACGTAATTGGTCTGTATTTTGATGGATCCGCTGTATTTTGCAGATTCTTCGGTAAGACGTAAGTGGTCCCTGTTGTTAGAAATTTGGGCATTTCCGTTGGATTCCTTATAACCTCATTTATGGTTTCAACTAGCCTGCCGTGTATACACCAAAATTTCTTCAACCAAAAGTTGTGGATTCCATCTGTGCGGGGTGATTTCCAATTGTGTGTGTTTTTCAATACTTCATGGAATTCTTCTATAAAAACTGCGCTATGCGGCATGTGTTCTATTGTCTCACAGGATTTCTCTTCACTTCTTATCCAATCAGCCTAGGAGTTGTAGGGGGTTGGTGTAACCAGTTGATCTGTCCAAAAATTCTCAATATCCTCGACGGTTGGATAACTTCCTGGTTTTGCTGACATATTATTTATTATTGTTTAACATTCTATAGAATCTTCTTTCGGGGTTTTCAAAAATCATATTATCCTGTTTTCTTCTATAGCTCTCATTGTATCTTCTGAGTCTTTCGGAGTACACACTAAGTTTTTGTTTCAGTATGTCTAAAATTTGTTGAGCATTTCATTGTTTGGATCTTATGTTGTATGTTGCCGGTGACGATCCATATTATATTCACCATTTTTCGTTATTTTCTAGACGGCGTACCTTTTGCAAATTGGGTGAGCCTCCCAATATCTTGGCGGATGCTATGAACTTTATTTTCTACCTTTTTTTGCCAATGTGTTTTATTTTGTTGTTTTTCTCTGGCTGGTTGCTGACTTTTAGGTTTTGGCTTTACACCTAGCACTGTTGCTATTGAAAATGCTGCACAGTATATGATGAGGTGTAATGATTCGAGATCATGGTAGTCAGAAAGATACTTTGGTATAATCTCCTTGTTGGTCATGACCAGAAGATGAGATAGTTTCTTGGATGTCCTCAATCTTGGTAGAATCGGTCGTCTCAATGGATCTGTGCCCTCAAAATCTATAACACATCTATTCATTGTGCAGATAATCGCTCCAGTAGTTTTATTTGGTCTTTCTCTGGATTTTTGACGGGTGCAGCATATATATTCCGTCGTTGAGCATCACTTATTGCTATCACATCTGCGTTGTTCTGTTCCTCAGTGTTCATTTGTGCATTGATGTTCTGTTGGTTTTCAGCACAATCGTAGTTTTCTTCAATTGTCGTTTCGTTGTTAGTGAGGTCTCTATTCTGTAGCCTCAGTTGGACTTCATTTTTTATGGTGTTAAGTCTCTCATCGGGTACAAGTTTATTTCTCAATATGACCCGGTATTGGTCGGCTACTCTTTGCTCAGAAACTTGGAGTTCGGGATAGTTTCGGTGGAATTCTGCAAATAATTTTTGCCGAGAGCCTATTTTATCATCTTCCATATTAGTCACTTCATAATATATGCGCATGATCGTTTCATTTATCGAACTTGTCCATTTCATGAGTCTTCTTGGAAGACCTGCTTGGGTGAGTGCTGGTTGGGGAACCTGCGCAGCACCTTCAGCGGTCGGAGAAACTCGTGTTATTCTTCTCCTAGAATGTTGAGATTGTGGAGGCGTAGCATTTTGTTCGACAGACGTCAGTCTCCTTAGCACTCTGCCACCGACGTCCAGCATACTGTCATGTCCAGCGCCGGCTCCAGACACGCCCTGACGAAACTCAGGCAGCGGCTCTATATTTATATTCCTCAAATTCACCATCATTCATGGGTTCCTCCGTGTCGTGGGTGAGACGGCCACTGATCGCTTTTTACGATCCGCAGAGCTACGGTGGGAGAATTCTTGAGCTGCTCTCCACACGGCTTCGTCCGTTACCCTGGACAGGGACCCTTCGACAGGTTTCAGCTTCCCGGGTCAGGGAGCTCCTGGAATCTGCGGTGGACAGGAGTCGATTCAACTCTCCTGATAGGTGAATCGCTAGGGATTCACCTACCGCTACCTTTTCATTATTATTATAATTATTATTATTATTATCTCTTTCTTCGGTTTTTCATAAGTTCTCAAAAGAATAAAAAGGATCTATAGTCTTCCGAGAAAGAACCAAACACCCAGATGAAACATTAAATGACAAGGATATAACAAATAAAACATGTAACTGAGTACCTAAAGTGGATTTTTTCGAAATATTTTTTTACAATACATCGGGTAGTTTTTCTTTAACCTCGGTTGACTCTTTACTCCATACATTTTCATTGGACTATACGGTATTGCGTCTTGAGTGATACTGCCTTTGAATAATGGTCGCAGCTTTGTTTTTCGAATTCTTGTGTGGTATTCCAAGGGATCCAAAAACAGAAGTATTACATAATTTGTACTCTGTAACTGGAGCACTAGGTGTCATTTTCATTGAGTTCATAATCCAGTAGGGATTCTCACTTGAGAAGAAAGAGACGAATGAAAAAAGACAGAGCCGTATTTAGATAAGATTACGCCTGTGGCAATATACAAGACAGCGCCCCCATTTCGAAGATTTTTATTATATTTTTTTATAGTATTTTTTTGTTCATAATTTAAGTTACATATTTTTGTTGATGTTTTGAAATATTAAACAGTTGAATTAAATAATTATGAATGGGTGCGAAAAAAAATCAGGGAGCGATTCCTTGTCAAATAATAGGGTGGGCCTTTCATATAAATTTTTTTTGAACCTCCTCTTGCTTATATACAGCCCCCTAAAGATGGCGGTCGAAAAGTAGTTTTAAATTTGTGGGAAGTTTATTATTGTATGTTTTTTGTTACATTCCTTTTATATTTGTATCAGTTCTCAATGGAAATATCGTTTTGACATCCGCGTATTGGACAAATTTGAGGTGGAAAATAATTCCAACACCCACAACTCAGGCGCATTATCCGTTGTTTCTCTTTCTCAAAAACCGTGAATTTCAGCAAAAACTCGAAAGGACCTTATTTGTTAAGAATGGATCGGTCTATCCAAAATTAATATTCTTATTTCAAAATATATAAATGTTTTTTCCTTCCATTTCAAAATATCAAAAATAAATATAACACAAGGACAATATCATATGAATTTCCAAAATTTAAATTAAATTCAACACGAGAAGCAGCTTTGATACAGTTGTTTAAAGTTCTTCAATAGACTGCTAAACGAAATCAAAGAAATAAATAATTATAAACCATTCAAGAAAAAGATAATTAATTTATTGTTGAATTTAGAACCATATAGTACAGAAGATTTCTGCTGATAAGTGGTACGTGAATGTTATTTTGATATTATTTCTCTTCATTTGTATTTGTTCTACGTGTATTTCATGATTTCTAAATGAAGAGCTATTATCATTTTTATGTGGTCACATAATAATTTTTTTTTCTTCATTAGCATCTCCTTCACAGGATATGATGACGAGTTCTTTCCAAGCCCGTCTCCTTGAGTTTTTATCTTAATACACTCTACTTGTCATGTCGCATATTACAGGACAATTCTCAATTTCATCTATGAATAATTCAGTATTAGGAGCGCCCGGTTCCATTTTGAAATACTTCTGACCGAACGGATCCAAGGAAATTACGTAAATACGTCTCTGGCATCTAACAGCTCGTACAAGTGCGCTCATCTGAACGGCTACATTAGAAACCTGTGATCTCAAAGCGCGAGCCAACGCGCGCTCATTACAGTCAAGCGCTAGAACAGCGCTCTACGCGCGATCCATGAAAGCGCGCGTTGGCATATGTACGCTTCGAAGAAAATTCTACTTGTAAACGCGCGTTGAGCGCTTGTCAAAAAGGGGGCAATTTCAAATGAATTCTGCCACTAATATTGAACAACGGAAAAATTGTGAAATGCAACTTACCCCAACGGGCTGCAGAAGAAACCTAGGCGAATCACCGCTAATCTGGTTCCAAAAAGGAGGTTCCAAGGAAGGGAATTCAGGGAAATTTACCTATGGCTGCACCTGGTTGATGATATTTTCAGGGCACTTCACGAATAGTTGTTCAATATTATTTTGTTCACTAACACTAGTAGATGACGATGCAGAAGATAGATGAAAATAAATTATTGTTAATTATGATGAGTTATCAGAAGATTAATTAATTTGTCTCTTTGGAAACTTTTCTGTATTAGCACGTACGATCGATATTAAAATCTGTTCTGATTCTCCGCTGACAGCCGATACGAAATCAGATTCTACCGGGGTCGGTCGAGAAGAAATACGACCGTAGTTTACGACTGAACATGCCGCCCGCCCTGAAGTGTCCCTTCAGTAAGTTTACTGAACTGAAGAAGTGAAGAGACGAAATAATTCAAGAGCAATCTACTGAGTTGGAAGAGGAATACAATTTAACGACTGGTCGCCGAATTGTCCCAGACGCAGTGGAAACATCAACAACGCGGGTTGTGGAATCAGCTCCCGGACAAATAGATGATATACGACCGATAGACCACTTTAGAGGAGGAAGATTGTCATCTCGAATGACGACAACGGTACCTGGAAGGATAGAAGTAGATGGGAGCAACCATCTGTGACGTTGCTGCAAGGTGTGCAGGTACTCCGTACGCCAACGCTTCCAGAAGTCCTGCTGAAATCGTTGGACTAGTTGCCAGCGAGACAGACGGTTTACTGATACGGAACTCACATCGTTATCAGGAGGAGCGCTGAGGGAGCGAAAAACCAAAAAATACCCTGGTGTGAGAGCTTCAAAATCAGAAGGATCAGACGAAGGGAGATACAGAGGATGAGAGTTGAGAATTGCCTCCACTTGAGTACAGACGGTGAGAAACTCCTCGTACGTGAGTTTTTGCTCGCCGATAACGCGAGTGAGAGATGATGCTTAGCAGATTTGACAGCAGCCTCCCAAAGGCCGCCAAAGTGAGGGCTGGAAGGAGGTATGAATCGCCAGTCAGTACCAGAGGAAGAGGCGGCATCACACAGACTCTGCTGATGTTGTGGAGCAGCCAATAAGCGGCCAAGGTCACGAAGGTAATTATGCGCACCCACGAAGTTGGTCCCGTTATCCGAAAAGATAGCAGAAGGATGACCTCGGCGTGCAACAAAGCGACGATAAGCAGCAATGAAAGCTGGGGTGGATAGCTCAGACGTTAACTCTAGGTGAACCGCTTTAGTAGTGAAACAGATGAAGACGACTAGATATGCCTTGGTGCTGACGGCTCCGCGCAGTCGCGCACTCGTCACATAAAATGGACCAGCGTAGTCAACGCCAGTGGTAAGAAAAGCCATAGCAGAAAATAACCGCTCAGGCGGAAGATTGCCCATTGGCTGAATGAGAGGACGAGGTTTGCAGGAGAAGCATCGGTTACATTTTCGTAGACGGTTACGAACTACGTTGCGGCCATTCAAGAGCCAGAACCGTCGACGAATGAACGAATGCGTAGCTAAAGCACCGGCGTGAAGTAGACGATAATGGGCATCATCAATGATCAGATGCGTGAGATGATGATTTTTGGGTAGGAGAACAGGATGTTTGTGTTTATAAGGTAGTAAGGAGGCTGAAAGGCGACCACCGACACGTATGAGTTCATGATTGTCGCGAAAGAGATGGAGTTTCATGACAAGCCGATGACGAGAAGAAGGTTTTTTAATTTCAGCTAGCTCCTCAGCGAAATGCAGAGACTGAACTAGACGTATCAAACAAATTTCGGCTTCTTGAAGCTCAATAGAGGAGAGGCAACCTGAGCGAGGGAAAGATGGACGACGAGCATTTACCATGAAACGTCGACAAAAGGCAGTTACGTGCTTGAGACGAAGATACGAAGAAAATGCAGAGACTGAACTAGACGTATCAAACAAATTTCGGCTTCTTGAAGCTCAATAGAGGAGAGGAAACCTGAGCGAGGGAAAGATGGACGACGAGCATTCACCATGAAACGTCGACAAAAGGCAGTTACGCGCTTGAGACGAAGATACGAAGAAAAAAAAACGTTCTATGAAGGTGGGTTCATTGGAAATGGCCGCGAAAATTAAGGAGGAGATCGACTTTGCTCCGTCGTCCACCTGTTCAGTTTGAGATGAATCGACAGAGGGAAGAGGCCACGAGGATGGGTCGAGAGACAACCAAGGAGGACCGCGCCACTACAATGGGTGGTGATGAATATCTGAGGGCATCAATCCTCGAGAGGCGCAATCAGCTGGATTGTCTTCAGATATTACATGCCTCCAGCAATTAGAAAGAATCAAATCGTGTATTTCAGCGACTCGATTGCCAACAAATGTCCTCCACCTGTGACTCTCACCACGAATCCACGACAAGGCAACGGAAGAATCGCAAAATGCAATATAGTCAGCATTGAGATTCTGTAAAACGCGGGTAGACAAATGATGCATGAGTTTTGCGAGAAGATGGGCACCGCAGAGTTCTAGACGAGGCAGGGACATTGCCTTACAAGGAGAAATTTTGGATTTTGCCGCTAGAAGAAACACGTGGAATCGACCGGACGATGTAGGAGTGCTTCGGTAAACGACTGCAGCATAGCCGGATTCAAAGGCATCACAGAAGCCGATGAAGCGATGAGCAGAAGAAGAAACGGCAGGGATGAATCGTGGTATGTGAAGCTCTGTCAAAGTGGGAAGCTGGGATTGAAACTGCAACCACCGGTTTTGAATCTCATTCGAAAGAGGTTGATCCCATTCTAGATGAAGTAGACAGAGCTGACGAAAGAAGATTTTGGCATAGAAAGTGACTGGAGTTAGCCATCCCAAAGGATCGAAGATTCTAGCCATCTGACTCAGCACATTCCGTTTGGTGACTGTCGTTGAGTTTAAACGGACGGAATAAAAGAAGTGATCAGATGCAGGATTCTATCCAAGTCCCAGAATATTGAGACTTGGTTCACGATCAAGAAGAAGGGGGTCAATAGAGGAGGATTCCCTACGATGATCAGATGGGATACCGTCTAGCAGGGGAAGATGATTAGTAGCCCATTTGCGCAGCTCAAAACCACCCGCCATGAGCAGGTCTTGAACCTGCTTTCGCAATTCAAGAGCTTCAGATTCGGATGAACAACCGGTCAAGATGTCATCGACATAAATCTCATTCAGCAAGACTTGTCTTGCCGGAAGAAATCTGAGTCCGTCGTCCGAATCTAGCTGATGAAGGGTTCTAAGTGCTAGGTAAGGAGCCGAGGAAACTCCATAGGTGACTGTGTTCAGACGATAATATTGGAGGGGTTCCCGTTTGGAGAAACGCCAGACGATGCGTTGATAATCCCTTTGCTCAGGGCGTATCAGGATGTGTCGATACATCTGTCTGATATCGGCAGTAAAAACAAATTGATGTAGACAGAAGAGTGGAAATGTCCGCTTGCAGCTTCGGGCCGGTAAGCAGAAGATCGTTGAGGGATTTGCCATTAGCAGATGCGCAAGAGGCGTTGAAGACAACTCGAATTTTAGTAGCAGGATCATCTGGATGGTGTACAGGATGATGAGGAATATAATAAGGTTCATATCGAGGATGGTCAAATGATTCAGGAACCAATTCCATGTGACCACTCGAGAGATAATCTCGCATAAACTCATGATAGGCGACACGAAGATCAGGGTTATTTTCTAGACGATGTTCTAATCGAAGAAACTGCCTAGTCGCCACATTGACAGAGGTACCCAGACGATAAGATGAGAAAGGCAAACCAACAGTGTATCTGCCAGTGGAGTCACGAGTGACTTCAGCGCGATACAGAACTTCACACTCCTTCTCGGCAGGGGTCAAAGGAAGCACGTCAGGTACTTTATCGAGTTCCCAAAAACGCCGAACGATGTTGACAAGTTCCCGATTTGAATGACGCGGGGAGCTCAGAGGGTCCATGACGACAGGAGAACTTATCACATCAGATGATGAGATACGGGCAAAAGCATCAGAAGAATCAGTATTGTCCGAAGGAACATGGCAGGCGGCCTCTGATAGAAGGACTTTGGGCTGAGAAGGGGATGGAGAAGACACAGCAGATGATGACCCTGCTGAAAATGAAGGAAAAGTGTTTTGACTAGAAGGTCGAATGCGACCATGAACAGTGGCCGGTGAAAAGGACACGTGTTTTGTCTTCCTCCGATGGCGAGCATACGGCCCATAAAGTACCCAACCTAAGGTGGTAGATAATGCACCTGGAAGCTCAGACGATGGGCACAACGTGCCAGGAGGAACTAAATGAGGAAGCACACCCGAGCCGATCAACATTCCAATGGCACGAGGAAGAAAAAAGAGTGGATCAGCCAGGCTGAGTTTCTGAAACTCAGGCCACCGGCCGTTGAATGCTTTGATAGGAAGGGGATCTATTTGGCTGTCAATAACGTAAACTTTGATTAATAAGATTGGGAAGACCCCCTTGGTGATAAAGAGTGACGTATGCGTACCCCTGAATGCGAAACTGATCCGCGTTACTCAAGGTGCGAAGTTGGATGGTTTCAGGGTGGATGAATAGACGAAGCTTGGAGGCCCACTCACGGGTGATGAGGGTGTGCTGGCAGCCGGAATCAAGACGTTTCCAAGCGGTAGGCATGAGATAGTCAGGATTATTGGTCTGACGCAAAGAAGACCGCAGAGATGAAGACAGATGATAAGAAGAGAACAGACGGGAAGACGAAGACAGATGTTTGTTTGACGGAGTAAGACAACCGCGAGATGACCAGTGCAGTCATTCCCAGAGGAGTGGGAAGAATGAAGGGGTGGTGAAGCTGGCGAGGCTCGAGACGACACTGAACCTGCCGCCTCAGGGCTCCGGCGTGATATCATCGAGATCCCCGCTGATCGAGTCCTTATTGAGGTGCCCCAAGAGGTGAAAGCACGGGTTGGCTGCTCTGATGAAACAGAGGGCGAAGAAGGACGTTCTTCCGTTGAAATGGATTTCCTTCCAGCATAGGAAACGGAAGGGGATGCAGTGGCAGCAGATGAAGAGGCAGCAGATGCCAGATGGAGAATTGTATGTTGTCTTCCCCCGCATGTGTGACAGCTCTGACTCGAACTGCACTTAGCGGTGGCATGGAAAGACGACATGCAATTTCTACATAGTCGCCTTTCAGTCACGAAAGCTCGTCGCTGATTAACGTTCATGGCCTTGAACTCACGACCCTGGCGAACAGAATGATTCGCCGAGCAAAACACACACGCGGAAGACGACGAAGGGCACGCACCAGCATAAGCAGGGCGGCGAGGATGCACACCAGAGGATGAAGGCACAGACGATGGGGAAACAGATGCTGAGCCTGCTGGAGATTGAGGTTTTAATGATCCCTTCGGCGCAATGGATGAGGTGACGGAAGTGCTCTCCAACACTCGCAACTGTCGATTGGTGAATTCGAGCAACTGAGCGAGAGTGGGAAAGTCATCAGAGGATAACTTCCCCTCAAACAAGTGGCGAGATGGTATATCGAGGTTGCGCAAAGCTAGAGAAAACAAGAGGAAGTCAGCCAGATCTGCAATGGGTAATGCCTTGATGGCATAAATGGCATTCTGATGCGTCGTGACGAATTGCTTCAACTGTGGTAAGGAAGACACAGATGCGGGCCGTGAATCCAAGATCTGATTCACATAAAGATTCGCCAACCGACGAGGGTTTTGATACCGGGAGTGAAGGGCTTGATAGGCCAGAGGGTAATTCACCGAATTTAGTTGAAAGCCAGAGATGACAGATGCTGCTTCACCAGAGATGGCAGATGCCAAGAGGTGAAACTTCTGAACGGGCGCCAGGGAATTGTTCTGATGCACTAAGGCATCGAATAGAGCGATGAATCCGGGCCGTTCCTCAACCTTGCCCTGAAAGCAAGGCAGGTCAACCCGCGGAATAGGGAGCTCAGAAGATGAAAATGATGGCGCCTCAACAGACGTAGATGCGGTTAGACGACTATGGGCGACACG
The DNA here is from genome assembly GCF_914767665.1 of Harmonia axyridis. Classification (NCBI taxonomy): domain Eukaryota; kingdom Metazoa; phylum Arthropoda; class Insecta; order Coleoptera; family Coccinellidae; genus Harmonia; species Harmonia axyridis. Next base: position 17,826,028 of record NC_059507.1, on the reverse strand, counting down.
TACATGTAGGCAAATTTCAAAAAATGCCTCGAATTTTGATTGTGGTCCGATCTGACCAGGCTCCTCTAGCTGAGAATTGAGTTGGACAACTAACTCATCAGCCTCCCTGAAATTCTTTTCCACTTTGACACATGTTGGCCACATCGACTTCTGTGGTCAAATCCTTTATTAATTTAAGAAGAGTAGATGCCGCAGAAAATGCATTCTCGCGCTTAATGACAGATGTTGCCAAAGAGGCCTTCAATTTATCCATTGACGGCATTTTAAATTGTTGAATGACCCCGGTATGTATATCGGAATAAATTAATTCCGAAAAATCTAAGAAGAACAGACAATGTGTTTATCGTTGAAGATAATGAACAGATGACGCGCGATAAGATAACCGTGTTATGAATTTTCAATAACTACCCAATTAATGAATGAAAATCAAATCACGAATTCAATCAGATGGACGGAAATGACAATTAGACTGAATTTAGGGGGTTTTAAGATATTTTCCCGGGTTTCGGCACAAATAATTGTCCGCAAAAAGGGGTTTGCGGTCAATTTCAGATGAATTCTGCTACTAATATTGAACAACCGAAAAATTGTGAAATGCAACTCACCCCAACGGGCTGCAGAAGAAGCCTAGGCGAATCACCGCTAATCTGGTTCCAAAAAGGAGGTTCCAAGGAAGGGAATCCAGGGGAATTTACCTCCCTTAAGTACCTATGGCTTCACCTGGTTGATTATAAATTCAGGGCACTTCAAGAATAGTTGTTCAATATTATTTTGTTCACTAACACTAGTAGATGACGATGCAGAAGATAGATGAAAATAAATTATTGTTAATTATGATGAGTTATCAGAAGATTAATTAATTTGACTCTTTGAAAACTTTTCTGTATTAGCACGTACGATCAATATTAATATCTGTTCTGATTCTCCGCTGACAGCCGATACGAAATCAGATTCTACCGGGGTCGGTCGAGAAGTAATACGACCGTAGTTCACGACTGAACATATATCTTTAAAAAAAATTCTCCATCTCTATCTACATTGACTCTACTATAAATATATATTCGGATTTGAAAGTGAGGAAACTAGCTAAAATATTATAAGTCGGGTCAAACAGCTGATTTTCATTCACTGTAATAAATAAATACCAAAATAAACATCCACCGAATAAATCAACTTGCAAAAATAAATAACTTCAAATACCAATATTCAAAAAATATATAATATAATAGGATGCCGATGAGGTGAAACATGTCGAGTTGATTTTAAATAAATTTTTAACAATCCATGAGTACAACCTTATTCTTCATTCTATAAATAATATATGCCAAATTCTACCACCTTCCAATATTATACTCACTTTTCTACCCCAACAAATAACTCCATTATTTCTTTGGAGTATCTGAAAAGCTCTTTGCATCCGTAAGAAACTAATTTGGAATTCTTCGATTCCATATTTCAGATAATTCTTTCAATGCTATGTTTGGTATTTTAATTACTTCAGGCTCATAGTGGCCATAATCTTCTTCTTCTTAGTGCGGCGCTTATCCAGCCGAACTGAGGCCCAGTAGCCCATTGTTCATCCGTATCGTTCTGGAGAGACTCAGATCCTCAGAAACGCAGACAGAAATGTCGCGAGCCTGGCAGGATTGGTCCTTCTCCCAATAGGAATAGTAGGTGTTGGATTTCCTAGGTGTGTTAACGTCGTCAATTTCATTCTCTTCTAATGTTTATTGAACAGGTGGCCAGTCAGTGCGCCGGTTACCAGACTAAGTTGTTTTCTCTCTAGCACCAGGAGTCTTTTGACCTCAGGGTGCGAGGACGGTCAATGAGAATCATCGACCACCTTAGCCCATCTCCTGTGCTCCATTCCGAGGAAAATTCCTTGTTCAGCCAACTCCTGAAGAAGCTTCTGACAGATGTGCGACAGATTAGCAGCGCAGGCTCCGGACCTACAAATGCTGCTCCGGCCCCCCACTTAGTCCGTGTATCTGCCTTATCGTTACCAGGTATCTCCGCATGGGCCGATTACCAGATTACTTTCATTAAGTTATCAGCACTCAGCTCAGGTAGAGCTTTCCTGCACTCCTCTACTAACAAAGAGTCAACTCTAACGTCTAGAGATTTCAGAGTTCCCTGACTGTCACAGCATATGTAAATGTGCTCGCCAGAGTTTCCTCTGCGAATATTCTCTAGCGCGCAGACTAGAACTGCATAAAGCTCAGCCTGCACAATGAAACAGTCCTTCCCCAGAGGGATAGCCTGATTGAAGCAAGGTCCCACTATTTCGGCCTCAGAGCCTGTTGCTTTAATAGAGCCGTCAGTGAACCACGTGAGACCTTCGGGTGTAGGAAGCCTAGTTGATGAAAACCATAGGTCTCTGTCAGGTACAACTACCCTGTATGGCTCATTGAAGCAGAACCTAGTGCCCGCTCGGTCACATCTTTAGAGAAGGCGATCGTATCAATATGGGCGACGAAAGTGACTACGTATCTGAGACGAGCTCTCAAAAACAAAGTATTATCGATGTTAATATCGAAAAAAAAAATGAAAAAGGCTTTTCATGTTGCTCAAGAAAGTGCGGTGTAGTCATTTGTGCATTCTGTGAAAAAATTATGCATAAATCCTGTGCTAAAAAGATGGAACACATAAAATTTTTCGATGGGTTTCATATAAACTGCTGCAACTCCGAAGAAACTAGCGGAATATTGCTTCGAAAGTCAGAAGAAGAAACAGTGAGTACTCTGGGATTTCTCGTGATAAAATTATTAGAGACTAAAAATCAATTTCTCGCTCAACTGTTAGAATCAGCCAATGAAAAAAATGAAATTCTAAAATTGAATAATGCCTTACTCCTTCAACGAATACAGGAAATCGAACGGAAAACAAATGTACCGCAGAAAAACGCGAATAAACATCATGAATCTGTTGATAACAGTTCCCATCATAATGTTGTTATACCAGTCATTAAAATCGACAATTTGACAGATTGTTCACCGGCATCTGTAACTGATAATCCCAGAAATATGATGCCGACTGAGAATATTCCTTCAAGCAGTTCCGCAACAGGAAATCATTCAAGCAAAAACAGTAAAAGGAAGATATCCAATTCATCAAACCCAGTATTATCGCATAAAAATGATCAGGGTATGAAATTGGATCAAACTACGAATTTGCATACTGAAAAACCAATTGATCGAATTCAAGAACCAGAAAAATTATCCTGGACTCAGGTAGTCAAGAAAAAACCAGCGACACAAAAACAAAAATCCAGCCTGCTATGTACTGGATCAAGACAGGTAAATCCCGAATCTAAAATCAAAGGAGCACAGAGAAGGAAATGGTTGTATGTTGGAAAAATATGTGGACCCCATGTAACAGAAAATGATGTGAGAGACTTTCTGAAGGATTCCACAAATCAGGAGAATTTTGAAGTAAGGAAACTTCCCACCAGAGGCAATAATTCTGCCTTTAGTGTTGGTGTACCTTCGGACACATTATATTTGGAATTGTCAAAGCCGGCATCATGGCCTAGTGGAGTAGTCTTGAGAGAGTTCAACTTCAGGAATTTTTTTCGGAAGGATCCAATCTCAGATGCAATAGTGAAGTAACGGTGAAAGTTAATCATAATAAATCATTCAGTCTACTCAATTACAACATTCAATCCATAGGGACTTCGTTTTTAGGACTTGAGACAACGTTATCCATACATGGAATAAACATTTTATGCATAACCGAGCACTGGAAGAGTGAAGAAGAACTTATGATGTACATACCACATGGTTATGCCCTGACATCTATGTACTGCCGAGAGAAGGGTCGACATGGTGGATGCGCCATATTTTTCAAACAGGGTATGCAATGCACAGATAGAATAGACTTTAAAAATCTGAATGTAAATGGATCGTTTGAATGTTGCGCAAGTCAGGTGGTAATTGGTTCGGACAAGTACTTAATTATTTGTATTTATCGTCCTAATACTTTACCTCTAAGTAATATCGAAATATTTTTTTAAAAACTCATGATTTTACTTGATAAGTGCAAAGCATATAAATTCATTATTGCTGGCGATTTTAATATAGATTTATTGACAATTTCAAATGAGTCAAAAATGTTTCATGCAATTATTGAATCTTTCAATATAAAATTTTCAACTATGGAACCCACTAGAAAAACCTTAAACAGTTCAACTTGTTTAGACAACATCATAACAAACGTTGAAGGGGTTACCACAATAATTGAGGAACATCTGTCCGACCACTCCGGCCAGAAATTCACCTTTCAAATTGATACTTGCTCGAGAAAGCTCACTAGCAAAAAGAATATAAGAGTATTTAAAGAAGAAAACCATAATATTTTCGCGGATCTTCTTTTTGATGTCAACTGGTCTAGACTTTATGACATCCCTGATGAACATATAGATGAAATGTGGAACTTCTTTTCAGACACATTTCTTGAGAATTTCAAATTGGCTTTTCCTATCAAATCTATTAATACAATGAGACCTAAAAATACTGTAATAACACCCGAAGTTCAGTCATTGAAGAATGAGTTGGATTTATTGTTTCTCGTATCCAGACAAAATACAGAGTTTTTGAATGTATATAAAAATTGTAAACGCCGATACGATGAGGCTCTGAGTTTTAATAAAAGAAGTTTTTATTCATCTATCATAAATAATGCTCCAAATAAATCAAAAGCAGTGTGGAATGTCATCAAGGATATAAATCATAAGAATAAATCAGCCGAGAATAAACTTCCTAGTGGATATACTGATAGTAGTGCCAAAATGTCCCAGTTGGCAGATCAATTTAATGATTTTTTCATAACACCACCAATCACTGAATCTCCAAATTCCAGCAGTTCTCATGTCACTGATAAGGTTTCTAATTCTAAAACTCCTTTATCCAACTCATTCTACCTTTTCGAAGTTTTGGAGCCAGAGCTGCGGGATATAGTTAGAGTGATGAAAAATAAAACGTCCTGTGGATATGATGAAGTCCCAATAAGTGTAATAAAACGACACATTTCACTTATAATAAAACCAGTTTGTTTTATAATGAATTGTGTATTTAAGTCAGGCGTTTTTCCAGATGCTCTTAAACGGACCCTTGTTAAACCCTGTCATAAAAAGGGTGATTTGGACAATCTTTCAAATTACAGACCAATTAGTTTGGTTACCTCATTCGCCAAGATCTTTGAAAAGCTTCTCTCTAACCGCCTTGTAGACTTCTTCAGAAAATTCAAGGTTTTATCGGGGAGTCAGCAGGAACTCGAATTCTATCATCTGAAAGAACTATACACAAGGGAGTGCCACAAGGAACCATAGTGGGACCCATCTTATTCGTAGTGTATATCAACGACTTACCCGAAATTTTTCAGAGTGTTCTATTTCCTCAAGATCAACTTATACTTTATCCATCTACTACCTATTCAACTGAGACTTCACCACAACATAATTTAACAATTGAACATCTATCACCTAGAGAAGAACATATAGAAACATATTTATATGCTGATGACGCTAATGTTTTAATATCAGGCCAGACTATTGGAGATGTCATGAACACTTTGAAAACATCAATGATAGTGATTGAAAAATGGTGTATCAAAAATGGTTTAGTTCTCAATGGGAATAAAACTAATGTTTTAATGTTTTCAACCAATCGCCCAAATTTAACATTTCCGGAGAGTATTACTTTTGACAATGGAATAGTTCAAATGAGATCTTGTACTAAATTATTACGTGTATTTATTGAGAGCAATCTTGGTTGGGGGTTGCATTGTGAATCAGTGACGAAGAGACTGCATACGATCATATATACACTAAGAGCCATTAGAAATAGAGTAGATATAGACACCTTGAGGATTGTTTATTTTGCAAATTTTCAATCAATTATGTCATATGGAATCATTTTCTGTGGTGGGAGCACCCAGGCTGAACGCGTGTTCATCGCTCAGAAGATGGCTATGAGGATAATGTTTCACATGAAATACAGGGAATCATGTCGGGGTATATTCAGAAGATATAATATACTAACTGCACCTGGTCTATATATCTATAAAATTTTATTATTTTTGTTCAAGAACAATTCCTATTTTCAGAATTGTAGAAATGTGAATAATACCAGGAGAATGATTGAATATCTATTACCTATTCACAAACTAACGAGTACGGAGCGTAATAATTTCTATATGAGTATGAAACTCTTCAATCATCCACCTAAAAAAATGAGAGCCATTAAGGTATTGAAACTCTTCAAAAGAGAATTATTCGCAATGTTAATAAAATGTGAACCATATTCAATACTTGAATTTATAGACTTTTGTCATGTACATATAGCATAGGTATAGTAGTTCATTTGTGAAGAATTTTTGACTTGTTTTCATTTTGTAATTGTAGATACAATTCTGGAAATAAATACTATTATTATTATTATTATTATTAAACATTCTTTACCATTTTGAGAGTCCTCCCTCACGCCATTGTACCTGCTTCCAGATTTTGAGAGCTGTTTTCATAGCCACCTCCTTCACAACAAGATGCAAAGGAGGGACACCTAGCAAGCACTCTATCGCTGCTGTAGGGGTTGATCTCAGAACGCCTGTGATACCTAGACAAGCTTTCCTCTGGCATTTGGTTATAGTGCTGCGGTTACTGGACTCTCCATAGAAGGCCACCACATCATAGAAGCGTAGGTTAGGATAGGCCTCACCACGACAGTATACAGCCAGTTCATAATGTGCGATGGAACACCATGTTTGGCCAACGCGGATTGCATCACACCAAACGCAGTGTTGTTGAATGCGCCTTCTATATCCAGAAATACAGCTAATGTGTACTCGTTATTATAGAGTTCGTCCTCAATAGAGTTAACAACTGAATGAAGAGCAGAATCTACTGAGTTGCCAAGCTGATAAGCACGCTGGGACGGGTGCAGTGGTATTCCACTAAAGCCTTGTCCCTAATAATAATAATCTTTATTTTCTTCAGCGACAATATTACAGAGCATTGTATAAGGAATAGTCAAATTAAACAATTGCACAAGAACAGAACACTATTCTAATAATGAAATCAAAATGAGACCCAACAAATTCCCCAAAACCAAAGAAATTACAAAATATCCTTAAAGTTACCCTAAAAAATCATCTTGAATACATTTCGACACAAGGAAATTTTTAAATTTTTTCTTGAATCGAGGCAAAGGCAGATTTTTAATCTCATTCGGTATTATATTGTAAAAACGAGGTCCTGCAAAATTAGGAGATCTATATGCTAATACATGTTTAGCAAAAGGTTGATGTAATGAATTCTTATTTCTTTGTCTGGTATTGACCTCATGATAGGAATGAACTGGGATGAAATTATTTTTATTTATATGCACATATGCACACATCTCAAAAATATACAGGCCATACAAGGTCAAGATACCATATTTTAGAAAATACTGTTTACATGATGTTATATAACTTATTCCAGCAATCCTTCTTATTAGACGCTTTTGGGCCAGGAACACCTCCCCCACATTAGCAGTCCAGCCCCTCAAGCATATCCCATATGTCAACCGAGACTGCACTTCAGCGAAATATCCCGTGATGAGTTGTTCCGTAGTCAGGACATATCGCAAATTTTTGAATTTAAAGCATAATGAATGTAATTTCGAGATCAATATTTCGCAGTGATATTTGTAATTCATATTCTCATCAATATATATCCCTAAAAATTTTGTGTGGTCGACCTGGCTGCACAGTTCTCGATCAACCTCCACACCCAAAGGACATAACTTTTTTTGTGGGCTATGAAATTGAATCAATAATGTTTTTTCCATATTGAAATGGAGGCTACTTTCTGAAAACCACGCTCCCAAACCCAATAAAGCCGTTGACAACCGATATATTGTTTCTTCCTGTGATTTTCCCGAAGTAACAACAGGTTTATCATCTGCATATTCAATTATAAATTCACGGGGTACAGCAGAGTCCACACTGTTGACATAAATGACAAACAATATTGGAGCCGCCACTGAACCCTGTGGCACTCCGATTGTGACTTCTGTGGTATTAGAGCAAACCTTTCTCAATTTACCATTCCTCAAACTGGACAGTTCAACGTATTAAACACGACCCGTTAAAAATGATTTCACCCAGTTTAGGGGCGTACCAGATATTCCCATCTCCTCAAGCCGAGCAATCAATATATCATGATTGACACAATCGAATGCTATACTTAAGTCGCAGAACATTCCTACAGGCCACTCTCCTGCTTCCAAACTTGTAACGATCTTATCGTGAATTGCATGTACTGCGGTAGTTGTGGACCTTTGTAAGCAAAAACCGTGTTGTGTGTTAGCAATCTTTTCATTCTTTCCCAAAAAATTCAATAATCTCTCGAGAAAACAGTACTCGAATATTTTAGAGAACGTTGACGGAATCGTTACCGGCCTATAATTTTCAACATTTAGTTTATCATTTTTTTTTGTACACCGGAATAACTTTACCGACCTTGAGTTTACTTGGAAATTTTCCTTCGCCAAATGATAAATTTATAAGATGACAAAATGGACTCAATATTATATGAAGAATTTTTTTGATTAGAAAGGATGGGATACCGTCCTCACCACATGATTTCTTATTTTTCAATTTTTTCATAATGAGATCATAAACATCAACTCCATTGAACGGATATAAATATAATTCATTTTTCACATTATCACTAGATGACGTGATAATGTTGCTTTGTTTTTGATGTTTTCAACAACTCTGAGAGGCGCTCCTTTAAAAAAGTCATTGAATTTACTTGCAACAACCTCGGGATCACTTATTTCAGAGCCATTTTCCGATATAGTTATATTCTCAATTTTTTTGATTCGAATCCGTTAATTTCCGACACCACATTCCAAGTTTTTTTAGTTAAATTCTCACTTTCCCCGATTCGGTCTTGATAATACCTACGCTTATGAAATTTAATGAGAGAATTATGAGCTTTTCTCTTTTCCTTGTAAATATCTTCAAATTGAGAATATTCTTTACTTAAGGAGTGTAAAAATCTTAATTCACTACTGGACTTTCTGACCACCTCATCAACCCATTTTTTTGGTTCTTGCTGTACATATCTCATGGATAAGGGAAAACGGTTATTAAAATGAAATGAAAATTTGTCATAGAATTGATCAAAAGCTGCTTCCAAACCGTTGAAAGCATAAACAAATGACCAATCTTCTGAACCTGAGTCATAACAAAACCTATCTATACTTTCAGAGTTAAACGACCGTCTGTACGTTGAATGTATCGCCTCAACAACGATTGTCCCAAAATTTATATCCGCGAGTATTAATCTGTGATCAGAAAAAGCGAAATGTAATACACATGTAGCACCAGAAAGAAAACTCAAATAAACATGGTCAATGCATGATATCGAATCTGTCGTCATTCTGGTTGGCCAGAAGACAGTGTTGCCTAACCCAAACTGTAATAAGAAGAGTGAAATTCTTTTAAATTTACTTGTTTCGTTCAAACCGTCGGAATTGAAATCACCGCAGATAACAAACTTCATACCAGGGTTATACAAAAACTCGAAAACAGCATTCAGTTCATACAGAAATGTATCAACATCTCCACTAGGTGGTCTATAACAATTTATAATAACAAAATTATCACAATCCGTTCTGAATGAAACTGCACTCAGTTCACATTGACCTTCTATTGAATTCTGTTCTAAGTTGATCGGTTTCACTGTAATATTTGTTCGAGTCCAAATTGCTGTACCAACACCATTTTTGATGGGACGACAATAATAAGCTGACAATTTGAAACCAGAAATTGTCAACTGATTAATAGCATCTTTTTTTAGGCATGTTTCATTGGGGCATAAAAATTTAACCAAAGTGAACTCATCCAAAAGAATCTCCAGTTCACTTATTTTTTTGAAATTTAAAGATTGTATGTTCAAAAAAAATAATGTGGGGGAAAATTTGTTATCCGCTCCTGCCTGTTTTTCTTGCGAATGTATAAAAAACGTCTTACACAAGTATTTTTGGGCCATAAGGTCGCATCCATAGCTTTTTCAAAATTTTCTCGGAAAATAGTTACCTCAAAGGAAGAGTATATTTCTGGATTTCTTGATTTCAGTGCTTCCGTAACAACTTCTCCAAAATGGGGTTTCAACATATCCTTTAGATCTTCTACAGACGTATTTGGATGGATCCTGTATACATGAAGGTCAATCGTCTTAGGTACACCCTTCACCTTTGTTTCTGTCTGGGATTCATTGCCAACAACTACAACCATTTTTCCCCTCCTTTTCCTTCTATCAACAAAGTTCCATTTGTTTTCAGAGTTACCACTATCGAAATCTTTCTTGTCATCCAGAGAAGATTCTTTTGTAACATTATTCGAAACCTTTTCCGTGGCTTTATTCAGCCCCACAACATCCATATTCTCCAAAGAAACCACCTCATTAGAGTTTTCAGCATTAGTTAACTCCTTATTTAGGTTTTGAGGCATATTTTTGGGTAACCTAATTTGTCTTTCAATTATCCTCCCCAATGTCTTAACCAAGAACAATGAGAGGCTTGTTGGTCGATAGTCATTCGCTTTTGTGTGAAATTTGTACTCGTCCCAGTCACTGGCAACGCCGGATCTTATTGCCTTGTTGAACCGATGCCTGCTGATGCGTCTGGCAGCAATAATTTCAGATGTCCAACATTTCGTCCGACCCTTAGGTCTACGAACCTGCGGGCTACAGCTGCTATGAAAGGTCAAGATTATGGACTCCTGATGATTCTCAGCTGCAGTATCCAACTCTCTTGTAGTCCTAGGTTTAAGGTTAACCTGTACTAGGTTTTCAGAGAGGGATGCCAGATATCTGGACCAATCTGTTTTTCTGGGGTTCCTGAAAATTTCTGGTTCCCTCACAGAGCCGCCTACACTGATGGTGAAATAGATATGTCGGTGATCAGAAAGTGAGATCACCTCCGTGGCTACACGCCAATCTTTGATGCAATCAGCGATAGAGCTGCTGCACATAGTGACGTCAAGCACCTTCCTTCTACTTGATGTTATGAAGGTAGGCACGTCACCCCTGTTGAGAAGGTGTAGACTTGTAGAGAACAGGAAATCTGCTATAGCCTCACCCTTCGGGTTCACGACAGTGCTGGCCCACAGAATGTGGTGCGCATTCGCATCACATCCAATGAGCAAGGGCCAGCTTTTCCGTTCACAGAATGTCACCAGCTCCTCCATTTCCTTCAATGGTGGTGGGTCCGGGGAGTCATATGGAAGGTATGCCGAGCATACCACCAAGTTTTCCAGCGACCCCTTAAAATTGGGAAATCGGAGTACTACCAGATCTCTGAAACAGAAATTAGTTCGTAATTGAGCCCCAATATTAGTAAAAGCGAGTATGCATGCCCTCGGAATTGTGCCCTTGGGCGAACAGAAGAGCCTACTTCCATAAAAGGAGAAACGCCTCACCTCGCCCACTTTAATCCGGGGCTCCTGAAACAAACTGATAAATGTCTGCACGTTAGCCAGCTGCACCCGAGGAATATTGGTTGCCGCAATGCAGTGATGCAAGTTTATTTGCGTGACATATGTGTTAGCCGCCATGAGAAGAGGTTAATATCCCAGTCAGTCAAGATCCTGGAGAATCAGCTGGTAGATCCGTTGGTGCAGAGCACCGATCAGATTCCCCGCCAACGTGCGCATAATATCCCACATCTGCCCTGAAACCTTGTACAATCATTCGTGAAACACCCTGTATAATAATTCGATTCCTTAAGAAATATAAAATATTAGTTGGGTCACCAGTCACCCTGAATACTGTCAATGAAATTGCTTATTGTTTGTTGTCCTGCTATTGATTTGGTGTGGCAGGCACCTAACGTAACGCTTTCTCAATGAAATTCAAGAGGTTTCTCTGAAATAAATATTCCTGAATAATCATAGTTTTTTTTTTTTGAGCAGCTGTATTTCATGATAACATGAAGAGACGAAGTGAATCAAACCTTTCTCAACGCAGAGCTAAATGTACCCATGGACAAGATCATAGATATGGAAGTTCCAAAGATAGTTTAGAAAATCAGAATAGATTAATATACGCCAATCAAGAAGATAATAGTAGCATGACCTCAAAGAGTGATAAAATGAATAAAGAAGCAAGTACCACAATCAATAAAGGTACATATTCAGAATCAGCCTTATATTCCGAAAAATATTTAATTGAAGAGGATAATACCTTCCTGAACAATAGTACAGAATCTGTGCAAGATATGACCAATAATCCAGGTACCTCCAATTCAAAAGAAGATTTGGTCACGAAGAAGAAAATTATATTGTTGGAAGCTGAGCCAATGTCATCAATGCACAATGCGAGACAAAACGAATTTATTCAAAATTGTTGGATCAGAAATCAAAATTACTTCAGGTCCCATTTCTCAGAGATTATAAGATTCCTAAATGAAATTTTCGCAAAAATAGATTTATTTCGAAAAGATTTGAGTAATGAACCTGTAATGATTTCTTCTTTGTTTGTATTTCTATGTTATTATTTGTTATATTTCATTATATATTGCTGGCTTCTGTATCGTTGTCAATGTACAAAATGTTCTGGATAAAAGGACTTAGATATGTCTAATAAATTTGAATTATATTCACTGGTAGTATACAATATAATTGTATTAATTGATGAAATGATTTTTAAGATCATCTGATGATCAGTTATTCAAGAAAATTTACCGTTTTCGATTATTGATTCATTTTGAATTCTGGACAAATTACAACTCTTCTTGCAGAACTAATGCTAGTATTCATAAATCATATCGTGTCAATACATGTTTCTGACAGTTAGAAAAACTGTTGCGTGAAGAGATTGCATCGTGGTGCTGCAGTAAATTGTGACAAGAGCTTTGCCAAAGCATTGTGCTCAGTGCTTTCGAAAGCACTTGAAGCCTTTTTGTGCTCCCTAGCACTTTTTGAAACCAGTGCTTAGTGCTTAGTAATTAAAGCACTTTCGCAAAAGGCTTAGTGCTTAGTAATCCCAAAAGTGCTCCCGAGCACTGCAGTGCTCGCTAATGAATGTTAAATCATTATCATCATGGTTTTGAAATTTTAATTTCATTACAAATCTTAAAGGTAATAGAGAAAGTACCATTCTCTTTTTTTCAACTGGGACGACATGTTTCTAATCGAAAAATATCAAAAAAGGTATCTTAATATTTGCATGATTAAGGAAAATCTATTAAAGTTTGATCAATACAGCGTAGTAGGCCAGAATGTAAACTAAAATATTTCAAGAATTATATAATAGGTCACTAGATCACAATCACAATCACAAGGTATTTTGATCTCTTGAAATAAGATATCTTCGAACATTTTGCGATTTATTGGAATATATTTCATGAAATTGAGACCGAAATAGTTCTTTGAAATGGTGTCAGAAATAAAGATATGATTTGTAATTCCTTTACAGTGTTCGACCTCATATTTGAAACAACCTTCGAAGAAAGTTTTGAAATCCGAAATTGCACGTTATATTCATATATTGATGTGATTCTACGTTTAGGATTTCAAAACTAAGAATGATTCAGATATAATAATACTTATATTGACTTATATTAATACTTATATTGACGGATTTGATAAATTTGTCAACTTCCATATTACTACTCCAAAAAATTTCCATCTTGTCGAGTTTATATCTTCAATTCAGTCTGGGTGAAAATATTTCAACTGTATTTCAGGTGTGAATACGGCTGTCCGCTGTTACTGTTGCCTCTCAGCATGTTTGATGATTTTATTACCCTTCTTTGTAATTGGTAGACCGGGTGCACAAATTCTTCTAGGATTTTTTTCTCCGAGAGTCGAAACAGGTTTATTTGATCCGGGTTTGCATTTTTAGAATCCCAAAATATAGATGCAAACACAAGAAATTCCTTAGTGAAGTTTTTTCACTTATCTCATGCAACATCATAAGACGTCGAAAATTTATTCAACGCTTATTCCCTTTAACATCATATAACTCTATTATTCGGGTCTAAGGATCTATTCAGTTACTGAATCCAATGTTTATTATGCATACTCTGGGAACGGTAGGCAATAAAATAGACAATTATGAAATTAATTGTTCAAATAAAATCAGGCCAATTTCCGATGCTGATAAGGCAAGTCTGCAGAATATATTCTATTTCATTTTGCTAACACAAAAATTATTAAGCTTTATTGGAGAATCATTGTCGCCACCAGGACCGGCAAACCGGACATTTGGCCGGGGCGCCAAATTTTAGGGGCGCAGTCAGTTAATAAAACAAGACATATTTTTTGGACACAAAACTGTTTTCTTAGTGAAAATTCGACTCTTTGTAGTAAAATGAAAAAATTACCAGGAGCGCTTTCAACTATTGTTATGAAAATACAACAGGTACTTAAATATACGTTTAAGAACTATGTCGTCTTTTTACTATAGACCTATAGAGCGTCATACTTTTGAACAATGCAGGACTTTTTTGATGATATCGACAAAACGTTATTTGATAAATTTGACAAGGTGAGTTTACCTCAAAAATACGATTTCATATGGAAATGAAAAGGTTCGTGAGGAAAAATATAGAGGCTCCTTAAACGAAATTTCAGAGAAATTAAGCAAAGCAGGGCGGCGAAATATTATTTTGCCGGGACGCCTAAATGTCTGGTGGCAGCCCTGATCTTAGGAATAAGACGATGGCTTACATCTTATGAATTGAAATGAGACAGTTCTTTCATAAAGGCTGTTCCACCATTGGCGCGATGGCGATGCTCTTTAGGGTGAAAGGCTGAAATTTTCAAATTTTCACAGTATCATTAGGCTCCATTAGAGCTACATTATCTAATTGTTTCGAAATACATAGGTCGTACGAAAAATGTGTAAATGAATGAACAAAAGGCTTTTTTTATCAGGCCTTTTTCCAATGACGAAAAGGCACGTCTGCAAAATATATCGTAGTTCATTTTGATGAAATTATTAAGCTTTGTTGGAAAATCATAGGAATAAAACAATGGCTAATATTTTATTAATTGAAATGAAACAGTTTTTTTTCGGTTACCTCTCTTTCTTATCAGGGACCGTATTCTCGACGAGTGATCTTTCAAAACGTATACGTACATTCAGTATTCAGAGCTCTGAGAGAACGTATACGTTCTGAAAGATCACTACTTGTCGAGGATACGATACCAGATGTTGTTAATGGTATTATTTGGGATAAATATTTTCTCCGAATACTGCATTCACCTTGGATATCATATAAATCCCTATAGTTCAGATGTTACGGAATCCTATAATCATCAAGACGTTCATAATTTGAGTTGGTTGGATGGTTTAAAATGAATTTCTATTAAGTTGAACTATCTTTCTTACCAGATGTTGTTGATAAATATTTTCTCCATTCAGTCGATGCGGGTTGGGTAGGTCATGAAAAGTCATAAAAGCTATTCGGGATTTGCCAAAAGAACGGTTCTATTAGATTAGTTCTTTTTTAAAACAAATTTTATCATGAAAATATGCATTTAAAACAAAAAATTATTAAAATATGAACTTCAACTCAAATATACATACATTGAAATACACAGATATGCAAATGCATATTTATCCGAAGCGTAGTTGGTTATACCTAACTCGTTGGTTTTATGATCAAGGAAATATTGGATAATTTTTTTGAGATATTTTGTTTGATATTTTTATGTTGAGCTGGTTGAGCTATCCTCAAAATATTAATTACGACTCCTGAAATTGTTATTCAACATCTAAAGGCAACATTTTATTATATTGAATTGAAAGTTTCGAAATCTTCAGAAAAAAAAATCGAACGGCTATATCTACGGAATTCCTGGTCGGATTTCGTCTAACTAACAGTAACATTCGATATTTGAAGATATCCTGAAAATCTCATGTTTGAATATCTCTTCGAGAATTAAAATTTTTTCGGCCGGACGAACAGAATCGAATTTCAGGACAGATTCATCATTAGTGAGTCGAACCTCATTGTTTTTGACCAACTGTGGCACAAAATTCGTGAATTACAGACATTATGACGAAATAATAAAGCTGACGACAGCTCAAAAATATATAGTCATAAGTTTTCAAGTATGGAATAATAAATCATCACATTTGTCCTCTCCGTGCAGGTTCCTACTATTTAATATTCAATCTATACACTGTGTCCGTAAAGTATTGAACAAATTCATTTTTATCTAAACTGGCTATTTCAAGAAATAATCCTGAAACACGTCGATTTTTATTTTAATTTACCGTATTTTGAAATAATAACATAATAAACAAGGTGAATTACTTTCGTCACCGTCATTTTTTTTTAATGGAACACCCCCATTTTGTCTCAATTTTCCGATTACTCTAGCTGAGTTAATGTAATGTATCACATGTTGATTCCAATTGGTACAGGGTGGACAAAAATACAATAGTTTTGTGTGTGCTCATAAAGTAACGCGTAACATTCTTTATTTGTTAAATTAACAATATTATCAAAAATACTTATTGTCTAGCGGCAATTGGTTTGAATATAACACCTTGTAGTTTGTTACATTTTTAGATTAATTAAAATGTATAAAAATAAGAAATAATTTCTTTCATATACTGTCTGCTAGACCACAAGTACCAAATATGTTTGGAAACAGCTCATGTTTATTAATCTAAAAATATTACAAACTACAGGGTGTTACATTCAACACAATTGCCGCAAGATTTATGTTGAATATCTATTAAGGACCACATAATATGAGGTCATTATAAGTAAATTGTATATGTAGTGGAATAAGGAAATGAAATTCCGTTATGAATTTCAACCTTTATTTCAGGTTTTTTTAAAGGCTAAAAGTAGAATATAGGTGAATTGAAATCTACTCATTGAGCAGAATTTACAAATACAACAAAGAACAACTTATGTTTTAGAATAAACAACTTTGATTTTTAAAATGCTTCATTGAATATTGACGAAGCGGACAAGGTTAAAGTCACGGCATTCAGAACAATACTGACTTAACTATTACATTCTATGGAACAAGTAAGCTTGTATTCCACTGTATATGGAATGCCTTCCTGGTATCAGTGGAATGATCTATTCTAATGCTACGGTTGCATAAAGACTTGTCAAGCATTGTGCAGTATTGCAGAAGGAACAATCTTAGACTAAACGTCAAAAAATGTTTCTTTATATTCTTCTTTCAGAGAACGATTCATGCGGAGGTTGAGGTTATGATATGTGTTGAGAAGATTCCATACTCCTCCTGTTGTAGGAACCTTGGAGTATTTTTCGATTGTCAACTGAGATTGAGGGAGCATGTCTCGATGCTGTTGAGAAATTTTTTTCTGGCACTACGTTATTTGTATCGCCAGAGACAGTTTTTAGTTTTCCATTCAGGTAAGTATCTCTGCGAAACTCTTGTGCTGTCCAAGCTGAGCTATGGATTGACAATTATCCTTGCCTAGATTCCATCGAGAGATATAGGTTTCAAAAAGTGCAGAATTCGTGCTGTCGCTTCGTTTTAGGTTTGGGAAAATGCGATAGGGGGATCAGTGATGGGTTAGCGTCGCTCCACAGACGAGATGTTCACCGTGTTGCTTTGAGGCATGGGCAGAGGCTCATGCTGCCTCAATTTGGTTCAGCCATGTTTCAACGAATGTTCACCTTCAATGCGGTGAAATTGCATATGTTACTGGGAAGTTTCCTGTTGGGTAAATAAAGTTATTATTATTATTATCCCCGATTTTTGCCTATACTCGTAGGATTTCTCCTCGCCGTCCGCTTCTCACTCTCCGCTAAGAGGAACAGTCACTCAATCCCAGATATTTAAAATATCAGAACGGTAGAGCTCGGTCGTGTCCGGTCCTTGTGGTCCCCCTGGTTCTCATCGAACTTCTGGTCCTTTTACACGTGATCCTTGAACCTGTCCTTCGCTTCCTAGGAATTTTCCCACAGCCCTTGCAGTACCTGAAAGAACAGCTTTTTGCATTATATCACATAAATACTCATCAAGTCCCAGTTGCTTGATATTTCCCTTGAGATATTTTGGCACTATTTCAGTTGTTGAGATGATAATTGGAATAGTTTTCGTTGATATCATTCCCCACTGACGCTTTATCTGAAATTCGAGGTCCTTATATTTCGAAATTTTTTTGAACTCCTTTTGACGCAGGTTGTTGTTATTTGGTATTGCTACGTCGATGAGTAATGCTGTCCTTTGATGTTTATCGACTAGTTATATATCTGATCTGTTGTGAGGGACTGTTTCATCAGTCAAAACTGTACGATCCCAGTACAGCTTGTAGGATTTCACGTATACCTACTTATGCGTTTCGTCCCTGGCACACACACCGGACTCATCAGTGTGACTTGGGTATAATTGTGTGTGCCGTGTCACAGACGCTTGGGGAATTTATTATTATCGGGAGCCGCCGGGATTCGAACCCGGGACCTTGACGCATCTCGGTGCGTGAGTCTACCTCTTAACCTCTAGGCTACCGAATGCTGTGTATATAGTTGCTATGTGGAGCTTTATGACGAGCCGCCACATGACTCCCTCCCCAGTGACGGAGGAACGAAACTTATGCGTGTTACGAGGTCATCGGTGCAGCTGGGTGATTGCCGCCTAATCAGAGCTGCACCTCGCGGGCATCGTACGGACGGTGAATGCCGCCTATTTCACGTCCGGCATACCGCGGCAGACCAAGGAGCACGTATTGCACGTCATGGGAATGGGCGTCTAGAGTTCCGTTTGGAAATTGCAGATATATGGGAGCTACGCATCAACCTTCTGCTTTCCAGGACACATCGTTTAGATGGCCATTCCCATCACGTCGGGCTTGCTTGCTGTGACGACGGAAACACGAGGCTCGGCGTGCCATCGGCTCTAGTGTCCGATGGACACCCCAGTAGCCGTAACGTTGAGCGGGGCAGTGAGTCGCCTCTGCGCTCCAACGCCGCAGTTTTCCGCCATCACGTCGGGGTCACCAATGTAGGATTTCACGTATACCTACTTATGCGTTTCGTCCCTGGCACACACACCGGACTCATCAGTGTGACTTGGGTATAATTGTGTGTGCCGTGTCACAGACGAAATCCTACATTTGCGTTTCGTCCCTGGCACACACACCGGACTCATCAGTGTGACTTGGGTATAATTGTGTGTGCCGTGTCACAGACGCTTGGGGAATTTATTATTATCGGGAGCCGCCGGGATTCGAACCCGGGACCTTGTCGCATCTCGGTGCGTGAGTCTACCTCTTAACCTCTAGGCTACCGAATGCTGTGTATATAGTTGCTATGTGGAGCTTTATGACGAGCCGCCACAAGCTCATAGCGTTCGTTTTCTAGTATGGTCTCCGGTCGGAACTTGTAATATGGCATTTCGTCAGAATGAATTAGTTTTAATATGGTTGACAGTTCTTGGTGTAGTATCTTTCCTACTGCATCGTGCCTGTCTTTATATTGATTTCCTGCAAACATTTCCGTGATATGTCAAATTGTCTCATTTGTTGGACACCCATATCGGCATCGATCGTCAGTAATAGTTTTATCCTTTATGATATGCCTGCAGTAATACCTCGTTGAGATCACTTGATCTTGGATGGCTAAAAGAAAACATTCCTTTTCTGTGTACATTGCACCTGATGTGAGCCAATAGTTCGACGCTTCAATGTCGACATGATCTTGGTTCACCTCGTTGAAATATCATCCATGCAGGGGCTTCTCTCTTCATCTTTGCGTTTTTCTTCGTTTGTCTAGTGGTTGTATGAAAATTGCTCCTTGTGAAGTTGTAGAGGTGTTGATTCGTCTGCTTCACACAGTATTTTGTAGAACTCTGATGTACTTGCTCTGAAGTATTCCCGTAGGATTCCATCTGCCCACTAGAAATGTCCATGGTGTCCGTCAGATTCCTGCATCCTTTATTTCTGGGCAGTAAAGTCCTCTCAATACTGCTTTTCGGATGGTGCTTGTTTGCTCTTGTCATTAACGTTATCATTTTACGTTGCAAGTTTCCGGTGTCTGTTTTGCTCCATGTGACTATAACGAATGAGTATGTTAGAATTGAACATGCATATGTCGTGAGGGCTCTCGTCATGTTCCTGCTGTTGAGGTTTGTTTTCAAGATTTTTTTGGTTCTCCGAATGAACTCAGTCGTTAAGTCTCGCTTCATTTTTTGGTGGTTGATTCGTCGGTTCTGTTTCATTCCAAGATATTTATGAAGATCATCCGACTTCATTGCTTCTATTTGCTGTCCATTGGTGAGAGTGATCGGTTCATCTTGAATTCTTCCTCTCACTACGCTGAGAGTACGACATTTATCCAATCCGAATTCCACACCTACATCTTTCGAAAAATTTTCCACTAGTTGGAATATAGTTTCTAGGTGGTTCTTATTGCCTGTTATGTTTCAAATCATCCATGTACAGGGTGGGCAAATTTCGATGTTTTAGTACTACAACTTTTGAACCAGAGGAGATAGACAAAATCTGATACCCACTTCTCGATCTCTTTTTCTGAGAAACTAACAAGGGTAGTATTCATTTTTGGCCACCTTCTTTTGTTTTCGAGTTATAAGCGAAAATTGGAAAAATGGCGATATCGAAAAACATTCATATCTCCGCTAATACTGATGATAGAGCTCTGAAATTAAAACATTATACAGGCACTTTTTTACGTAGAATCTAGTGGCGTGCTCGTTTTTCCAAAAGGGTTTTTAATTACGAAGCTATGACCCAAAATTATGTTTTTTCAAATGGGAACACTAGATATTTGTGTCATTTTCTGAAAGCTTAATTTTTCCTGATTTCAAAAATATATAACATCGTATGATTCGGATCAATATAAATAATAGAAAATGGCCAAAAACCTCTTTTCACCTAAGAGTCTCAATATTTCTATGGTTCCAACTGCTGATGAACACAGAAAAATTGAGCTTTCTATAACAAGAGCAGTGTCCTTCCGTCAATCTGATTATTCATATGCTTTTCACTTATTTCTACAGAATTCGAAACTAGATATGTTTTATAAATTTTTTATCTAAAAATTGATTTGGAAATAACGGAGAAACCACAAGATTGAATTTTTCAATCGAAAGAGTTGTATTGAGATGCATATATCAGGAGATTATTAACATAGGTCTCCAGAATCAATACGCACAAGTACCAATCCATTTTAAACAGCATATGAAACAATGCATATATGATTGAACTCAACATTTTAATTACGAAGGGACAAACAAGAAATAATATTTAACCTAATAATGACAACAATTGCACAATGCACAGTCGACACCTCTTCTCAATATTTCAATAGATGAATATTTGAAACTGTGTTCAAGCTACCTAGGAAACTTTTTCCAAGTTCGTTCATCTTTTCGAAACTATTTGTATAAAATAAATATAGATTCGAATTTTGTAGAAATAAGTGAAAAGCATAGAAATAATCAGATTGACGAAAGGACACTGCTCTTGTCATAGAAAGGCTCATCAACAGTTGAAACCATAGAAATATTGAGATTCTTAAGTAAAAAAAGGATTTTGACCATTTTCTGTTATTTATTCTGATACGAATCATACGATGTTATATATTTTTGAAATCAAGAAAAATCAAGCTTTCAGAAAATGGCACGAAAATTTAGTGTTCCCATTTGAAAAAACATAATTTTGGGTCATAGCTTCGTAATTAAAAACCCTTTTGGAAATACGAGCACGCCACTGGATACTACGTAAAAAAGTGCCTGTATAATGTTTTAATTTCAGAACTCTATCATCAGTATTAGCGGAGATATAAATGTTTTTCGATATCGCCATTTTTCCAATTTTCCCTTATAACTCGAAAACAAAAGAAGGTGGCCAAAAATGAATACTTCCCTTGATAGTTTCTCAGAAAAAGAGATCGAGAAGTGGGTATCAGATTTTGTCCATCTCCTCTGGTTCAAAAGTTGTAGTGCTAAAACATCGAAATTTGCCCACCCTGTACAACAAATGATTGAGGGTGGTTGTATCATTATTTCCTCTTATGCTGAAATCCTTTTCAGAAGCGTTCATCTGTTCTAGAGAGTGGATTCAGCGCCAAGCAGAACCATAAAGGGCTCAAGGAGTCTCCTTGGAAAATTCCCTTTTTAATCGGAATCAGCCTGGTTTTTATGTTTGCCGTGAAAAGCTTGATGTTCGTTTTCCAATTGTCCATTGCACGTTTTAGAAAATTAGTTATAATTGGATCGATCTTGTATATTTCCAAAAGTTCCGTCAGCCAGCCATGTGGAAGTGAGTCGAAAGCCTTCTTATAATCAAAATAAGTCATGAAAAAGTTTCTATGTTTCTTGAAGGCTTGGTTGCATATGATGGAATCTATTACCAGCTATTTCTTCGATCCTAGTGAATTCTTGGAACATTTTTTCAGCTGTGTAGTAATAATTTCATTTTTCTCGCAATGTTTGTAGATACGAGAGGCTAAACATGATGTGATGATTTTGTAAATTGTTGGTAGGCATTTTATAGGTCTGTATTTTGATGGACTCATAGTTTTTGAAAAATCCTTCGGTATTAGGTAAATGATACCTGTTGTTGAAAATGTTGGCATTTCTCTTGGATTATGTATTATGTTATTTATGTATTCGACTAGCCTCCGTGCAGACAGTAAAACTTCTTCAACCAGAAGTTGTGAATTTCATCTGGGCATGGAGATTTCCAATTGTGATTGTTCTTCAATATTTGCTCTAGTTCTTCAGACGTTATTACACTATGTGGCATACTTTCTATGGTCTCACTTGATTTCTCCTCTCTTCTTATCCAAAGCGTTTGGGAGTTGAAAGGAGACGGTGTTGACAGTTGATCGGTCCAAAAACAGTCCATATCTTCGGCGCTTGGAGGACTCCCTAATTTTGTTGACGTTTGTTCATTTATCATTCTATAAAATTTCTTTTCGGAGTTTTCAAAGATCATATTGTCTTGTTTTCGTTTATAGCTCTCATTGTATCGCTCTGTCTTTCAGAGTGTACACTAAATATATATATATATATATTTTTTTTTTTGTACCACCTTTATAGGGTTTCGTAGTGAGAATTCCGGGCTATGGTGGGCCAAGGCATCCTCACGCACTGGTCAGAAACGCCCGAACGATCCTCGTCGTCCACATATATATATATATATATATATATATATATATATATATATATATATATATATATATATATATATATATTATATATATATATATATATATATATATATATATATATATATATATATATATATATATATATATATATATATATATATATATATATATATATATATGTTCGGATAGGTTTCCGCGGTAGGAAATATTTGAACTTTGTGTGTTCCGGATTGGACCGCGTCTAATATTTTGTCGTGTTCGACGTTTCGGCTCCGATTCTGGAGCCATTTTCAAGAACCGTTGACTTTACGCCGGGGTCTCAATCTGCCTACTCCCCAGGTATCATCAACAAGAGTATTATCGTAGGTGTGGTTATCTTCCGTCCCTCGAGGCAACTGAACGTTAACCACGAGAGGTCCTGTATTCATAGTAGAAGGAGGTGACCCACGTGATGGAGGTTGCGCAGGAGCCGGTTGCGCAGTTGTTAGGCAGCCTCCAGTCATCGATCGAGCTGTCATCGATCGAGTTGTTATTGATCGAGTTGTTTTCGATCGGTTTGTTGTCGATCGAGTTGTTATCGATTGTGCAGGAACCGATGGTGATGTCACGTGACTTCGAGTCATCGATCGGGTTGTTATCGAACGGGTGGCAACTGGGAGCCTGGTACGGGTGGTATGAAGTTGAACTGTCGATCGGGTTGTTGTCGAGGGCTGAGTTATCGATCGATGTGTCGCCATGAGACGGGAAATCAAAGGTTTCCAAGTGTTGGGTAATCTTTGACCATCATCCCGTTTGTTGAGACAATTGGGTCGTTTTTCGATCTCGAGTGCTTCACGGATTATCCTACATGTGAGGGTTCTCTCTGCAGAGATGGTCTTACATCCCTCAAAATCAACGTTATGTCCTGTTTCAGAGTAGTGCTTGAATAGGGCAGATGTTGGATCTCCTTGGCGTATTGCGAGTTGGTGCTCATATACTCTGTTAGTTATACGTCTGTTGGTTTGTCCTATGTATGTTCTAGGACATGCGGAACATGGTATCTCGTATACTCCTTGAGACTCGTTATCGATCGTATCCTTTGGTGTTCGAAGAAATTTGGAAATTTTGTTATCGGCTGTGAAAACTGTTTTTATATCCTGTTTTCGTAGTATGCGACTGATTTTGTCAGTGACACCTTTGATAAAAGGTAGAAAAGCTTTATGAGGGAAATTTTCTGGAGGATTTTTGGGCTGTTGTGTATGGGTCTGATGTCGGTTGATGGCTTTCTGAACTTGTTGACTGTTGTAGCCATTCTGTTGTAGGGCGGTTTGAAGGATGTTGATTTCTTTTTGAATGTGTAGGTTATCTGTCAGTTTTATGGATCTATGGATTAAGGAGTTCAATACGGAGTTGATTTGAGACGGATGATGGTGTGAATTTGCATTCAGGTAGCGGTCCCTTCTGAAGTCTTCAGAATACAAAACCACCCCGCAGGACCCTACAACCTATCTAGAAAAGAAAACCAAAGCTCTCATCACTGCCTCGAAGCTTCCGAAAGAAATCAGAAAATCTCTCATCCCAAGGGAAAAATCTTCTCGAATCCCTCGAATCTACGGATTGCCTAAAGTTCACAAACCGGACATCCCTCTTCGTCCAATAGTCAGTGCCTTTGGATCCCCAACTCATCATCTTGCTAAATACTTAGCTTCTACACTTCAACCACTAGCTGAAGAATCATCATCGCATGTAAAGAATTCTTTCCACTTCATCGGAACCTTAAGAACGTATCAAATCCATGAGTCAGACATTCTTGTCAGTTTTGACGTCGTATCTCTCTTCACCAATATTCCACTCAAAGAGTCCCTTGAAATACTGAAGACCAAACATCACATACCCCAGGATACATTGACCCTTATAAACCATTGCATGTCGAACACGTACTTCCTCTTTCAAGGTACATTTTACAAACAGGTGAAGGGTGCACCCATGGGATCTCCACTTTCTCCAGCCATCGCTGATATTTACATGGAAGATTTTGAAACCAACGCCATCGAATCGTTCCACCTAAAACCTACTTGCTGGCTTCGATATGTGGACGATGTCTTCGTCATATGGCCGCATGGACCCGAAACTCTCCAAGACTTCTTTGAACATCTGAATAATATAAATATCCATATCAAATTCACTATGGAAGTTGAAACCAACAACTCACTCCCTTTTCTTGATGTCCTCGTAGCGAAATCCAACGATTCCTTCACACACACGATTTACAGAAAACCAACCCACACAAACCGCTACCTGAATGCAAATTCAAACCATCATCCGTCTCAAATCAACTCCGTATTGAACTCCTTTATCCATAGATCCATAAAACTGACAGATAACCTACACATTCAAAAAGAAATCAACATCCTTCAAACCGCCCTACAACAGAATGGCTACAACAGTCAACAAGTTCAGAAAGCCATCAACCGACATCAGACCCATACACAACAGCCCAAAAATCCTCCAGAAAATTTCCCTCATAAAGCTTTTCTACCTTTTATCAAAGGTGTCACTGACAAAATCAGTCGCATACTACGAAAACAGGATATAAAAACAGTTTTCACAGCCGATAACAAAATTTCCAAATTTCTTCGAACACCAAAGGATACGATCGATAACGAGTCTCAAGGAGTATACGAGATACCATGTTCCGCATGTCCTAGAACATACATAGGACAAACCAACAGACGTATAACTAACAGAGTATATGAGCACCAACTCGCAATACGCCAAGGAGATCCAACATCTGCCCTATTCAAGCACTACTCTGAAACAGGACATAACGTTGATTTTGAGGGATGTAAGACCATCTCTGCAGAGAGAACCCTCACATGTAGGATAATCCGTGAAGCACTCGAGATCGAAAAACGACCCAATTGTCTCAACAAACGGGATGATGGTCAAAGATTACCCAACACTTGGAAACCTTTGATTTCCCGTCTCATGGCGACACATCGATCGATAACTCAGCCCTCGACAACAACCCGATCGACAGTTCAACTTCATACCACCCGTACCAGGCTCCCAGTTGCCACCCGTTCGATAACAACCCGATCGATGACTCGAAGTCACGTGACATCACCATCGGTTCCTGCACAATCGATAACAACTCGATCGACAACAAACCGATCGAAAACAACTCGATCAATAACAACTCGATCGATGACAGCTCGATCGATGACTGGAGGCTGCCTAACAACTGCGCAACCGGCTCCTGCGCAACCTCCATCACGTGGGTCACCTCCTTCTACTATGAATACAGGACCTCTCGTGGTTAACGTTCAGTTGCCTCGAGGGACGGAAGATAACCACACCTACGATAATACTCTTGTTGATGATACCTGGGGAGTAGGCAGATTGAGACCTCGGCGTAAAGTCAACGGTTCTTGAAAATGGCTCCAAAATCGGAGCCGAAACGTCGAACACGACAAAATATTAGACGCGGTCCAATCCGGAACACACAAAGTTCATATATATATATATATATATACAAAATGTGATAATTTCCTAAAGTAACTAATAAACAATGGTTTAAGGGGTGTTGGAAAACTTCAATTGTTACTAACTTCTTTATTTCATCAGTCGACGTTTCGATCCTTGGTTGGGATCTTCTTCAGGACTTCTATAAAACAAACAACATACAAATATAACAAACATTGCAGAAAAGACAACATGTTAAAACGCACCGAAATGCGAAGAGTTACCAGATCTTAAGTTGCACTGAATCTTATACAGATTTGGAGGAAAAATTATTAATTAACTTGAACACAAAATAGTCTCTAATACAATAACGTCTCTTTTTTATATCACACACTTCCTTATTCTCTTGAAAACTTATTTTTGAAATTCTTTCTTCATCCATCTGACAACTGCGTAAAAAACGAAAGGGGTTAGGTCGGGTTCATAGAACATCATAGATCTTCAACTGACATTGGAGAACATAGAACTTGAGATCAACAACTCACTCTCACTAAGTTGGTTTGAATGTATCAGATATGAATAAATGTTGCTAATGTTCTCTATATCCTTTCTGTAGTTCATGGAATTTTCATGTCGCTTAATGTGAATCATCTCCAGGAAACATCTTTTTCTCATATTCTCCTCGCACTCCAAGACTGTCACCGAATCATAGTCCATTCGATGGTCAACTGATCTTACATGTTCTGCCAGTGCACATATCTTTCTAGGATTCTTAATGTCGCTAATATGTTGAGTTATTCTTCTTTTAAGTTGTTGGGATGTTTGTCCGATATACACCTCATCACAATTTTGACAGGGTATTCTGTATACAACACAGCTTTTCTTATCAGTTTCTATCCTATCTTTCAAATTACTATAAAGTCTCTTTAATTTAAATTCAGTTCTAGGTATCACTTTGATGTTATCAGTTTTTAATAAGTTTATTAAGGATTTTGTCATTACATTAATCAGTGGAATGGAAGTAAATATAATTCTCTGATCTAAATTGGTGGATGCGATTTCGTCATTATTCTGTGGCTGTCCAGAATTCGATGAATTGTGTATCAATTTCTTTAAAAGGTTCTTGGGGTAACCATTCTCAAGCATCAACTGATATAATAGTTTCATATTCTTCTCCTTCAGAGTGGGGTGTGATATTCTTTGTATACGATTCTTCAATCCTGTAACCATATTGATTTTTTGTCTCTGAGGGTGGTTGGAAAAATAATGCAAGTATCTACCTGAGCTAGAGGGCTTTCTATACCAATCAAGAATCAGTGTATTGTCAGGTCTTCTAATGACTAGGGTATCTAGGAAAGGCACACTATTGTTATTTTCTAATTCTATGGTAAATTTTATAGACTCACTCTGTCTGTTGAACCTTTCAAGAGTGTAAGATGTCTTATCACTGGGAACTGCACAAATGATGTCATCTACATATTTTTTAATAAAAGGCATCTCAAAGGGGATATCTGTTAGGATGCCATCTAGGAGGAAATCCATCACTACCTCTGCAATGGAAGGGCTGAATTTAGACCCCATTGGGGAACCTAGTATTTGGTTGTAAAAATTACCTTGGAAGATGAAATAGTTGGAGTTGAAAAGAAATCTGATGATGTTGATGAAGTCTTCCTTAGGTATTGTGGTATGGCTACTGATTGATTCCCATCTGTGTTGAATTGCAGACAGAGCTAATTCTAATGAAATATTGGTAAAGAGGGATACTACATCAAGGCTGATGAGGACATAATCTTCTGGCAATTGGAATTCACTAATGAAGGTGGAAAAAGAGAAAGAATCTTCTACATAATATCTGCCTCTAGAAACACTTAAATAACTTGAAATTATTTCAGATATATAACCTGATATCTTAGATGTTGGTGTATTCAAAGAGGAGATGATGGGTCTGAGGGAGAGAACAGGTTTATGGACTTTAGGTAGTCCATAAAATCTTGCAGGAATGGAGTTATAACTGTACAAGGATTTTCCTTGCATTTGGGAAATATGACCACTTGTTACCAATTTTTTAATCAATGTGTTACCTTTAGTTTGTATAGTAGTTGTTGGGTCTCTAGGTAATCTTCTGTAATAGTCAAGATCATTGAGAATTCCATTAGATAGTTCTATGTATTGTAACTTGTCCATAATAACTGTTACGTTTCCTTTGTCTGATTGTAATACCTGTAAGTCTGGATGTTCTTTGAGATATCTTTTACAATTATAAAATTCTCTCTGTACTACATTTCTGACAACTTTATTAGGTTTGATATTATTAGTTATAATGTTGGTGGCCATGGCGCGTTTTATGTTCTTGGCATCAGGAGATAAGGAGTCATTGAGGTTGATAACATTCTCAACATCAGATAAAAGTTTCGGAATAGAGATTTCTTTCATAGGGATGTCAATGCTGAATTTAGGACCCAGCGACAAGAATTTTAGAACTCTATCCGGGATATTCGTTCCACTTATATTTTTAACCCACCTTTCTTGTGATCTGACTTTTCCCAATTGTGCATCTGTCAAAGCTCTCACCTTATCTAGATTTTTCTGTTTCGTCAATGCAAATTGTCTATTGTACTTGTTATTCTGATAAGAGAAAAAATGGTTAGTAATATCCTCAGGAAGTGCATGCTGAATGAGTAGTTTCAGTCGTTCAACTTCTCTTTCTATTCTTTTTATTTTTGTTATTGTCACTGTAATTTCAAATTTTAAGAACATGTTAAGTACCTTGTTCTCCATGTTAACTGCTTGTCTGGACGACACCTCGTCTGTCACAGATCCATATAATTGACAGAAGTTATTGGTCATGTGTTTAGGATGTAAACCAGGGGGGTGAAACTCGTAGTACTAAATTGGAAACAAATATTCTATGCGCCTACCTAACAGAGAATGAAAGAGATAGAAGATGTATGGTTATCTCTGTCGCTCATGACAAGAAGGATAATGTTCCAAAATCCAAATTGACATTCGACAGTTGCAGTTATAACCAAACATTTTCGGATAGTAGTATTGAAAAATATTCAACATTCGTTGAAAAAAAAATTTTATTCGTTAAGACTGATATTAGATATTATGTTAATTTATTTTTTGTTTGAAAAACCAACATTTTTATTATTTATCTTTGTGAGTATTAAAAAAAAATCAATTTGTTCAATAAAAAATTTTTTTAAATCTTTTGATCTTATATTATGTTATTTGTTTTTAGTTTGAAAAACCAAACATAATTTGGTATTTAAAAAAACGCAACATTTCAATTCAATTTCAATTCCAAAATTATTATTTGTGATATATTTATTAGAGATTTGTTTTTTTACCGATGGTGTTTTTTAGTCAGTAAGAATCTGACACTACTGTTTGAGTGCGGACCCTTGCAGTGTCTCCTGTGAGGAAGGATCCTCTCAGGCAGCTGTACAAAGCTTTATTGTGTTTGTTTTGTGCAGTTGATGCAAGAATTTTCACCTATAAAAAAAAAAAAACTTATTATTGATCATAAAATTGTTGAATGAATTCGTTGACATTCTAATATCTGTTTATAGGTCTGCACAACTTTTGGTCTAGTCTAAGGATTGAAATGAGTGCCTCAAATCTTCGATGGACGACTCCATTGGTTATGTACATCCTAAAATGGCTGTTTGATTACTATATCATCAATTTTTAACAGAATTATATATGATTGAATGAATTTGACCGGTAAAGGTCAATAATTAATCATGGAAAACCCATTTATTAGTTGCCGACGTGAAGCCAACATACTTTAAAATCCCATATATCGCAGACCTCTCACAAAAAGCTCGTCATTTTTCAAAATACGAAGGGGTTGCAATTGCTTTGAAACCAGAGAACATCAAAATAGATCATTTTTTTACACTTTCATAGACTTAAGTTTATATTTAATATTGTATTCCTTCTTTCAGAGCCCTGAAGGTATAACGAAACTGGTCGGCAACTAATAAATGGGATTTCCATGATTAATTTTTGACCTTTACCTGCTAATTTCATTCAATCGTACAGTCATTATCAACCAACAATATTATAAATTATGTACTGTATTTCTGTTTGTTCCATGTAGTGTGTCCATTGAAATATTAGATAGAAGTCAAATAATATAGAGTGAAATCAATTTTTGTTTTTTTTACTAGTAGAATTAAAGGCCGCTTACATTTCAAACTTTCCTGCGGTAATTTCAAATTTTCCCGCCCTGAAGAAAGCCTATTTCTCACTTTGCCCGTTGGTGTCGCTAGTGCGGACCTAATCAAGATGGCGGCTATTTTGTTTCCACAGATTAGTAGGGAGATTGCATTTCTTATTATTAGTATTCTGTGATGTAAACCAAGCCTTTTACACTCCAACAGGAACACTCTGCGATTCCGCAATGCTGACAACTTGATGTTATTAGATGACCAAGATTTTAAGGTCGTTGACATTTCCCTTCCATACCGTACACGGATTTCAGCATAAAACCCCATGCTAATATACAAAATGTGATAATTTCCTAAAGTAACTAATAAACAATGGTTTAAGGGGTGTTGGAAAACTTCAATTGTTACTAACTTCTTTATTTCATCAGTCGACGTTTCGATCCTTGGTTGGGATCTTCTTCAGGACTTCTATAAAACAAACAACATACAAATATAACAAACATTGCAGAAAAGACAACATGTTAAAACGCACCGAAATGCGAAGAGTTACCAGATCTTAAGTTGCACTGAATCTTATACAGATTTGGAGGAAAAATTATTAATTAACTTGAACACAAAATAGTCTCTAATACAATAACGTCTCTTTTTTATATCACACACTTCCTTATTCTCTTGAAAACTTATTTTTGAAATTCTTTCTTCATCCATCTGACAACTGCGTAAAAAACGAAAGGGGTTAGGTCGGGTTCATAGAACATCATAGATCTTCAACTGACATTGGAGAACATAGAACTTGAGATCAACAACTCACTCTCACTAAGTTGGTTTGAATGTATCAGATATGAATAAATGTTGCTAATGTTCTCTATATCCTTTCTGTAGTTCATGGAATTTTCATGTCGCTTAATGTGAATCATCTCCAGGAAACATCTTTTTCTCATATTCTCCTCGCACTCCAAGACTGTCACCGAATCATAGTCCATTCGATGGTCAACTGATCTTACATGTTCTGCCAGTGCACAAATCTTTCTAGGATTCTTAATGTCGCTAATATGTTGAGTTATTCTTCTTTTAAGTTGTTGGGATGTTTGTCCGATATACACCTCATCACAATTTTGACAGGGTATTCTGTATACAACACAGCTTTTCTTATCAGTTTCTATCCTATCTTTCAAATTACTATAAAGTCTCTTTAATTTAAATTCAGTTCTAGGTATCACTTTGATGTTATCAGTTTTTAATAAGTTTATTAAGGATTTTGTCATTACATTAATCAGTGGAATGGAAGTAAATATAATTCTCTGATCTAAATTGGTGGATGCGATTTCGTCATTATTCTGTGGCTGTCCAGAATTCGATGAATTGTGTATCAATTTCTTTAAAAGGTTCTTGGGGTAACCATTCTCAAGCATCAACTGATATAATAGTTTCATATTCTTCTCCTTCAGAGTGGGGTGTGATATTCTTTGTATACGATTCTTCAATCCTGTAACCATATTGATTTTTTGTCTCTGAGGGTGGTTGGAAAAATAATGCAAGTATCTACCTGAGCTAGAGGGCTTTCTATACCAATCAAGAATCAGTGTATTGTCAGGTCTTCTAATGACTAGGGTATCTAGGAAAGGCACACTATTGTTATTTTCTAATTCTATGGTAAATTTTATAGACTCACTCTGTCTGTTGAACCTTTCAAGAGTGTAAGATGTCTTATCACTGGGAACTGCACAAATGATGTCATCTACATATTTTTTAATAAAAGGCATCTCAAAGGGGATATCTGTTAGGATGCCATCTAGGAGGAAATCCATCACTACCTCTGCAATGGAAGGGCTGAATTTAGACCCCATTGGGGAACCTAGTATTTGGTTGTAAAAATTACCTTGGAAGATGAAATAGTTGGAGTTGAAAAGAAATCTGATGATGTTGATGAAGTCTTCCTTAGGTATTGTGGTATGGCTACTGATTGATTCCCATCTGTGTTGAATTGCAGACAGAGCTAATTCTAATGAAATATTGGTAAAGAGGGATACTACATCAAGGCTGATGAGGACATAATCTTCTGGCAATTGGAATTCACTAATGAAGGTGGAAAAAGAGAAAGAATCTTCTACATAATATCTGCCTCTAGAAACACTTAAATAACTTGAAATTATTTCAGATATATAACCTGATATCTTAGATGTTGGTGTATTCAAAGAGGAGATGATGGGTCTGAGGGAGAGAACAGGTTTATGGACTTTAGGTAGTCCATAAAATCTTGCAGGAATGGAGTTATAACTGTACAAGGATTTTCCTTGCATTTGGGAAATATGACCACTTGTTACCAATTTTTTAATCAATGTGTTACCTTTAGTTTGTATAGTAGTTGTTGGGTCTCTAGGTAATCTTCTGTAATAGTCAAGATCATTGAGAATTCCATTAGATAGTTCTATGTATTGTAACTTGTCCATAATAACTGTTACGTTTCCTTTGTCTGATTGTAATACCTGTAAGTCTGGATGTTCTTTGAGATATCTTTTACAATTATAAAATTCTCTCTGTACTACATTTCTGACAACTTTATTAGGTTTGATATTATTAGTTATAATGTTGGTGGCCATGGCGCGTTTTATGTTCTTGGCATCAGGAGATAAGGAGTCATTGAGGTTGATAACATTCTCAACATCAGATAAAAGTTTCGGAATAGAGATTTCTTTCATAGGGATGTCAATGCTGAATTTAGGACCCAGCGACAAGAATTTTAGAACTCTATCCGGGATATTCGTTCCACTTATATTTTTAACCCACCTTTCTTGTGATCTGACTTTTCCCAATTGTGCATCTGTCAAAGCTCTCACCTTATCTAGATTTTTCTGTTTCGTCAATGCAAATTGTCTATTGTACTTGTTATTCTGATAAGAGAAAAAATGGTTAGTAATATCCTCAGGAAGTGCATGCTGAATGAGTAGTTTCAGTCGTTCAACTTCTCTTTCTATTCTTTTTATTTTTGTTATTGTCACTGTAATTTCAAATTTTAAGAACATGTTAAGTACCTTGTTCTCCATGTTAACTGCTTGTCTGGACGACACCTCGTCTGTCACAGATCCATATAATTGACAGAAGTTATTGGTCATGTGTTTAGGATGTAAACCAAGCCTTTTACACTCCAACAGGAACACTCTGCGATTCCGCAATGCTGACAACTTGATGTTATTAGATGACCAAGATTTTAAGGTCGTTGACATTTCCCTTCCATACCGTACACGGATTTCAGCATAAAACCCCATGCTAATATACAAAATGTGATAATTTCCTAAAGTAACTAATAAACAATGGTTTAAGGGGTGTTGGAAAACTTCAATTGTTACTAACTTCTTTATTTCATCAGTCGACGTTTCGATCCTTGGTTGGGATCTTCTTCAGGACTTCTATAAAACAAACAACATACAAATATAACAAACATTGCAGAAAAGACAACATGTTAAAACGCACCGAAATGCGAAGAGTTACCAGATCTTAAGTTGCACTGAATCTTATACAGATTTGGAGGAAAAATTATTAATTAACTTGAACACAAAATAGTCTCTAATACAATAACGTCTCTTTTTTATATCACACACTTCCTTATTCTCTTGAAAACTTATTTTTGAAATTCTTTCTTCATCCATCTGACAACTGCGTAAAAAACGAAAGGGGTTAGGTCGGGTTCATAGAACATCATAGATCTTCAACTGACATTGGAGAACATAGAACTTGAGATCAACAACTCACTCTCACTAAGTTGGTTTGAATGTATCAGATATGAATAAATGTTGCTAATGTTCTCTATATCCTTTCTGTAGTTCATGGAATTTTCATGTCGCTTAATGTGAATCATCTCCAGGAAACATCTTTTTCTCATATTCTCCTCGCACTCCAAGACTGTCACCGAATCATAGTCCATTCGATGGTCAACTGATCTTACATGTTCTGCCAGTGCACAAATCTTTCTAGGATTCTTAATGTCGCTAATATGTTGAGTTATTCTTCTTTTAAGTTGTTGGGATGTTTGTCCGATATACACCTCATCACAATTTTGACAGGGTATTCTGTATACAACACAGCTTTTCTTATCAGTTTCTATCCTATCTTTCAAATTACTATAAAGTCTCTTTAATTTAAATTCAGTTCTAGGTATCACTTTGATGTTATCAGTTTTTAATAAGTTTATTAAGGATTTTGTCATTACATTAATCAGTGGAATGGAAGTAAATATAATTCTCTGATCTAAATTGGTGGATGCGATTTCGTCATTATTCTGTGGCTGTCCAGAATTCGATGAATTGTGTATCAATTTCTTTAAAAGGTTCTTGGGGTAACCATTCTCAAGCATCAACTGATATAATAGTTTCATATTCTTCTCCTTCAGAGTGGGGTGTGATATTCTTTGTATACGATTCTTCAATCCTGTAACCATATTGATTTTTTGTCTCTGAGGGTGGTTGGAAAAATAATGCAAGTATCTACCTGAGCTAGAGGGCTTTCTATACCAATCAAGAATCAGTGTATTGTCAGGTCTTCTAATGACTAGGGTATCTAGGAAAGGCACACTATTGTTATTTTCTAATTCTATGGTAAATTTTATAGACTCACTCTGTCTGTTGAACCTTTCAAGAGTGTAAGATGTCTTATCACTGGGAACTGCACAAATGATGTCATCTACATATTTTTTAATAAAAGGCATCTCAAAGGGGATATCTGTTAGGATGCCATCTAGGAGGAAATCCATCACTACCTCTGCAATGGAAGGGCTGAATTTAGACCCCATTGGGGAACCTAGTATTTGGTTGTAAAAATTACCTTGGAAGATGAAATAGTTGGAGTTGAAAAGAAATCTGATGATGTTGATGAAGTCTTCCTTAGGTATTGTGGTATGGCTACTGATTGATTCCCATCTGTGTTGAATTGCAGACAGAGCTAATTCTAATGAAATATTGGTAAAGAGGGATACTACATCAAGGCTGATGAGGACATAATCTTCTGGCAATTGGAATTCACTAATGAAGGTGGAAAAAGAGAAAGAATCTTCTACATAATATCTGCCTCTAGAAACACTTAAATAACTTGAAATTATTTCAGATATATAACCTGATATCTTAGATGTTGGTGTATTCAAAGAGGAGATGATGGGTCTGAGGGAGAGAACAGGTTTATGGACTTTAGGTAGTCCATAAAATCTTGCAGGAATGGAGTTATAACTGTACAAGGATTTTCCTTGCATTTGGGAAATATGACCACTTGTTACCAATTTTTTAATCAATGTGTTACCTTTAGTTTGTATAGTAGTTGTTGGGTCTCTAGGTAATCTTCTGTAATAGTCAAGATCATTGAGAATTCCATTAGATAGTTCTATGTATTGTAACTTGTCCATAATAACTGTTACGTTTCCTTTGTCTGATTGTAATACCTGTAAGTCTGGATGTTCTTTGAGATATCTTTTACAATTATAAAATTCTCTCTGTACTACATTTCTGACAACTTTATTAGGTTTGATATTATTAGTTATAATGTTGGTGGCCATGGCGCGTTTTATGTTCTTGGCATCAGGAGATAAGGAGTCATTGAGGTTGATAACATTCTCAACATCAGATAAAAGTTTCGGAATAGAGATTTCTTTCATAGGGATGTCAATGCTGAATTTAGGACCCAGCGACAAGAATTTTAGAACTCTATCCGGGATATTCGTTCCACTTATATTTTTAACCCACCTTTCTTGTGATCTGACTTTTCCCAATTGTGCATCTGTCAAAGCTCTCACCTTATCTAGATTTTTCTGTTTCGTCAATGCAAATTGTCTATTGTACTTGTTATTCTGATAAGAGAAAAAATGGTTAGTAATATCCTCAGGAAGTGCATGCTGAATGAGTAGTTTCAGTCGTTCAACTTCTCTTTCTATTCTTTTTATTTTTGTTATTGTCACTGTAATTTCAAATTTTAAGAACATGTTAAGTACCTTGTTCTCCATGTTAACTGCTTGTCTGGACGACACCTCGTCTGTCACAGATCCATATAATTGACAGAAGTTATTGGTCATGTGTTTAGGATGTAAACCAAGCCTTTTACACTCCAACAGGAACACTCTGCGATTCCGCAATGCTGACAACTTGATGTTATTAGATGACCAAGATTTTAAGGTCGTTGACATTTCCCTTCCATACCGTACACGGATTTCAGCATAAAACCCCATGCTAATATACAAAATGTGATAATTTCCTAAAGTAACTAATAAACAATGGTTTAAGGGGTGTTGGAAAACTTCAATTGTTACTAACTTCTTTATTTCATCAGTCGACGTTTCGATCCTTGGTTGGGATCTTCTTCAGGACTTCTATAAAACAAACAACATACAAATATAACAAACATTGCAGAAAAGACAACATGTTAAAACGCACCGAAATGCGAAGAGTTACCAGATCTTAAGTTGCACTGAATCTTATACAGATTTGGAGGAAAAATTATTAATTAACTTGAACACAAAATAGTCTCTAATACAATAACGTCTCTTTTTTATATCACACACTTCCTTATTCTCTTGAAAACTTATTTTTGAAATTCTTTCTTCATCCATCTGACAACTGCGTAAAAAACGAAAGGGGTTAGGTCGGGTTCATAGAACATCATAGATCTTCAACTGACATTGGAGAACATAGAACTTGAGATCAACAACTCACTCTCACTAAGTTGGTTTGAATGTATCAGATATGAATAAATGTTGCTAATGTTCTCTATATCCTTTCTGTAGTTCATGGAATTTTCATGTCGCTTAATGTGAATCATCTCCAGGAAACATCTTTTTCTCATATTCTCCTCGCACTCCAAGACTGTCACCGAATCATAGTCCATTCGATGGTCAACTGATCTTACATGTTCTGCCAGTGCACATATCTTTCTAGGATTCTTAATGTCGCTAATATGTTGAGTTATTCTTCTTTTAAGTTGTTGGGATGTTTGTCCGATATACACCTCATCACAATTTTGACAGGGTATTCTGTATACAACACAGCTTTTCTTATCAGTTTCTATCCTATCTTTCAAATTACTATAAAGTCTCTTTAATTTAAATTCAGTTCTAGGTATCACTTTGATGTTATCAGTTTTTAATAAGTTTATTAAGGATTTTGTCATTACATTAATCAGTGGAATGGAAGTAAATATAATTCTCTGATCTAAATTGGTGGATGCGATTTCGTCATTATTCTGTGGCTGTCCAGAATTCGATGAATTGTGTATCAATTTCTTTAAAAGGTTCTTGGGGTAACCATTCTCAAGCATCAACTGATATAATAGTTTCATATTCTTCTCCTTCAGAGTGGGGTGTGATATTCTTTGTATACGATTCTTCAATCCTGTAACCATATTGATTTTTTGTCTCTGAGGGTGGTTGGAAAAATAATGCAAGTATCTACCTGAGCTAGAGGGCTTTCTATACCAATCAAGAATCAGTGTATTGTCAGGTCTTCTAATGACTAGGGTATCTAGGAAAGGCACACTATTGTTATTTTCTAATTCTATGGTAAATTTTATAGACTCACTCTGTCTGTTGAACCTTTCAAGAGTGTAAGATGTCTTATCACTGGGAACTGCACAAATGATGTCATCTACATATTTTTTAATAAAAGGCATCTCAAAGGGGATATCTGTTAGGATGCCATCTAGGAGGAAATCCATCACTACCTCTGCAATGGAAGGGCTGAATTTAGACCCCATTGGGGAACCTAGTATTTGGTTGTAAAAATTACCTTGGAAGATGAAATAGTTGGAGTTGAAAAGAAATCTGATGATGTTGATGAAGTCTTCCTTAGGTATTGTGGTATGGCTACTGATTGATTCCCATCTGTGTTGAATTGCAGACAGAGCTAATTCTAATGAAATATTGGTAAAGAGGGATACTACATCAAGGCTGATGAGGACATAATCTTCTGGCAATTGGAATTCACTAATGAAGGTGGAAAAAGAGAAAGAATCTTCTACATAATATCTGCCTCTAGAAACACTTAAATAACTTGAAATTATTTCAGATATATAACCTGATATCTTAGATGTTGGTGTATTCAAAGAGGAGATGATGGGTCTGAGGGAGAGAACAGGTTTATGGACTTTAGGTAGTCCATAAAATCTTGCAGGAATGGAGTTATAACTGTACAAGGATTTTCCTTGCATTTGGGAAATATGACCACTTGTTACCAATTTTTTAATCAATGTGTTACCTTTAGTTTGTATAGTAGTTGTTGGGTCTCTAGGTAATCTTCTGTAATAGTCAAGATCATTGAGAATTCCATTAGATAGTTCTATGTATTGTAACTTGTCCATAATAACTGTTACGTTTCCTTTGTCTGATTGTAATACCTGTAAGTCTGGATGTTCTTTGAGATATCTTTTACAATTATAAAATTCTCTCTGTACTACATTTCTGACAACTTTATTAGGTTTGATATTATTAGTTATAATGTTGGTGGCCATGGCGCGTTTTATGTTCTTGGCATCAGGAGATAAGGAGTCATTGAGGTTGATAACATTCTCAACATCAGATAAAAGTTTCGGAATAGAGATTTCTTTCATAGGGATGTCAATGCTGAATTTAGGACCCAGCGACAAGAATTTTAGAACTCTATCCGGGATATTCGTTCCACTTATATTTTTAACCCACCTTTCTTGTGATCTGACTTTTCCCAATTGTGCATCTGTCAAAGCTCTCACCTTATCTAGATTTTTCTGTTTCGTCAATGCAAATTGTCTATTGTACTTGTTATTCTGATAAGAGAAAAAATGGTTAGTAATATCCTCAGGAAGTGCATGCTGAATGAGTAGTTTCAGTCGTTCAACTTCTCTTTCTATTCTTTTTATTTTTGTTATTGTCACTGTAATTTCAAATTTTAAGAACATGTTAAGTACCTTGTTCTCCATGTTAACTGCTTGTCTGGACGACACCTCGTCTGTCACAGATCCATATAATTGACAGAAGTTATTGGTCATGTGTTTAGGATGTAAACCAAGCCTTTTACACTCCAACAGGAACACTCTGCGATTCCGCAATGCTGACAACTTGATGTTATTAGATGACCAAGATTTTAAGGTCGTTGACATTTCCCTTCCATACCGTACACGGATTTCAGCATAAAACCCCATGCT
Organism: Harmonia axyridis; assembly: GCF_914767665.1. Classification (NCBI taxonomy): domain Eukaryota; kingdom Metazoa; phylum Arthropoda; class Insecta; order Coleoptera; family Coccinellidae; genus Harmonia; species Harmonia axyridis. The sequence continues at coordinate 17,786,133 of NC_059507.1, read as the reverse complement.
AATATACAAAATGTGATAATTTCCTAAAGTAACTAATAAACAATGGTTTAAGGGGTGTTGGAAAACTTCAATTGTTACTAACTTCTTTATTTCATCAGTCGACGTTTCGATCCTTGGTTGGGATCTTCTTCAGGACTTCTATAAAACAAACAACATACAAATATAACAAACATTGCAGAAAAGACAACATGTTAAAACGCACCGAAATGCGAAGAGTTACCAGATCTTAAGTTGCACTGAATCTTATACAGATTTGGAGGAAAAATTATTAATTAACTTGAACACAAAATAGTCTCTAATACAATAACGTCTCTTTTTTATATCACACACTTCCTTATTCTCTTGAAAACTTATTTTTGAAATTCTTTCTTCATCCATCTGACAACTGCGTAAAAAACGAAAGGGGTTAGGTCGGGTTCATAGAACATCATAGATCTTCAACTGACATTGGAGAACATAGAACTTGAGATCAACAACTCACTCTCACTAAGTTGGTTTGAATGTATCAGATATGAATAAATGTTGCTAATGTTCTCTATATCCTTTCTGTAGTTCATGGAATTTTCATGTCGCTTAATGTGAATCATCTCCAGGAAACATCTTTTTCTCATATTCTCCTCGCACTCCAAGACTGTCACCGAATCATAGTCCATTCGATGGTCAACTGATCTTACATGTTCTGCCAGTGCACAAATCTTTCTAGGATTCTTAATGTCGCTAATATGTTGAGTTATTCTTCTTTTAAGTTGTTGGGATGTTTGTCCGATATACACCTCATCACAATTTTGACAGGGTATTCTGTATACAACACAGCTTTTCTTATCAGTTTCTATCCTATCTTTCAAATTACTATAAAGTCTCTTTAATTTAAATTCAGTTCTAGGTATCACTTTGATGTTATCAGTTTTTAATAAGTTTATTAAGGATTTTGTCATTACATTAATCAGTGGAATGGAAGTAAATATAATTCTCTGATCTAAATTGGTGGATGCGATTTCGTCATTATTCTGTGGCTGTCCAGAATTCGATGAATTGTGTATCAATTTCTTTAAAAGGTTCTTGGGGTAACCATTCTCAAGCATCAACTGATATAATAGTTTCATATTCTTCTCCTTCAGAGTGGGGTGTGATATTCTTTGTATACGATTCTTCAATCCTGTAACCATATTGATTTTTTGTCTCTGAGGGTGGTTGGAAAAATAATGCAAGTATCTACCTGAGCTAGAGGGCTTTCTATACCAATCAAGAATCAGTGTATTGTCAGGTCTTCTAATGACTAGGGTATCTAGGAAAGGCACACTATTGTTATTTTCTAATTCTATGGTAAATTTTATAGACTCACTCTGTCTGTTGAACCTTTCAAGAGTGTAAGATGTCTTATCACTGGGAACTGCACAAATGATGTCATCTACATATTTTTTAATAAAAGGCATCTCAAAGGGGATATCTGTTAGGATGCCATCTAGGAGGAAATCCATCACTACCTCTGCAATGGAAGGGCTGAATTTAGACCCCATTGGGGAACCTAGTATTTGGTTGTAAAAATTACCTTGGAAGATGAAATAGTTGGAGTTGAAAAGAAATCTGATGATGTTGATGAAGTCTTCCTTAGGTATTGTGGTATGGCTACTGATTGATTCCCATCTGTGTTGAATTGCAGACAGAGCTAATTCTAATGAAATATTGGTAAAGAGGGATACTACATCAAGGCTGATGAGGACATAATCTTCTGGCAATTGGAATTCACTAATGAAGGTGGAAAAAGAGAAAGAATCTTCTACATAATATCTGCCTCTAGAAACACTTAAATAACTTGAAATTATTTCAGATATATAACCTGATATCTTAGATGTTGGTGTATTCAAAGAGGAGATGATGGGTCTGAGGGAGAGAACAGGTTTATGGACTTTAGGTAGTCCATAAAATCTTGCAGGAATGGAGTTATAACTGTACAAGGATTTTCCTTGCATTTGGGAAATATGACCACTTGTTACCAATTTTTTAATCAATGTGTTACCTTTAGTTTGTATAGTAGTTGTTGGGTCTCTAGGTAATCTTCTGTAATAGTCAAGATCATTGAGAATTCCATTAGATAGTTCTATGTATTGTAACTTGTCCATAATAACTGTTACGTTTCCTTTGTCTGATTGTAATACCTGTAAGTCTGGATGTTCTTTGAGATATCTTTTACAATTATAAAATTCTCTCTGTACTACATTTCTGACAACTTTATTAGGTTTGATATTATTAGTTATAATGTTGGTGGCCATGGCGCGTTTTATGTTCTTGGCATCAGGAGATAAGGAGTCATTGAGGTTGATAACATTCTCAACATCAGATAAAAGTTTCGGAATAGAGATTTCTTTCATAGGGATGTCAATGCTGAATTTAGGACCCAGCGACAAGAATTTTAGAACTCTATCCGGGATATTCGTTCCACTTATATTTTTAACCCACCTTTCTTGTGATCTGACTTTTCCCAATTGTGCATCTGTCAAAGCTCTCACCTTATCTAGATTTTTCTGTTTCGTCAATGCAAATTGTCTATTGTACTTGTTATTCTGATAAGAGAAAAAATGGTTAGTAATATCCTCAGGAAGTGCATGCTGAATGAGTAGTTTCAGTCGTTCAACTTCTCTTTCTATTCTTTTTATTTTTGTTATTGTCACTGTAATTTCAAATTTTAAGAACATGTTAAGTACCTTGTTCTCCATGTTAACTGCTTGTCTGGACGACACCTCGTCTGTCACAGATCCATATAATTGACAGAAGTTATTGGTCATGTGTTTAGGATGTAAACCAAGCCTTTTACACTCCAACAGGAACACTCTGCGATTCCGCAATGCTGACAACTTGATGTTATTAGATGACCAAGATTTTAAGGTCGTTGACATTTCCCTTCCATACCGTACACGGATTTCAGCATAAAACCCCATGCTAATATACAAAATGTGATAATTTCCTAAAGTAACTAATAAACAATGGTTTAAGGGGTGTTGGAAAACTTCAATTGTTACTAACTTCTTTATTTCATCAGTCGACGTTTCGATCCTTGGTTGGGATCTTCTTCAGGACTTCTATAAAACAAACAACATACAAATATAACAAACATTGCAGAAAAGACAACATGTTAAAACGCACCGAAATGCGAAGAGTTACCAGATCTTAAGTTGCACTGAATCTTATACAGATTTGGAGGAAAAATTATTAATTAACTTGAACACAAAATAGTCTCTAATACAATAACGTCTCTTTTTTATATCACACACTTCCTTATTCTCTTGAAAACTTATTTTTGAAATTCTTTCTTCATCCATCTGACAACTGCGTAAAAAACGAAAGGGGTTAGGTCGGGTTCATAGAACATCATAGATCTTCAACTGACATTGGAGAACATAGAACTTGAGATCAACAACTCACTCTCACTAAGTTGGTTTGAATGTATCAGATATGAATAAATGTTGCTAATGTTCTCTATATCCTTTCTGTAGTTCATGGAATTTTCATGTCGCTTAATGTGAATCATCTCCAGGAAACATCTTTTTCTCATATTCTCCTCGCACTCCAAGACTGTCACCGAATCATAGTCCATTCGATGGTCAACTGATCTTACATGTTCTGCCAGTGCACAAATCTTTCTAGGATTCTTAATGTCGCTAATATGTTGAGTTATTCTTCTTTTAAGTTGTTGGGATGTTTGTCCGATATACACCTCATCACAATTTTGACAGGGTATTCTGTATACAACACAGCTTTTCTTATCAGTTTCTATCCTATCTTTCAAATTACTATAAAGTCTCTTTAATTTAAATTCAGTTCTAGGTATCACTTTGATGTTATCAGTTTTTAATAAGTTTATTAAGGATTTTGTCATTACATTAATCAGTGGAATGGAAGTAAATATAATTCTCTGATCTAAATTGGTGGATGCGATTTCGTCATTATTCTGTGGCTGTCCAGAATTCGATGAATTGTGTATCAATTTCTTTAAAAGGTTCTTGGGGTAACCATTCTCAAGCATCAACTGATATAATAGTTTCATATTCTTCTCCTTCAGAGTGGGGTGTGATATTCTTTGTATACGATTCTTCAATCCTGTAACCATATTGATTTTTTGTCTCTGAGGGTGGTTGGAAAAATAATGCAAGTATCTACCTGAGCTAGAGGGCTTTCTATACCAATCAAGAATCAGTGTATTGTCAGGTCTTCTAATGACTAGGGTATCTAGGAAAGGCACACTATTGTTATTTTCTAATTCTATGGTAAATTTTATAGACTCACTCTGTCTGTTGAACCTTTCAAGAGTGTAAGATGTCTTATCACTGGGAACTGCACAAATGATGTCATCTACATATTTTTTAATAAAAGGCATCTCAAAGGGGATATCTGTTAGGATGCCATCTAGGAGGAAATCCATCACTACCTCTGCAATGGAAGGGCTGAATTTAGACCCCATTGGGGAACCTAGTATTTGGTTGTAAAAATTACCTTGGAAGATGAAATAGTTGGAGTTGAAAAGAAATCTGATGATGTTGATGAAGTCTTCCTTAGGTATTGTGGTATGGCTACTGATTGATTCCCATCTGTGTTGAATTGCAGACAGAGCTAATTCTAATGAAATATTGGTAAAGAGGGATACTACATCAAGGCTGATGAGGACATAATCTTCTGGCAATTGGAATTCACTAATGAAGGTGGAAAAAGAGAAAGAATCTTCTACATAATATCTGCCTCTAGAAACACTTAAATAACTTGAAATTATTTCAGATATATAACCTGATATCTTAGATGTTGGTGTATTCAAAGAGGAGATGATGGGTCTGAGGGAGAGAACAGGTTTATGGACTTTAGGTAGTCCATAAAATCTTGCAGGAATGGAGTTATAACTGTACAAGGATTTTCCTTGCATTTGGGAAATATGACCACTTGTTACCAATTTTTTAATCAATGTGTTACCTTTAGTTTGTATAGTAGTTGTTGGGTCTCTAGGTAATCTTCTGTAATAGTCAAGATCATTGAGAATTCCATTAGATAGTTCTATGTATTGTAACTTGTCCATAATAACTGTTACGTTTCCTTTGTCTGATTGTAATACCTGTAAGTCTGGATGTTCTTTGAGATATCTTTTACAATTATAAAATTCTCTCTGTACTACATTTCTGACAACTTTATTAGGTTTGATATTATTAGTTATAATGTTGGTGGCCATGGCGCGTTTTATGTTCTTGGCATCAGGAGATAAGGAGTCATTGAGGTTGATAACATTCTCAACATCAGATAAAAGTTTCGGAATAGAGATTTCTTTCATAGGGATGTCAATGCTGAATTTAGGACCCAGCGACAAGAATTTTAGAACTCTATCCGGGATATTCGTTCCACTTATATTTTTAACCCACCTTTCTTGTGATCTGACTTTTCCCAATTGTGCATCTGTCAAAGCTCTCACCTTATCTAGATTTTTCTGTTTCGTCAATGCAAATTGTCTATTGTACTTGTTATTCTGATAAGAGAAAAAATGGTTAGTAATATCCTCAGGAAGTGCATGCTGAATGAGTAGTTTCAGTCGTTCAACTTCTCTTTCTATTCTTTTTATTTTTGTTATTGTCACTGTAATTTCAAATTTTAAGAACATGTTAAGTACCTTGTTCTCCATGTTAACTGCTTGTCTGGACGACACCTCGTCTGTCACAGATCCATATAATTGACAGAAGTTATTGGTCATGTGTTTAGGATGTAAACCAAGCCTTTTACACTCCAACAGGAACACTCTGCGATTCCGCAATGCTGACAACTTGATGTTATTAGATGACCAAGATTTTAAGGTCGATGACATTTCCCTTCCATACCGTACACGGATTTCAGCATAAAACCCCATGCTAATATACAAAATGTGATAATTTCCTAAAGTAACTAATAAACAATGGTTTAAGGGGTGTTGGAAAACTTCAATTGTTAGTTAGTAACAATTGAAGTTTTCCAACACCCCTTAAACCATTGTTTATTAGTTACTTTAGGAAATTATCACATTTTGTATATTAGCATGGGGTTTTATGCTGAAATCCGTGTACGGTATGGAAGGGAAATGTCAACGACCTTAAAATCTTGGTCATCTAATAACATCAAGTTGTCAGCATTGCGGAATCGCAGAGTGTTCCTGTTGGAGTGTAAAAGGCTTGGTTTACATCCTAAACACATGACCAATAACTTCTGTCAATTATATGGATCTGTGACAGACGAGGTGTCGTCCAGACAAGCAGTTAACATGGATAACAAGGTACTTAACATGTTCTTAAAATTTGAAATTACAGTGACAATAACAAAAATAAAAAGAATAGAAAGAGAAGTTGAACGACTGAAACTACTCATTCAGCATGCACTTCCTGAGGATATTACTAACCATTTTTTCTCTTATCAGAATAACAAGTACAATAGACAATTTGCATTGACGAAACAGAAAAATCTAGATAAGGTGAGAGCTTTGACAGATGCACAATTGGGAAAAGTCAGATCACAAGAAAGGTGGGTTAAAAATATAAGTGGAACGAATATCCCGGATAGAGTTCTAAAATTCTTGTCGCTGGGTCCTAAATTCAGCATTGACATCCCTATGAAAGAAATCTCTATTCCGAAACTTTTATCTGATGTTGAGAATGTTATCAACCTCAATGACTCCTTATCTCCTGATGCCAAGAACATAAAACGCGCCATGGCCACCAACATTATAACTAATAATATCAAACCTAATAAAGTTGTCAGAAATGTAGTACAGAGAGAATTTTATAATTGTAAAAGATATCTCAAAGAACATCCAGACTTACAGGTATTACAATCAGACAAAGGAAACGTAACAGTTATTATGGACAAGTTACAATACATAGAACTATCTAATGGAATTCTCAATGATCTTGACTATTACAGAAGATTACCTAGAGACCCAACAACTACTATACAAACTAAAGGTAACACATTGATTAAAAAATTGGTAACAAGTGGTCATATTTCCCAAATGCAAGGAAAATCCTTGTACAGTTATAACTCCATTCCTGCAAGATTTTATGGACTACCTAAAGTCCATAAACCTGTTCTCTCCCTCAGACCCATCATCTCCTCTTTGAATACACCAACATCTAAGATATCAGGTTATATATCTGAAATAATTTCAAGTTATTTAAGTGTTTCTAGAGGCAGATATTATGTAGAAGATTCTTTCTCTTTTTCCACCTTCATTAGTGAATTCCAATTGCCAGAAGATTATGTCCTCATCAGCCTTGATGTAGTATCCCTCTTTACCAATATTTCATTAGAATTAGCTCTGTCTGCAATTCAACACAGATGGGAATCAATCAGTAGCCATACCACAATACCTAAGGAAGACTTCATCAACATCATCAGATTTCTTTTCAACTCCAACTATTTCATCTTCCAAGGTAATTTTTACAACCAAATACTAGGTTCCCCAATGGGGTCTAAATTCAGCCCTTCCATTGCAGAGGTAGTGATGGATTTCCTCCTAGATGGCATCCTAACAGATATCCCCTTTGAGATGCCTTTTATTAAAAAATATGTAGATGACATCATTTGTGCAGTTCCCAGTGATAAGACATCTTACACTCTTGAAAGGTTCAACAGACAGAGTGAGTCTATAAAATTTACCATAGAATTAGAAAATAACAATAGTGTGCCTTTCCTAGATACCCTAGTCATTAGAAGACCTGACAATACACTGATTCTTGATTGGTATAGAAAGCCCTCTAGCTCAGGTAGATACTTGCATTATTTTTCCAACCACCCTCAGAGACAAAAAATCAATATGGTTACAGGATTGAAGAATCGTATACAAAGAATATCACACCCCACTCTGAAGGAGAAGAATATGAAACTATTATATCAGTTGATGCTTGAGAATGGTTACCCCAAGAACCTTTTAAAGAAATTGATACACAATTCATCGAATTCTGGACAGCCACAGAATAATGACGAAATCGCATCCACCAATTTAGATCAGAGAATTATATTTACTTCCATTCCACTGATTAATGTAATGACAAAATCCTTAATAAACTTATTAAAAACTGATAACATCAAAGTGATACCTAGAACTGAATTTAAATTAAAGAGACTTTATAGTAATTTGAAAGATAGGATAGAAACTGATAAGAAAAGCTGTGTTGTATACAGAATACCCTGTCAAAATTGTGATGAGGTGTATATCGGACAAACATCCCAACAACTTAAAAGAAGAATAACTCAACATATTAGCGACATTAAGAATCCTAGAAAGATTTGTGCACTGGCAGAACATGTAAGATCAGTTGACCATCGAATGGACTATGATTCGGTGACAGTCTTGGAGTGCGAGGAGAATATGAGAAAAAGATGTTTCCTGGAGATGATTCACATTAAGCGACATGAAAATTCCATGAACTACAGAAAGGATATAGAGAACATTAGCAACATTTATTCATATCTGATACATTCAAACCAACTTAGTGAGAGTGAGTTGTTGATCTCAAGTTCTATGTTCTCCAATGTCAGTTGAAGATCTATGATGTTCTATGAACCCGACCTAACCCCTTTCGTTTTTTACGCAGTTGTCAGATGGATGAAGAAAGAATTTCAAAAATAAGTTTTCAAGAGAATAAGGAAGTGTGTGATATAAAAAAGAGACGTTATTGTATTAGAGACTATTTTGTGTTCAAGTTAATTAATAATTTTTCCTCCAAATCTGTATAAGATTCAGTGCAACTTAAGATCTGGTAACTCTTCGCATTTCGGTGCGTTTTAACATGTTGTCTTTTCTGCAATGTTTGTTATATTTGTATGTTGTTTGTTTTATAGAAGTCCTGAAGAAGATCCCAACCAAGGATCGAAACGTCGACTGATGAAATAAAGAAGTTAGTAACAATTGAAGTTTTCCAACACCCCTTAAACCATTGTTTATTAATTACTTTAGGAAATTATCACATTTTGTATATTAGCATGGGGTTTTATGCTGAAATCCGTGTACGGTATGGAAGGGAAATGTCAACGACCTTAAAATCTTGGTCATCTAATAACATCAAGTTGTCAGCATTGCGGAATCGCAGAGTGTTCCTGTTGGAGTGTAAAAGGCTTGGTTTACATCCTAAACACATGACCAATAACTTCTGTCAATTATATGGATCTGTGACAGACGAGGTGTCGTCCAGACAAGCAGTTAACATGGAGAACAAGGTACTTAACATGTTCTTAAAATTTGAAATTACAGTGACAATAACAAAAATAAAAAGAATAGAAAGAGAAGTTGAACGACTGAAACTACTCATTCAGCATGCACTTCCTGAGGATATTACTAACCATTTTTTCTCTTATCAGAATAACAAGTACAATAGACAATTTGCATTGACGAAACAGAAAAATCTAGATAAGGTGAGAGCTTTGACAGATGCACAATTGGGAAAAGTCAGATCACAAGAAAGGTGGGTTAAAAATATAAGTGGAACGAATATCCCGGATAGAGTTCTAAAATTCTTGTCGCTGGGTCCTAAATTCAGCATTGACATCCCTATGAAAGAAATCTCTATTCCGAAACTTTTATCTGATGTTGAGAATGTTATCAACCTCAATGACTCCTTATCTCCTGATGCCAAGAACATAAAACGCGCCATGGCCACCAACATTATAACTAATAATATCAAACCTAATAAAGTTGTCAGAAATGTAGTACAGAGAGAATTTTATAATTGTAAAAGATATCTCAAAGAACATCCAGACTTACAGGTATTACAATCAGACAAAGGAAACGTAACAGTTATTATGGACAAGTTACAATACATAGAACTATCTAATGGAATTCTCAATGATCTTGACTATTACAGAAGATTACCTAGAGACCCAACAACTACTATACAAACTAAAGGTAACACATTGATTAAAAAATTGGTAACAAGTGGTCATATTTCCCAAATGCAAGGAAAATCCTTGTACAGTTATAACTCCATTCCTGCAAGATTTTATGGACTACCTAAAGTCCATAAACCTGTTCTCTCCCTCAGACCCATCATCTCCTCTTTGAATACACCAACATCTAAGATATCAGGTTATATATCTGAAATAATGTCAAGTTATTTAAGTGTTTCTAGAGGCAGATATTATGTAGAAGATTCTTTCTCTTTTTCCACCTTCATTAGTGAATTCCAATTGCCAGAAGATTATGTCCTCATCAGCCTTGATGTAGTATCCCTCTTTACCAATATTTCATTAGAATTAGCTCTGTCTGCAATTCAACACAGATGGGAATCAATCAGTAGCCATACCACAATACCTAAGGAAGACTTCATCAACATCATCAGATTTCTTTTCAACTCCAACTATTTCATCTTCCAAGGTAATTTTTACAACCAAATACTAGGTTCCCCAATGGGGTCTAAATTCAGCCCTTCCATTGCAGAGGTAGTGATGGATTTCCTCCTAGATGGCATCCTAACAGATATCCCCTTTGAGATGCCTTTTATTAAAAAATATGTAGATGACATCATTTGTGCAGTTCCCAGTGATAAGACATCTTACACTCTTGAAAGGTTCAACAGACAGAGTGAGTCTATAAAATTTACCATAGAATTAGAAAATAACAATAGTGTGCCTTTCCTAGATACCCTAGTCATTAGAAGACCTGACAATACACTGATTCTTGATTGGTATAGAAAGCCCTCTAGCTCAGGTAGATACTTGCATTATTTTTCCAACCACCCTCAGAGACAAAAAATCAATATGGTTACAGGATTGAAGAATCGTATACAAAGAATATCACACCCCACTCTGAAGGAGAAGAATATGAAACTATTATATCAGTTGATGCTTGAGAATGGTTACCCCAAGAACCTTTTAAAGAAATTGATACACAATTCATCGAATTCTGGACAGCCACAGAATAATGACGAAATCGCATCCACCAATTTAGATCAGAGAATTATATTTACTTCCATTCCACTGATTAATGTAATGACAAAATCCTTAATAAACTTATTAAAAACTGATAACATCAAAGTGATACCTAGAACTGAATTTAAATTAAAGAGACTTTATAGTAATTTGAAAGATAGGATAGAAACTGATAAGAAAAGCTGTGTTGTATACAGAATACCCTGTCAAAATTGTGATGAGGTGTATATCGGACAAACATCCCAACAACTTAAAAGAAGAATAACTCAACATATTAGCGACATTAAGAATCCTAGAAAGATTTGTGCACTGGCAGAACATGTAAGATCAGTTGACCATCGAATGGACTATGATTCGGTGACAGTCTTGGAGTGCGAGGAGAATATGAGAAAAAGATGTTTCCTGGAGATGATTCACATTAAGCGACATGAAAATTCCATGAACTACAGAAAGGATATAGAGAACATTAGCAACATTTATTCATATCTGATACATTCAAACCAACTTAGTGAGAGTGAGTTGTTGATCTCAAGTTCTATGTTCTCCAATGTCAGTTGAAGATCTATGATGTTCTATGAACCCGACCTAACCCCTTTCGTTTTTTACGCAGTTGTCAGATGGATGAAGAAAGAATTTCAAAAATAAGTTTTCAAGAGAATAAGGAAGTGTGTGATATAAAAAAGAGACGTTATTGTATTAGAGACTATTTTGTGTTCAAGTTAATTAATAATTTTTCCTCCAAATCTGTATAAGATTCAGTGCAACTTAAGATCTGGTAACTCTTCGCATTTCGGTGCGTTTTAACATGTTGTCTTTTCTGCAATGTTTGTTATATTTGTATGTTGTTTGTTTTATAGAAGTCCTGAAGAAGATCCCAACCAAGGATCGAAACGTCGACTGATGAAATAAAGAAGTTAGTAACAATTGAAGTTTTCCAACACCCCTTAAACCATTGTTTATATATATATATATATATATATATATATATATATATATATATATATATATATATATATTTATATATATATATATATGACACGTATCGTAAGGCGCTTCTTTCATAGCTCTTGATTCCACTTTGGCTCTGAGAGTTCGGTGGTATCTCGTAATTCCCGGAAAGGTGATTGGAAAAAAAAAATATATATATGACTAACGTCGAGTTCCAGGACATTTCCCACCAGCTGGAAACTGATATATGACTAATGTTGACTTCCAGGACCGAAATGATAGTTCCAAGACAGTCTTGGAACTGATATATGTATAATGCTGACTTCCAGTACCCTAATATACTGCATAGTTCCAGGACGTTTATCACGTTGATATCGTCTCTATTGCGTTCTTATAAAATCTATTCATTCGATTTCGACTGTCCCGCATGTCAGAAATATCTTTGCACAAGGAATGAAAATGGTTTTCTCAATGAAATTATATTCTTCTCGGAATCGGAATGACATTCGGTTCTAAATGTGCCATTGCTCCGAATATTTCTTGATATATCAGTGGAAAGTGGAACTTTCTGCTTTATATGGGAAATTAACTATTTCTTCGCAATACTCTGTTACTTTACTGTCTGAATCATCGAAGAGAAAAAGGGCCTTAGATAAGTATACTTCAATTTTCCTACAAGCATAGAAAATAAGGAGAAACTTGGGGGTTTTAATTGAACATAATAATTATTCTTCAATTCTTCACGTAGAAGTTCACCATATGTACCTATGAATGACATGATGACATGACATATTTAAGATGTCAATATGTAGAACGCACTTCATTGGGATATCAGGTGATATTTTTGAGATATATATCTCTTTAATGTTGAGTTTCGGGACATTAATTTTCGGTTGAAATTTTTATCATCTCGCATTATACAATAAATATATTCACTTTATTCGTTATTTTCTCCATGAAAAATTTAGGTCAGGAATTTGTGCAAATAATATGTGGATATTGCTTACTATTGCTTATGGGATGCAGATGTACTCGCATCTGAAGAAAGTAATGTATGCAGGGTCTCCCACTGGAAATTCCCATAAGCAGTTTATGGATAAACGAGGTTCGACTCACTGATGACGAATCCGTCCTCAAATTTAATTCTTACCGTTCAGTCGTATACACGATAACTTTCTAACGAAAGGACTTGGAAACTTGAAATTTTCAGAGTAGGTTTAGATGATTAGGGTTTCCGTATATTGCTGTTCGAAATTTTAATTTCTTGTTGATGTCGGAACTGCAGTTTCGATCGCGATGAAGATTTTCAATTGGATGTAAAATGACAATTAAATGCTTCGTGCAAAATTTAATGATGATGATCACCTAATCAACACCATAAAAAATTAGAAAAGAATAAAGAATTGTATAGTTATAAACAGTTCTCTTGTCTCGAAGGGTGCAACCGGCACATGAATGAATGAGCGCTCAAAAGCTTCTGACTTCCCGTCAGTGCTTTTCAAAATATCTAGAAATGTTTATTAGTTTCCGGAAATGGGTTCAAATTTCTTAGATGAAATGTATTTTATAGAATTTTCAAATTCCACATTCATTTCATGTAACATTCCATAAACTCATCTCGATATGCTTTCGAATTATTCACTGTTTCTGAGAGCTCGTTTACTAAACAGATCGTCACAATGTCTGTATTTTTCGAATCTTGCGCCTGGAATGGTCTCAAACGATAGTGTTCAACACACTGATGACGGATCCGACTCTTTATTTGGAAGGAGAAGAACAATTAGAAGCCACGTACAAAATGTCATATTAATCGCTCGATCAGAACCATAGGAAAGTGAACTATATCGAAAAAACTGCATAATATTTCTGTGACCACACAATCGATGGAATTGAGATGTTGGAGTATTCATTTGAAATAGGATACTAATTGCGAGCTCAGTGCAAATTTCAGACTGATCACATCATCAGAAATTGAAAAGATATTCGATTTCAAATTTAATCAGGTTTGAAAAAAAAAACGAAAATTAAAATAAGAATATGAAAATGGAAATGAAATTGGAAAATAAGACACACTTGTGTGCTATATTTTTTTGATACCTGCTTCAAAATATGGTCACAGAGATTTTAATTCAAGGACGAACATCATATTTGATACTTCATTCACTCCCAGCTCACAGTTATCTCTGAATATTTCGATAATGGAACATTTAAGTCATAGGGAACTTTCGAAAGACTTCATTCATTTTTTCCTCACGAATAGACATATGAGTGAAAGCATATTATACTGTTTTCGTTTGAACACTTAGCGAAGTATTTATTTGATATTATCGAAAATGCATTATAATTAATAAATCATTTATTGGCCATATGGGTACATTAATATTTATTTAATGGAAATAAAGAATTTATTTAAATTTACTCCAATAATCATTTAAGATCACACTATTTATTTACGAATACTTTCATTCAGTAATGCTGAATATATATGTATTGGATTGAAATAAACATAGTTGAGATTAATATATCTAATTATCCGCAAAGAGGGGTTTGCGGTCAATTTCAGATGAATTTTGCTACTAATATTGAACAACCAAAAAATTGTGAAATGCAACTTACCCCAACGGGCTGCAGAAGAAAACTAGGCGAATCACCGCTAATCTGGTTCCAAAAAGGAGGTTCCAAGGAAGGGAATTCAGGGGAATTTACCTCCCTTAAGTACCTATGGCTTCACCTGGTTGATGATGAATTCAGGGCACTTTACGAATAGTTGTTCAATATTATTTTGTGCACTAACACTAGTAGAAGACGATGCAGAAGATAGATGAAAATAAATCAAACTTAATTATGATTATTTATCAGAAGATTAATTGATTTGTCTCTTTTGAAACTTTTCTAATTAGCACGTACGATCGATATTAAAAAATGTTCTGTTTCTCCGCTGACAGCCGATACGAAATCAGATTCTACCGGGGTCGTTCGAGAAGAAATACGACCGTAGTTCACGACTGAACATGCCGCCCGCCCTGAAGTGTCCCTTCAGTAAGATAACTGAACTGAAGAAGTGAACAGACGAAATAATTCAGGAGCAATCTACTGGGTTGGAAGAGGACACAATTTAACGACTGGTCGCCGAATTGTCCCAGACGCAGTGGCAACATCAGCAACGCGGGTTGTGGAATCAGTTCCCGGAAAAACAGATGATATACGACCGATAGACCACTTTAGAGGAGGAAGATTGTCATCTCGAATGACGACAACGGTACCTGGAAGGATAGAAGTAGATGGGTGCAACCATTTGTGACGTTGCTGCAAGGTGTGCAGGTACTCCGTACGCCAACGCTTCCAGAAGTCCTGCTGAAATCGTTGGACTAGTTGCCAGCGAGACAGACGGTTTACTGATACGGAACTCACATCGTTATCAGGAGGAGCGGTGAGGGAGCGAAAAACCAAAAAATGCCCTGGTGTGAGAGCTTCAAAATCAGAAGGATCAGACGAAGGGAGATACAGAGGACGAGAGTTGAGAATTGCCTCCACCTGAGTACAGACGGTGAGAAACTCCTCGTACGTGAGTTTTTGCTCGCCGATAACGCGAGTGAGATGATGCTTAGCAGATTTGACAGCAGCCTCCCAAAGGCCGCCAAAGTGAGGGCTGGAAGGAGGTATGAATCGCCAGTCAGTGCCAGAGGAAGAGGCGGCATCACACAGACTTTGTTGATGCTGTGGAGCAGCCAATAAGCGGCCAAGGTCACGAAGGTAATTATGCGCACCGACGAAGTTGGTCCCGTTATCCGAAAAGATAACAGAAGGATGACCTCGGCGTGCAACAAAGCGACGATAAGCAGCAATGAAAGCTGAAGTGGATAGCTCAGACGCTAACTCTAGGTG
The DNA here is from genome assembly GCF_914767665.1 of Harmonia axyridis. Taxonomy (NCBI): domain Eukaryota; kingdom Metazoa; phylum Arthropoda; class Insecta; order Coleoptera; family Coccinellidae; genus Harmonia; species Harmonia axyridis. The sequence goes on along the minus strand of NC_059507.1, from coordinate 17,770,380 downwards.
AACCGCTTTAGTAGTGAAACAGATGAAGACGACTAGATATGCTTTGGTGCTGACGGCTCCGCGCAGTCGCGCACTCGTCACGTAAAATGGACCGGCGTAGTCAACGCCAGTGGTAAGAAAAGCCATAGCAGAAGATAACCGCTCAGGCGGAAGATTGCCCATTGGCTGAATGAGAGGACGAGGTTTGCAGGAGAAGCATCGGTTACATTTTCGTAGACGGTTACGAACTACGTTGCGACCATCCAAGATCCAGAACCGTCGACGAATGAACGAATGCGTAGCTAAAGCACCGGCGTGAAGTAGACGATAATGGGCATCATCAATGATCAGATGCGTGAGATGATGATTTTTGGGTAGGAGAACAGGATGTTTGTGTTAATAAGGTAGTAAGGAGGCTGAAAGGCGACCACCGACACGTATAAGTTCATGATTGTCGAGAAATAGATGGAGTTTCATGACAAGCCGATGACGAGAAGAAGGTTTTTTAAGTTCAGCTAGCTCCTCAGCGAAATGCAGAGACTGAACTAGACGTATCAAACAAATTTCAGCTTCTTGAAGCTCAATAGAGGAGAGGAAACCTGAGCGAGGGAAAGATGGACGACGAGCATTTACCATGAAACGTCGACAAAAGGCAGTTACGCGCTTGAGACGAAGATACGAAGAGAAACGTTCTATGAAGGTGGGTTCATTGGAGATGGCCGCTAACATTAAGGAGGAGATCGGCTTTGCTTCGTCGTCCACCTGTTCAGTTTGAGATGAATCGACAGAGGAAAGAGGCCACGATGATGGGTCGAGAGACAACCAAGGAGGACCGCGCCACCACAATGGGTGGTGATGAATATCTGAGGGCATCAATCCTCGAGAGGCGCAATCAGCTGGATTGTCTTCAGATATCACATGCCTCCAGCAATTAGAAGGAATCAAATCCTGTATCTCAGCGACTCGATTGCCAACAAATGTCTTCCACCTGTGACTCTCACCACGGATCCACGACAAGGCAACAGAAGAATCGCAAAAGGCAATATAGTCAGCACTGAGATTCTGTAAAGCGCGGGTAGACAAATGATGCATGAGTTTTGCGAGAAGATGGGCACCGCAGAGTTCTAGACGAGGCAAGGACATTGCCTTACAAGGAGAAATTTTGGATTTGGCCGCTAGAAGAGACACGTGGAATCGACCGGACGATGTAGGAGTGCTTAGATAAACAACTGCAGCATAGCCGGATTCAGAGGCATCACAGAAGCCGATGAAGCGATGAGCAGAAGAAGAAATGGCAGGGATGAATCGTGGTATGTGAAGCTCTGTCAAAGTGGGAAGCTGGGATTGAAACTGCAACCACCGGTTTTGAATCTCATTCGAGAGAGGTTGATCCCATTCTAGATGAAGTAGACAGAGCTGACGAAAGAAGATTTTGGCATAGAAAGTGACTGGAGTTAGCCATCCCAAAGGATCGAAGATTCTAGCCATCTGACTCAGCACATTCCGTTTGGTGACTGTCGTTGAGTTTAAACGGACGGAATAAAAGAAGTGATCAGATGCAGGATTCCATCCAAGTCCCAGAATTTTGAGACTTGGTTCACGGTCAAGAAGAAGGGGGTCAATAGAGGAGGATTCCCTACGATGATCAGATGGGATACCATCTAGCAGGGGAAGATGATTAGTAGCCCATTTACGCAGCTCAAAACCACCCGCCATGAGCAGGTCTTGAACCTGCTTTCGCAATTCAAGAGCTTCAGATTCGGATGAACAGCCGGTCAAGATGTCATCGACATAAATTTCATCCAGCAAGACTTGCCTTGCCATAGGAAATCTGAGTCCGTCGTCCGAAGCTAGCTGATGAAGGGTTCTAAGTGCTAGGTAAGGAGCCGAGGAAACTCCATAGGTGACTGTGTTCAGACGGTAATATTGGAGGGGTTCCCGTTTGGAGAAACGCCAGACGATGCGTTGATAATCCCTTTGCTCAGGGCGTATCAGGATCTGTCGATACATCTGTCTGATATCGGCAGTAAAAACAAATTGATGTAGACGAAAACGAAGCAGAAGAGTGGAAATGTCCGCTTGCAGCTTCGGGCCGGTAAGCAGAAGATCGTTGAGGGATTTGCCATTAGCAGATGCGCAAGAGGCGTTGAAGACAACTCGAATTTTAGTAGCAGGATCATCTGGACGGTGAACAGGATGATGAGGAATATAATAAGGTTCATATCGAGGATGGTCAAATGATTCAGGAACCAATTCCATATGACCACTCGAGAGATAATCTCGCATAAACTCATGATAGGCGACACGAAGATCAGGGTTATTTTCTAGACGATTTTCTAATCGAAGAAACTGCCTAGTCGCCACATTGACAGAGGTACCCAGGTGGATGAGAAGACGAAGCTTGGAGGCCCACTCACGGGTGATAAGGGTGTGCTGGCAGCCGGAATCTAGGAGAGCACGGCCGAACACGACATTCCGCCGGTTATCAAGACGTATCCAAGCGGTAGGCATGAGATAGTCAGGATTATTGGTCTGACGCAAAGAAGACCGCGGAGATGAAGACAGATGATAAGAAGAGAACAGACGGAAAGACGAAGACAGATGTTTGTTGGACGGAGTAAGACAACCGCGAGATGACCAGTGCAGTCATTCGGAACTACTTCCAGAGGAGTGGGAAGAATGAAGGGGTGGTGAAGCTGGCGAGGCTCGAGACGACACTGAACCTGCCGCCTCAGGGCTCCGGCGTGACATCAGCGAGATCCCCGCTGATCGAGCCCTTATTGAGGTGCCCCGAGAGGTGAAAGCACGGGTTGGCTCCTCTGATGAAACAGAGGGCGAAGAAGGACGTTCTTCCGTTGAAAGGGATTTCCTTCCAGCATAGGAAACGGAAGGGTATGCAGTGGCAGCAGATGCCAGATGGAGAATTGTGTGGTGTCGTCCCCCGCATGTGTGACAGCTCTGACTCGAACTGCACTTAGCGGTGGCATGGAAAGACGACATGCAATTTCTACATAGTCGCCTTTCAGTCACGAAAGCTCGTCGCTGATTAACGTTCATGGCCTTGAACTCACGACACTGGCGAACAGAATGATTCGCCGAGCAAAACACACATGCGGAAAACGACGAAGGGCACGCACCAGCGTAAGCAGGGCGGCGAGGATACACACCAGAGGATGAAGGCACAGACGATGGGGAAACAGACGCTGAGCCTGCTGGAGATTGGGGTCTTAATGATCCCTTCGGTGCAATGGATGAGGTGACGGAAGTGCTCTCCAACACTCGCAACTGTCGATTGGTGAATTCGAGCAACTGAGCGAGAGTGGGAAAGTCATCAGAGGATAACTGCCCCTCAAACAAGTGGCGAGATGGTATGTCGAGGTTGCGGAAAGCTAGAGAAAACAAGAGGAAGTCAGCCAGATCTGAAATGGGTAATGCCTTGATGGCATGAATGGCATTCTGATGCGTCGTGACGAATTTCTTCAACTGTGGTAAGGAAGACACAGATGCGGGCCGTGAATCCAAGATCTGATTCACATAAAGATTCGCCAACCGACGAGGGTTTTGATACCAGGAGTGAAGGGCTTGATAGGCCAGAGGGTAATTCACCGAATTTAATTGAAAGCCAGAAATGACAGATGCTGCTTCACCAGAGATGGCAGATGCCAAGAGGTGAAACTTCTGAACGGGCGCCAGGGAATTGTTCTGATGCACTAAGGCATCGAATAGAGCGATGAATCCGGGCCATTCCTCAACCTTGCCCTGAAAGCAAGGCAGGTCAACCCGCGGAATAGGTAGCTCAGCCGATGACAATGATGGCGCCTTAACAGACGTAGATGCGGTTAGACGACTATGGGCGACACGTACATGTAGGCAAATTTCAAAAAATGCCTCGAATTTTGATGGTGATCCGATCTGACCAGGCTCCTCTAGCTGAGAATTGAGTTGGACAACTAACTCATCAGCCTCCCTGAAAGTCTTTTCCACTTTGACCAACTCAGCCAGACACATGTTGGCCACATCGACTTCTGTGGTCAAATCCTCTATTAATTTAAGAAGAGTAGATGCCGCAGAAAATGCATTCTCGCGCTTAATGACAGATGTTGCCAAAGAGGCCTTCAATTTATCCGTTGACGGCATTTTAAATTGTCGAATGACCCCGGTATGTATATCGGTATAAATTAATTCCGAAAAATCTAAGAAGAACAGACGATGTGTTTATCGTTGAAGATAATGAACAGATGACGCGCGATAAGATAACCGTGTTATGAATTTTCAATAACTACCCAATTAATGAATGAAAATCATATCACAAATTCAATCAGATGAACGGAAATGACAATTAGACTGAATTTAAGGGGTTTTAAGATATGTTCCCGGGTTTCGGCACCAATAATTGTCCGCAAAGAGGGGTTTGCGGTCAATTTCAGATGAATTTTGCTACTAATATTGAACAACCAAAAAATTGTGAAATGCAACTTACCCCAACGGGCTGCAGAAGAAAACTAGGCGAATCACCGCTAATCTGGTTCCAAAAAGGAGGTTCCAAGGAAGGGAATTCAGGGGAATTTACCTCCCTTAAGTACCTATGGCTTCACCTGGTTGATGATGAATTCAGGGCACTTCACGAATAGTTGTTCAATATTATTTTGTGCACTAACACTAGTAGAAGACGATGCAGAAGATAGATGAAAATAAATCAAACTTAATTATGATTATTTATCAGAAGATTAATTGATTTGTCTCTTTTGAAACTTTTCTAATTAGCACGTACGATCGATATTAAAAAATGTTCTGTTTCTCCGCTGACAGCCGATACGAAATCAGATTCTACCGGGGTCGTTCGAGAAGAAATACGACCGTAGTTCACGACTGAACAATATCATTGACAGTGAGTAATAATTAATAAACATTATTCATATGAATTATATATCCATGTTGAAAAAAATAATATTTCAATTCAATAATGGTTAACGTACTTGTTAGATAGTTATTTGGGCTGTTTGTATCATCAGATTGTTGTGACCCGTTTATGTGAAAAATACGATAAGAGGGGGATGAGCATCGTCCATTTCATGAAGAAAAAACTGACGTGGTGTAAACATTGATTTACAACCTGTTTGATATTGCCACTAATTGGAGAATTCGCTATATGTATTATAGACATCTGGTTGCAGTCCCGAAATTCAACATTAGAAAGATGTTCATTTATCCCAATCATTTCTATATCGACTCCGTGGATCGCAGCGGAGCGTAACAGCTGTGTAGCATTCACCCGATCCGTTAAGCCTTTTCAAACCGGTCTTTAATATTTTCGATATTCAGCTTGAATTTTATATAGTTCGAAAGCCTCGTTACACACGAAATTTTGCACGACGATCAACATTGATGGTCTATATACAGGGTGTTTCAAGTTCGACTGCCTATTAGATGTTTCTGGAGAACGGGGCCTAGTATTTGAAATCTGAAAATTCGGAATATGACATTGTTTATGATGCCCTATTCAGCTGAAATAGAAGTGCTCCGGCACTTCCGGTTATACATATAAGAAAATTTTTTTTTCACAAAAAACTTTGTTTTTCATTTTATATTTTAGATATTATCAAAATTCCCATTCTGAATTACTCCTTCCTAAAATTATTGCGTTAGTCCCCATAGTTTTCAAAATATCAAGAAAACACCGCAAAAAAGAGACACTTTTCTAAAGTACCAGTTCTTCACCAAAAACTAGTTCTGGAGAAAATAAGCGGGTACCCTTCCAGAAAAGATATCACCCTGTAGATTTGCATACAAAATAAGCATATCACAAGACGAAAACTTCAAACTGGAATATCTATACCAATTCAAGTTAAATATCTTGTGGAGGAAAGGTGCTTTGAGAAAAAGCTTGAACTTTAACACCGATATTTCAAAAACAAAGCGTTTGCGGACTCATGTTATAGGACTTTTTTTCCTAAAATGATACGAGAAATCTGTCATTTCCATCTGTACCTCCAATTTAGGAACACCGTTTAGATATAATCAATTCAAAACTGATATGTGCACAAAAAAACTGCAATTTGAACGAAACATATCTAATAAATTATAACACAGACCAGACAATTTTCCGATGCGAATTACTCAGTTCAGTTCTTTGATAACTTCAGTATTGAAATTTTGTGGCGAAAATGATACAAAAAACCGAAAACAACGGGTAAGTGTATACCGATGACGGATGCAAAAATCACAGATGGAAAAAAGGGGCAATGCCGAAAAAGCGGTTAGATAAAGAAAAATAATAAACCTCGGACAAAGACTCATCTTGAAAGCGATAAGAAACTCATAAACCGTAAAGGTGTTCGATTTTTTAGTGACGTGTCAATTTCAAAAGAAACTAAAATGATTAATATTGGTTCATCTTATGGAGAAATTTTCGTTCTTCGTATTTGCGAGATTTCTGGAAATTTATATTTTGAAAATCTTGAGGTGATATTTACCCCCAGTACCCCCACCTATTTCCACGCACTTGAATTTCCCTCGCAAATGTGCCTGCGGTTTCGAAATAAACAAAATACAAAATTTCGAACGGCCATATTTACGGAACCCCTATTCAGATTCTGCTTATTATTAACGAACTCAACTGCGGCATTCCAGATCCGAACCTTCCCTGCAAATTTCGAGTATATAAGTTCGAAAGTTATCGTGTATTGTAGTGAGTCGAACATAATTGTTTGAGACTATTCACTGCTCAAAACTCGAAAAGTGACATTGTGACGAAATAATAAAGCGATTAACCTTGAGAATGAGCTTTCAAAAATGAATGGGATGGAATTGGCTCCTTTTCATAAGTACAAATTCCTGAAATCCATCCATAAAAATAAATGGATTAGGGGGAGAGGGGGCACAATGATGCAAGGGGCACATAGATACGCAAGCATTATCCAATAATCAATTGGATGTATTCGAGTGCTGCCATCTCTAAAACGCTCATAGAAATGTTTGAACGCTTCCTATTAATTCGCGGCGACCGACAGTCAGCCGTTTGCGCTCTACAAGTAGTAACGTGTTTTGAGTGCGACCAACTAAAAAGGGACGTGCAATATAAAAGTGTTTATTCGGTGTTTTGTACCATCTTGCGAGGATCTATATATACCAAAGGTAAGTTGGGGAATCTAATATTATGGATTTAGTATTTTATTCAAAATGATTTAGTTAGTTTCTTTTGTATAATTTTCATTTTGAAAAAAATCTCTTGGGGCACTTAGATACAACAAAGTACGGGGCACTTTGATGTGTATCAATGTGCCCCAATAAAATTGTAAAATATTTCGAATTAAAATTACATAGGTAGTTTTTTATTCTGTCATCAGAAAATGGTGCGCACATACAAGCCCAAGACTGAAAGACGTAGTTTAGATGAAGAGAGGATCAAGAGCGCCGTATCTGAAGTTGCATCGAAGGTATTATCTATCAGAAAAGCAGCCGAAAAATATGGTATCAAACCTGCAACTCTGCAGCATCGTGTTGAAAAATTTAGAAAAGCTTCAGAGGAAAACCAATCGTCATCTTCTAATTTGTATGGGTCAAAGTATACTGTTGCTCAAGTATTTACTGCCCAGCAAGAGAAACTTTTTTCCGAATATTTGTTAACTTGCAGCAAGATGCATTATGGGTTATCCTTGCAGCAACTTTTAACATTAGCATACGAGTATGCAGAACATTTGGGGTGCAAATATCCAGAATCATGGAAAAAAAATAAATGCGCGGGGAAAGACTGGGCAGCAGGATTTAGAAAGAGAAATCAAGAGCTTAGCCTGAGAAAGCCTGAAAATACAAGCGCTGCTAGAAGTTTTGCATTCAATAAGACTGCTGTGGCTGAATTCTTTAATAATTTTGAGCGTGTAATGTTACGCTATAAATTTACTCCTGATCGTATTGTCAATTTGGATGAAACAGGTATTAATACAGTATTACCAACTCCTAAAGTTTTGGCTGATAAAAAACAAAGGCAAGTAGGACAAACTGTGTCAGCTGAACGTGGAGAATTGGTAACGTTTTGTGGAATAGTCACAGCAACAGGTTCTGCTCTTCCTCCTGTTTATATTTTTCCTCGAGTTCATTTTAAAGACCCGTTTTTAAATGGGGCTCCCCAAGGCAGTCTTGGTTTGGCAAACAGGAGCGGCTGGATGACGGCAGAATTGTACATACAAGTTCTTAAACACATTCAAAGACAAACTTCATGCTCTAAAGATAACCCAATTCTAATTATTTGCGACAACCACGAGTCCCACATTTCTATTGAAGCTGTCAACTATTGTCGTGACAATGGGATTATCTATCTTTCTTTGCCACCACACACATCACACAAATTACAACCGCTGGATGTCAGTGTTTTTGGTCCATTCAAAAGCAAACTAAAAACAGCATTTAATGATTGGCACATTCGAAATATTGGTAAGACCATATCCATATATAACATTGCAGAACTTTCAAAATCTGCCTTTTTGGAGTCTTTTACACCCAAGAACATCAACAGACCATTTAACAGACTCGCATTCGGGGATGACGATTTTGCACCTATAGAAATTTACAGTGAGAGTTTCCAAGAGGAAAACAAAGAAAATAACCAGGATATAGAGAGACAGAAAGTAGATTGTGTGGAGCTGGAAATAAGTCCAAATGAAGAAATTCTGGATGAAAGCTGCAACAGAGACCAAACACAAAAGGACCCTTTTGATAACCGATCGGATTTTGATACATCTGCGAATATTGTTCCACCTCTCAACGTTTCACCATTTCCAAAGGCAGGAACAAGCTGTCAGACTAATGATAACACAATGTCTCCAGCAGCTGTACGACCATATCCAAAAAAGGCTTTGAATGAAAAGACATCTAAGAAAAGGAGAGAAAAAGGAAAATCCAGGGTTTATACTGACACACCAGAAAAAAATCGGTTACAAATCCTATATGAGGAAAAACAAAGAAAACGAGAAGTTAAATTGATGAAGCAAAAAGCAAAGGAGCTGAAAACAGCAAGAAATTTATTGGGACTTACACGAACTAAAAAATCTAAAAAGAAAAGAGTATGTCTTCGTTTGAAGCCAATGTCGGATTCGGACTCTAGTGAGAATGAGCTATTGAAATTAAGTGATGATGACGATGATGAAGTGTCAGATGAAAGTGAAGAAGGTGGAGAGTTTGAAATCCCTAATCCTAAAAATATAAATATTGGGGATTTCCTTCTTATTAAATTTGAAAAGAAGAAAACTGTAGTTCATTATGTAGCTAAAGTCATTTCTAAATACAGTTTGACTGAATACCAAGTGTTATATCTTAGAAAAAATCAAAGTTCTTATATTTTTGTTTTCCCTGATGTAGAAGACCAAGCAAGCGTTGATTTCAGAGATGTTGTTTTACACTTGTCTAAACCAAACTGTACGAAGGGCACAGCTCGAACATCTTCTATGTATACTTTTTCAGTTAATTTAAGCGCATACAATGTGCAATAAAAGTAGCAATACAAGTGTTCTTAATAATATTACTTGAGTTTACTATTTTGTTAACGTATAAGAGGTTTTATATGATTGTGTTTGTTTCGTTTTCTGAGATTTATTTGTTTGAATAAAAGGATAGTCTGTTGTGAAGAAATCAGACGTTCTTAATTCTTAATTTAATTAAGTTTCAAGCATTTTGTAAGACTGATTACAATATTTTCAGAATAATAAAGAATAATTTTTATAAAAGTGTTATACTTTATCAAATTTCATGCAACCTCCACTTTGTATTAATGTGCCCCAAGTGATGTATCTAAGTGCCCCGTTAGTGGGGCAGAATGATTCAAAAGCCATTTTTTACAAAACACGTACTAATAATTTTCTTCTACTACTTAAACTATTTTTACCCTTGGCATTATAATATTTATACATTTAGCTAAATGTTGACTTGAAAATTAATCAAAAATATGTCATTTATTCACATATTATTTGAATTTCAATTTTTCTGTATCAATCTACCCCACTTCCCCCTACATATCTGAATAGAAGGAAGGAAGAAGATATGTTACGTTAATTGAATATTTCGCGGGAAACTGAAGTCTCTTAAATCTTCATTGAATATGTATATTCATTCTGATCGCGTGTTTTTACGCAAAGTAAGATAATTCAAAGGCGATGGAAAAACTGATAGATATGAAACAACTACATAGTTTTTACAGTTTTTCCTAAAATTTTCCAGAAGACGGTGAAGTTTTTGACATAAGTAATCATTAAGATTTATATGAATCCTGGCAGAGAGCCAAGATCAGAAAAATATTTCCTACAAAAATATTCAATTCGTGGAGTTCGTTTATACCTAATATAAAAAAATCCAAGTAGATTGTGACCAAATAATAAAGCGATAAACCTTGAGAACGAGCGGTCAGAAATGAATGGGTTGGAGATGGCTCCTTTTCATAAGTAGAAGTTCCTGAAATTAGTGTCCCTCATCCATAAATGGATCACATATCTGAATAGAAGGAAGGGAGATGATATGTTACGTAGTAATTGTATATTTCTCGGGAAACTGAAGTCTCCAAAAACACCATTAAATAGGTGTATATTCATTTTGATCGCGTGTTTTTACGCGAAGTGAGATAATTCGAATGCGATCGAAAAACTGATAGATATGAAACAACTACATAGTTTTTAGAGTTTTTTCTATATTTTTCCAGAAGACGGTGAAGTTTTTGACATAAGTAATCATTCAGATTTATATGAATCCTGGCAGACAGACAAGATCAGAAGAATATTTTCTACAAAAATAATCAATTCGTGGAGTTCGTTTATATCCCATATAAAAAAATCCAAACATTCTCATCCAGAATAGTATACATGTCGGAATTGAACGAAGATAGAAGTAGAATATTACATAGTGACTAAGCATTCGACGATAGTCGAAGAGTCCCGGAAGATAAAAGCCAACATTCAATAGCAGTATTCATATTTTTCGTATTTTTTTTCAGTGGATTGATGAACTATTTTCTTGACAGGGTTGAAGGTCAGGTTGTTGGAACAAAAACCACTTCTCAGACCATTGCCATGTCGGCAATGGCATTGGCATTGGATATCTAGGTTAAAGTTTGATTTAGATGTTTATTGTTTACAAACGTTTCGGCAAATCAACCTAGATACCCAATGAATAAGTCCTTTACATATATATATATATATATATATATATATATATATATATATATATGGCAGATTTTCTTAATTCTACGAAACATACCTTTAATTAAGTTTGTTTTCATAGCCCAAGAATGGGCTATATACATTATAGTTCCAACCATTCTTGGGCTATGAAAACAAACTTAATTAAAGGTATGTTTCGTAGAATTAAGAAAATCTGCCATCCAGACTTTCTTCATAACAGTGAAGAAAAGTTGCTTAAGATCTTTGAGAACAATGGTTACCCTAGGATGTTTTTGAACAGATGTCGGCATTCTCTAACTTCTGACCAAGTCGACGAGGTCCCACAAATAAGAACATCGACATTAGTCGAACCTGCCACACATGACAAATATGTAAGCCTGCCCCTCATTCCACCATTAACAGGTAAATTGACCAAAATTCTAAAAGAAATTGAGAACATAAAAATTGCGAAGTACAATCCTTTAGTAGTAGGCGTTCTTTTCAGCCAAACTAAAGATAGGATCCACACCATGTCTAGATCTGACGTGGTTTATCGCATTCCATGTGAGAACTGTGAGTCTGTGTATGTTGGACAGACATCACAATGTTTGAAAAGACGTATCTCAATACATAAGAGTGACGCCAGATTACGACCTGATAGATGTGCATTAGCTAGCCATTCGTCCTCTCTAGACCACCATTTTAAGTTTGATGAAGTTGAAATATTATGTACCAATTCTAACTATAATAAAAGAAGTTTCCTTGAAATGTGTTTTATAAATGAAAATGAAAATAATATAAATAAGAAGACTGACTTGAAGAATTTAAGTGTTGTATATAGTTATTTGTTATCCTTAGATCGTAGGCCATCTAGACAAACATGACTTTATGTCACTTTGTGAATTGTTGTTTTCTCTGTGTTCCCCTGTTCTGTGAGTTTTAACCTTTAAAATTGACATATGCATTACGGCAACGTTTCTGATATTTCTACGATTATTGTATTTTTATTGAATTTTATGAGTAGAAGACCTATTATAGCTGCACTTATCACCTTAAATAACACTGTCCAGTCAGATGTAAGCATAGATTGCTATTTTTACAACTTTGTAATTTGTGTAATAATTTTTTTAGCATCCTGAAGAAGAACCGCATATTGGTTCGAAATATAGATGAATAGACTATAGACTGTTGATCTTTTCTAAATTGCCTAGATACCCAACCACACCTCCTTACTTTATTCGGCAAATAATTTATCTCACTGAATTATATATATATATATATATATATATATATATTTTTTTTTTTTTTTTTTCACCTTATAGGGTTGGTATCTCTTAGTGCCGGGCAGAATTTGCCAAGGCATTTCAGATAGATATATATATATATATATATATATATATATATATATATATATATATATATATATATATATATATATATATATATATATATATATATATATATATATATATATATATATATATATATATATATATATATAATTCATCTCACTGAATTATATATATATATATATATATATATTTTTTTTTTTTTTTTCACCTTATAGGGTTGGTATCTCTTAGTGCCGGGCAGAATTTGCCAAGGCATTTCAGATAGAATATATATATATATATATATATATATATATATATATATATATATATATATATATATATATATATATATATATGACTAACGTTGAGTTCCAAGACATTTTGTACATATGGATAGGTTGTATACATCCGATAGTATATTAGTATATAGGTTCATTTCATCATATATAAGTTTAAGAAAGCTTTTGTAGCACCAAACTTGATGCACTCCTTATTGGTCAATTTATATATCAAGTTTTGCATATAATGTCTAGTTCCAAGACCTATCCTAAAAAAGTTGTCTTATGCTCGAAAGTGTTTCAGAAATTTTTTTCGCAGTCAGGTTTCTTTCATGAAACCTCTATTATTCCACAATTCGTTTTTGAATTCTCTTACGATGAAGAAAAATCGATTATAATGTATGAGTTGAAAAGTCATAACGAAGTACATGTATATAGGTTAACGGGGTTATATGACTTTTGGTGACTGTAACACTTTTCTAACTTTTCCAACATTTTGTATACATATTTCCACTCCCTCCGGGCTGAAATTTATTCAATAAATAAACAAAGTTCTTATTGTTCCAATGGGATTCGCTGTTTATTATTACATATCCAATTGTTGTCATAATTTTGATTGGAATTTATTTAGCGTATCGTATTCTGAATCAAACCGTTTCTATGATATCGAATTCCAAAAATGACTTCCTTATAATAACAGTTGACAGCAATGATCTTAACAACACATGACAAAAAAACCAAGTAGGTATACTGTGAATAAACATTTCCCTATTTACCATAATATCAGATGAACTGTTTGAATATTTCATTGCCTTCAAGTTTTCGATTATCATTCGAACATCAATCCACTTCAAGTTAATTGAGTACCTCGGGAATACCAGAATGAGTTATTGGTTTGAGACCTTTTTTAATGATGAACTATTTTCTTGACAGGGTTGAAGGTCAGGTTGTTGGAACAAAAACCACTTCTCAGACCATTGCCGACATGTTTCGATTTTATTCAAAAATCTTCTTCAGGGCTCTATAATAAATTACAAGATTTTTTTTTTAAAAACACTAATAAATAAATCATGTTGGAATATACAATGGAACATTACAATTGAATAAATAATTACATGAATATCTGAACAATACAATGCAAAAAAGGAATTTTTTAAAAAACGAATAGTGAGAGAAACACTAAAAACAATCCAGCCCAGCATAAAGGTACTTGATGATTTTACATTAAAAAGGGGAAACCAATTACTTACAGTCTATTTGCGGTTTTTTTGTCAGAATCATGAAATATATGAAATAAATATCACTTTTTGACACCATCAAATTATAATCTAAAACGAACGAAATGATAAAACGGGAACAGACCTCTCTGATAATACATATGTTATAAGTAAATAATGAATACTGTTTATATCTACATCCATGACATTGACATTCAATTTGAATAATTAGTCCAAGTTATTTTTCTTTTTATTTTGTTGATGAGATAGTAATAGGCCGTATTCAAACCTTCAATGTCTGTTCTCCTGTTAATGGATTTTTCATCTTGTTTAATTGAGATCATTTCATGTAGTAAGCGTTTCTTTAAAATTTTTTGGTGTCCTAATATTTTTATTGAATCGATGTTAAAATCAAAAGAATGGAGTGTATTTGACACATGTTCAGCTAAAGCAGTGTTGTTCTCCTTTTTCTTTTTTAGAGGGTTGAGTATGTTGAGGGAATCTCTCTTATGTTCAGAGATTCTGTCTTTAAGATATCGACCTGTTTGTCCTATATATGTAGATTGACAATCCTTGCAACAAATCTTGTAGATAACATTACTCAACAATTCTTTTTGAGTTGTACTCTTTAACCTTGAGAAAAGCTTTCTGTTTGTGTTATCAGATCGAAAAGCTATGTCGACACCAAGCGATGAAATAATTCTTTTGATCTGCTCAGATAAACCCTCAACGTAAGTCAAGGCGTAAAATTTTTTGTTTTCGATTATTTCATCTTGAATCAGTTCTCGATTTCTTCTGTAAATAATTTCTTCAATAATCTTGGTGGGATAGTCATTTCTCTGTAAAATAGATTTTATTTGGTTCAAGTTATCTTGGTGAAATTCTGGAGATGACAGTTTCAGAGCTCTATATTTCAAATTGTTGATAATATTAATTTTCTGTGTGATAGTGTGTTTTGAATTAAAATTTTAAACTCTGCCTGAAAAAGTAGGTTTTCGATACCAATTAAATTTTATTTCATTACTGCGTCTTATCAGCAAAACGTCCAGAAAAGGTAAGGTGCCCTCCTGTGATTCGTTTTCAATGGTGAATTTTAATCGTGAATGTACGCTGTTAAACACAGTGATGATCTCATCTGCCTTATCGGCTGGTATCGACGTGCAGATATCATCCACGTATCTCTTAAAAATAGGTGTGCAGAAGGAAATTCGGCCTAGAGCGATCTTTTGAATTTCTACCATAACAATGTCAGCTACCACAGGAGCAAGACAGTTCCCCATTCCAAGTCCAAAAATCTGTTTATAGTATTTGTTGTTAAAGATAAAGAAACTATTTTCAACACAAAAATTGAAAAGTTGTAAGAATTCTTGCATTGATAGGGTTGTATGTGGCTCGATTTGATTCCACTTTTTCTCTATTAATGTAATGGCAAGATCAATAGGTATATTTGTGTATAAAGATGTTACATCGAGAGAAACCAGAATATAACTATCTGGGAGGATTACATTTTTTATATTATCTATGAACTCGAAAGAGTTCCTCACGTATCTTTCATCTTTGTCGAAGGCATAGGACAATAGATTTGATAAGAATTTGGTAAGATTGTAGAGGGGACTCCCAATATAAGCAACAATAGGTCTTAGAGGATGACCTTCTTTATGTATCTTTGGTGAAAAGTATGCTTTAGGACATAAACCGTTATTACATTTTAAGAACTTATAAGTGGTTTCATCTATTTTTCCTGCTTTGTATAAAGAGTATATTATCTTATTAAGTTTTGCTTGAACTTTTTTGGTAGGATCTTCAGCTAATTCACAATATGTTGAGGTATCATCCAAAATATTCATCGCTTTCGAAATAAAATCCTGTCTTAACATAGCTACCGTTGTTTTGCTTTTGTCGGCTTTTGTGATGATTATGTCTTCATTAGTTCTAAGAAAATGTTTTGTTTCGTTGTACCATTTTATAATTGACTTGTCATAGTTTTCTCTATTATGTGAATTTGAGTTAACAAAATTTGTTATAAGATTTATAAGGGAATTTCGAATTAAATTTGTGTTGTTTTCATCTTCAGATTTAGACAAGATATACTCAACATCTAGAATTAATTCTTTTAAAGGAAAATTATTGCTTTTATATGGTAGGTTGAATTTATCTCCCAGACTCAACAAATACTGAGCATTGGCTGGGAAATGAATGCCAGTCAAATTAACAAACCATTTTTCTTCGTATTCACTCACATCTAGTACGTTCAACTGAGCTGTCTTTAATCTCTCAAATTTCTTAATTTGTACTATTTTGGCTTTTTTGAATTCAGATTTGAAAATTACTTCGTTTCTAATATATAAATTGTTATAAATGTCGTCAGGGAGTTTTCTTGATAATTTTGACTTTACTTTTTCTATGTTTTCTCTGAGACATTTTAACTTCCAATGAACTATGGAAATTTCCAATTTCATAATTTTTAATTTGAATGAATTGACAATGTTGTTATAGGTATTACAAAAACTCATTTTATCATGTAGCAATAATGTGTGATTAATTGAATGTTGAACATGTTTAGGAAAAATACTTTGGTTCTTACAGTTGAGAAGAAATTTTCTATGGTTTTCATATCGTGCTAGCTTCTTTGTTGTCGATTGCCAACTTCTTATGAGACTTATCCCTTCTTGTCCATAGTGTTCTCGGATGTTCGCATAAAATCTTGTGTCAGTGTTATTCATTTCAAGTTAATTGAGTACCTCGGGAATACCAGAATGAGTTATTGGTTTGAGACCTTTTTTAATGATGAACTATTTTCTTGACAGGGTTGGAGGTCAGGTTGTTGGAACAAAAACCACTTCTCAGACCATTGCCGACATGTTTCGATTTTATTCAAAAATCTTCTTCAGGGCTCTATAATAAATTACAAGATTTTTTTTTTTAAAAACACTAATAAATAAATCATGTTGGAATATACAATGGGACATTACAATTGAATAAATAATTACATGAATATCTGAACAATACAATGCAAAAAAGGAATTTTTTAAAAAACGAATAGTGGGAGAAACACTAAAAACAATCCAGCCCAGCATAAAGGTACTTGATGATTTTACATTAAAAAGGGGAAACCAATTACTTACAGTCTATTTGCGGTTTTTTTGTCAGAATCATGAAATATATGAAATAAATATCACTTTTTGACAACATCAAATTATAATCTAAAACGAACGGAATGATAAAACGGGAACAGACCACTCTGATAATACATATGTTATAAGTAAATAATGAATACTGTTTATATCTATTGGATTATATATATTTGGGTTATATAAATACAGAGTATTCACTAATACACATATAATGATATTAATCGTTTATTCTCAAGACAACTAACTCTAGTAAGTCTAAACTCTACCTCAAAAACAAGTACAGTTTACAAGACACAACGGAAGGCCCTGACAGAAGCCAGGTTAGAAGAGGCTGTCACTCTAAAGTCTTGTCCCCGACCTTCGCTCTCGACCACCGAAGGTCCATTCTTGTTTTCTCTCTCGATGGCCCTCGATGGCCTCGCCACGCGCAGACTCGTAGCGCCACCGCACGACATGCAATAACACTATCAAGTGTAGGGTTGGTTGTCTCTCTCGTAATCTGTTCGGATGAAGTAATATTCTAACACTCCCTCCCTTCATCGAACTACATCCAGCATTCTCCACTCCAAGTCTAATCTATAAACAGAACTCAATTAGTTTATACTCTAGTCCCTAGAAATACTCTGAAAACAAAAATTCAATGAGTTAGTATTAAATCATTAGTTTTTGAGTTAATCTCTTATGACCGTCTGATGGTTAAAGGTTTTGTAATTATGTCAGCCACATTCTCCTTGGTTGGAATCCATCTCACTGTGATTCTCTTTACTTCAACACATTGTTTTATGAAATCACCATGTGTTTCAGCCCTATGTTTTCTAAGTCCAGATTTCTCTCTATGTAGTAGGTCGTCATCTAAACGATCATCAAATACCTTTAGTTTGTGATCACCATCTCTCTTGGTGCAGTCTCCAGCGGATTTGTTATCACACCAGACTGTTATAGGAAACATCAGTTTTCCTATCACAAATCTAAGTACCTTGTCAAGAGTTATTAATTCTTGATAGGCATTATTCATGGCTAGGTATTCGGCTCTACAAGTGGACAATGTGACATAGGTTTGATTATGGCTTCTCCAAGCTATTACATCTTCAAACAATCTAATAACATACCTTTCAGTTGATGACAAGTCGGTATGGTCTCTAAATGTTGCATCGGTAAATGCCTCTTAGTATTCAGTTTGAGCGGTGAATTTAAGACTTAAATTCACAGTACCTTTCAAATACCTGAAGATTCTCTTTACACCTTTCCTATCAGCTTCGATCGGCTTCATTTGTTTTCTTGTTAAATAGTTAACTGCAAACGTAGTGTCTACCATTTGATGGATACATTAAGCTACCAATCGCTTCTCTATAAGGAACTCTTTTCATCTCTATAAGGAACTCTTCTCATCACTATACGGAACTCTTTTCATTTCTAGTTTATCTGAGTCATCTTGTAGATTCTCCGATTGATTTCTCTTAATCCTATTTTTAATCTGTCTGGTTACCATAGGAGTATTTTGAGCATTGCATATTCAATCTATCTAATATATTCATGGTATAATTTGATTGATTGATTTATATACCTCTCTTCTTGGTTTCTCTTTATATTTATATCATTTCTCCTCCAAGTATATAAACTCGGTCCATGTATATCATTTTCTGAACCAAGTTTCTGGATCTCTTCAGTGAATCTCTTATTACATCTCTTTGGACTTATCTTCAGTCCATATAGGGCTTTCCGGAGTTTATATACATAAGATCGTTTGATCTCATTGTCAATGTCTACTCCATCAAGAATCTCCATATAGATCTCCTCTATAGTGCCATTTAAAAAGGCAGGTTTTTACTTCTGATTGACAAGCATGTAAATCATACTTATTGATTATTGCAAATGTAGTTCTAATTACTGGAAGTCTAATGTCATAGATATTTTTGACCTTAAAGCCTCGTATGACTATTCTTACTTTGTATCGTATAAGACCATTTGCCTCTAATTTTCTCTCGAATACCATTTCGAGTCTATAATGTTTGCCCGTTTTCCAGATATTTGAAGATTCCTTTTATCTACCAAAATCCAAACCTTATTTTGTATCATGGAATCAATTTCTTCTTTTTATAACTTTCTTCCATAAGTGGCCTTCTCTAGAATTTATAGCTTCCTTGAATTTTATTGGTTCTCTATTTAATGAAGAAATAAGACAAAGCCTCATATCTTCTTCTCTATCAGGTTTCTCATATTTACCTAAAATAATAATATTAATAGTTTGATCTTTATTGATAACTAGTTATCCAAAGGCAATCGACCGAGGTCGTTCAGCCCAATTTCTAAAATATTATTCTCTGAGTAATTAAGAAACCTTGCATAGCTTACGTCCTTTACGATTTTCTTTAAGTGTAGCAGGGTATTGGCCTTTTGATCGGCAGTTCCCTTATTTTGGCTCTTTCGAGTTTTTCATCCAATCCCAGTCGATTATATTTTCCTGGGTCTGTAATTTTTCTTTAGTGTCATCAAGTTGTTTATTTCTATAAACATCTTTGTAGGCAAGTTTCTTGTTAGATCTCACATGTAGCTCGAGCTTGAATGCCACGTCAAGTATCCTGTAGCGGTATAACCCACTAGGACAGCTTTCAGGGCACATTATCCAAATTTCAAGCTGGGTTTTGGAATCTTAATGTATGCGAACATCACAATACATAATAATACTTACAAATACTTCCAATACATCCAAAATCTCTCAATTTGATCAAAGTGGCATTTTGCATTTGGTGCAAACTTTGTCAACGGTGTTTGATATCTGATAGACTTGTGTGTTCTGTTGTACACATCTATAGATGCATCAATACCAATCTCCCACATACTCTTAGGTAGTCTGGAATCAAAAATGTATGTACGAACCTTCTTTTGGATCGTCGAGTTAAACCTCTCCGCTCTCTCATTCTCTATATTTTCTCTACTCAGTACTTCTGGGAATTTCCTTTCGGTAAATCTGTACCTTAATCTGACCTGATATAATATACCTTCTCATTTTTCTCCAACAAGTTTTTTTTTGTTAATATTAAGAATTTCTTTAATGCTTCAGCCAACTCATCTTCTGTTTTAATGGATATGCTTTAGCAAGTCTCCAATAGTCTTCTATGTAGACATTAATGAATCTTTACTGACCTGAATGAGATGGTGATTTAATAAGTCCCATCGTGTCAGTGTGTGTCAACTGGTTGTTTCTCAGCTCTCATTCTGTCTCTTTAAAGTGTAATTTCTCCATTGTCGATATGATACATACTTCACGTTCTAAGTTTTGGATTGATTCCAAGTTATCGATCTAAATTACCTCTCTACTGATATGACTGCAATCCCAATTTTTCTTGTTGCTCAGATTGTGTTTCATCTGTTTTGTCAGTTGAAACTTGTGAACTTTCTCTTTAGTTGAAACGATGAGATTATATTACTTCTCCCTCCCAATCGCAGATTCTGGTTCTCCCTCCGAACCTAATAACTCGTTATTGGAATGTGTCTGCGATTGCAAGCTCATCTCATCTTCTTCGCTTATCGTTGCTCGACTCTCTAAAACAATCTCATGATTAATTTTATTGTAAACACTTAGGATTTGGAATTGTCCTCTAAAACAATTTCATTATTAACCTCATTATAAACTCTTAGGACCTGTTCTCTAAAACAAATTCATTATTAATCTTATTGTAAACTCTTAGGACTTGGACATCTAAGTAAATATTGAACCCAGAGTCTGCGAGTTTACGTAAGGGAAGTAAATTCTCAGAAATCTCTTTCTCTGCAAATACGTTTTGCAGTTTCTTAGTACTCTCATTTCTAGAATCTAAATATAAGATTAACTCACCCTTACTATCGATTACAATGACTGCTATCTCGTTTTATTCGCTCTCTATACTCATATTTTGACATCTCTCAAAGTTTCTCAAGTCAGACAATCATTTACGATATGGTCTGTTGCTACAGAATCTGCAAAGAAGTTAATGATTGGATCAGGTTTACCTGTTTTAGTTTCTCTATGCTTTATACTTCCAACCCTTCTTGCCTTGGAGCGACCCTCTTTGTTGAATCTCTTACTCTCTCTCATTCTTCTCTGGTCTACGTGGCTTCGTTCTTAGTGTTGAGACGTGGCTTGTTCATCCTACCTCTACTCGATCCTCTAAATTGAACGTTTCGTTCATGCCACCATTGTTAATTCAATCCTCTTACTTGATTGTCCCACAACCGAAACAGAGTCACTTACTTACTCTGTTGCACAAATTTGAATCGGTTGACCAGTGTCTCTCTTTGTTACACCGGAAGCATTTTAATTTATGTACCCGTTGAAATTTTGGAGTCTCCTCTTCAATTTCAGACCTCTTCTCAACCTCTAATCTCTCTGATCTCGTCTAAATTACCTTCTTGGCTTGGGGTCTGTCTCCTGGTCAGATCTGCATCTCGTAACTCGGATATGACTGGTAATACAGCCTGATAAAGTGCAGATCTTATCTTTTTGAGCAGTTAGCTTAATCACACCTCGAAAGCTTCATACTCTCATACTATCGAGTCGAATCTTTCACAGAAATCATCGACCGATTCGTATTTCTCCATTTTAATGGAGTACAAGTAAGCTCTTACCTGAAGTGAGAGTGTCGCATTTGACTTGCACTTCCTGGAGAACCTCAAACCTCTACTTACTTCAACAGAGTCTCGGATATTGAAAGTTTTCTTTTAATAATTCTCCTCAATTCTGTTTATGATAATATCTCATACTCAACTACTTCTCTTGGATTTGTTGGCCTTTGAAAAAGTTTGGTTAGTCGTACTTGACTCTATGACGTCCAACAAATCGTTTGTCAAAAAGCTCTGATCATAGACTGTCCATCCAGATCTTAAAATTTGAATTCTGCTGTGTAACATGGATTAATTTTAAATACCTGGGTTTTCTAGTACTCTAGAATTTTAACCCCAAAAATTTAATCAAAAATATTCTCATAACTCTAGTTACCTCTGTAACATGAATAAATTTTTATATACCTGGGTTTTCTAGTACTTTAGAATTTTAACCCCAAAAATTTAATCAAGAATATTCTCATAACTCTAGTTACCTCTGTAACATGAATAAATTTTTATATACCTGGGTTTTCTCGCACTCTAATCTCTAATATTCTCTACTCTACTCTACTCTATTGTCGACAATTTCTACTCTCTCAAATCTCTAAATCTCTAATATCTCAAAAGGAGTTTTGTGTAATGACTTCTAAAATTTCTCTAGCATCATCTCTCATCTAGTCTCATCGTATCACTCGTTGATACTGCTCTAGTCAGCTAAAATCAAGGAAATGGGCAATTATTAATTGCATGAAAAACTTACATTGGTTCTGACAATTCTCTCTTTCCTCGTAATGCATGAAACCTATATCTTCTGCACTTACGGAAATGGTGGAATCGCTATGATAATCCACCAATGGTTTTCCTTGATTTCCTTTGGCTGCCATCTATTTCAGGATTTATGAAACAAAATATTTATATTATGTATCTTAAGATTTTTGTGCATTATATGCTCTCTTAGTACATCTACTACCAGGTATAAGATATAAAATTTTGTTTCGTGCTTCTGAATTGCCTCAGACGCACAGCAATCTGATACAATCCGAAACGGAATTATCAAGTTTTCAAATATCACCACCTCATATTTGTAAACCTTACTACAAAAGCGGTATCACGCACTCCAATGAAAACCTGTTGAGTTAGGTATGGCCATTTTACAAATACGGGATGAATACTTGAATCTTATAATATCCCTAGCTTACAAACAAACAACACAGCACAGCAAGCATTGTATGAAAGAAGCCCTGAAATAATAGTTATCACTAATCTTACCATACTGCAGTTTTTGTAGTTTAGTGAAATAAATAATTCCCCAAATTTTTCATCAATATATATAGTCTCAAAAACATCTCAATCTCTGGATTATGTTTATGGAATGTGAAACATCCAATTTTACATGCTCCAAGCAATGTATGTAGAATCTTCAAATCTACATGCTCCAATTCTCTAGGTGTGGTATGTAAATTCTATAAAATTATCCAATCTAAAACAGAAAGTATGTTAGCACAATTTCTAAAGTTTCCATAATCTCAGGCTCTGAAAGGTTTAAATAAACACTCTGAAATTTCCTCATGTAAGCCTCTCGAATGATGTATGTACATCTCTCAAATTATGACTCTGAAAAATACTCTAAATTCACATAATATTACTTTCTCAAATGATGAATGTGAAATCTCTAAATTTACAAACATCTAAATCAATTTGATACAATGAGTATGCAGAATCTATATCTGCATAATCTAAATCTATAAAACATGTGTATATTAAAATATCTCATTTCTCTAATCTGAATCTCTATCATCTGAATCTATAAAACATGTGTATAGCAAAATATCTCATTTCTCTAATCTGAATCTATCATTTAAATCTATAAAACTTGTGTATAGCAAAATATCTCGTTTCTCTAAACTGAATCTATCATTTAAATCTATAAAACATGTGTATTGCAAAATATCTCGTTTCTCTAAACTTCAACTGTCAATAACCGTTAAGAATCAAAGTTGATTCCTTGTCTAATAGATAGGTAAACACATTAACCAAATATAGTATATACTGTATAACAGGAATTCTCTATTTCAGGAATGAATATGAAATAAATCATTTCCATTCACCAAACTAACTAAAATATCTCTAGCCTCATAATTAAGTAGAAATTCAACTTACCTCAATGTTTTTCTCGTTGTTTTACACAACGTATTTTCGGAATAAGTGTTTACCTAGTTACAGCGCAGTTTAAGCATGCCCTGGAGCCCATTACCTATTGGATTATATATATTTGGGTTATATAAATACAGAGTATTCATTAATACACATATAATGATATTAATCGTTTATTCTCAAGACAACTAACTCTAGTAAGTCTAAACTCTATCTCAAAAACAAGTACAGTTTACAAGACACAAAGGAAGGCCCTGACAGAAGCCAGGTTAGAAGAGGCTGTCACTCTAAAGTCTTGTCCCCGACCTTCGCTCTCGACCACCGAAGGTCCATTCTTGTTTTCTCTCTCGATGGCCCTCGATGGCCTCGCCACGCGCAGACTCGTAGCGCCACCGCACGACATGCAATAACACTATCAAGTGTAGGGTTGGTTGTCTCTCTCGTAATCTGTTCGGATGAAGTAATATTCTAACAATATCTACATCCATGACATTGACATTCAATTTGAATAATTAGTCCAAGTTATTTTTCTTTTTATTCTGTTGATGAGATAGTAATAGGCCGTATTCAAACCTTCAATGTCTGTACTCCTGTTAATGGATTTTTCATCTTGTTTAATTGAGATCATTTCATGTAGTAAGCGTTTCTTTAAAATTTTTTGGTGTCCTAATATTTTTATTGAATCGATGTTAAAATCAAAAGAATGGAGTGTATTTGACACATGTTCAGCTAAAGCAGTGTTGTTAGCTGAAGATCCTACCAAAAAAGTTCAAGCAAAACTTAATAAGATAATATACTCTTTATACAAAGCAGGAAAAATAGATGAAACCACTTATAAGTTCTTAAAATGTAATAACGGTTTATGTCCTAAAGCATATTTTTCACCAAAGATACATAAAGAAGGTCATCCTCTAAGACCTATTGTTGCTTATATTGGGAGTCCCCTCTACAATCTTACCAAATTCTTATCAAATCTATTGTCCTATGCCTTCGACAAAGATGAAAGATACGTGAGGAACTCTTTCGAGTTCATAGATAATATAAAAAATGTAATCCTCCCAGATAGTTATATTCTGGTTTCTCTCGATGTAACATCTTTATACACAAATATACCTATTGATCTTGCCATTACATTAATAGAGAAAAAGTGGAATCAAATCGAGCCACATACAACCCTATCAATGCAAGAATTCTTACAACTTTTCAATTTTTGTGTTGAAAATAGTGTCTTTATCTTTAACAACAAATACTATAAACAGATTTTTGGACTTGGAATGGGGAACTGTCTTGCTCCTGTGGTAGCTGACATTGTTATGGTAGAAATTCAAAAGATCGCTCTAGGCCGAATTTCCTTCTGCACACCTATTTTTAAGAGATACGTGGATGATATCTGCACGTCGATACCAGCCGATAAGGCAGATGAGATCATCACTGTGTTTAACAGCGTACATTCACGATTAAAATTCACCATTGAAATCGAATCACAGAAGGGCACCTTACCTTTTCTGGACGTTTTGCTGATAAGACGCTGTAATGAAATAAAATATAATTGGTATCGAAAACCTACTTTTTCAGGCAGAGTTTTAAATTTTAATTCAAAACACACTATCACACAGAAAATTAATATTATCAACAATTTGAAAAATAGAGCTCTGAAACTGTCATCTCCAGAATTTCACCAAGATAACTTGAACCAAATAAAATCTATTTTACAGAGAAATGACTATCCCACCAAGATTATTGAAGAAATTATTTACAGAAGAAATCGAGAACTGATTCAAGATGAAATAATCGAAAACAAAAAATTTTACGCCTTGACTTACGTTGAGGGTTTATCTGAGCAGATCAAAAGAATTATTTCATCGCTTGGTGTCGACATAGCTTTTCGATCTGATAACACAAACAGAAAGCTTTTCTCAAGGTTAAAGAGTACAACTCAAAAAGAATTGTTGAGTAATGTTATCTACAAGATTTGTTGCAAGGATTGTCAATCTACATATATAGGACAAACAGGTCGATATCTTAAAGACAGAATCTCTGAACATAAGAGAGATTCCCTCAACATACTCAACCCTCTAAAAAAGAAAAAGGAGAACAACACTGCTTTAGCTGAACATGTGTCAAATACACTCCATTCTCTTGATTTCAACATAGATTCAATAAAAATATTAGGACACCAAAAAATTTTAAAGAAACGCTTACTACATGAAATGATCTCAATTAAACAAGATGAAAAATCCATTAACAGGACAACAGACATTGAAGGTTTGAATACGGCCTATTACTATCTCATCAACAAAATAAAAAAAAAAAAAACTTGGACTAATTATTCAAATTGAATGTCAATGTCATGGATGTAGATATAAACAGTATTCATTATTTACTTATAACATATGTATTATCAGAGAGGTCTGTTCCCGTTTTATCATTTCGTTCGTTTTAGATTATAATTTGATGGTGTCAAAAAGTGATATTTATTTCATATATTTCATGATTCTGACAAAAAAACCGCAAATAGACTGTAAGTAATTGGTTTCCCCTTTTTAATGTAAAATCATCAAGTACCTTTATGCTGGGCTGGATTGATTTTAGTGTTTCTCTCACTATTCGTTTTTTAAAAAATTCCTTTTTTGCATTGTATTGTTCAGATATTTATGTAATTATTTATTCAATTGTAATGTCCCATTGTATATTCCAACATGATTTATTTATTAGTGTTTTTAAAAAAAAAAAATCTTGTAATTTATTATAGAGCCCTGAAGAAGATTTTTGAATAAAATCGAAACATGTCGGCAATGGTCTGAGAAGTGGTTTTTGTTCCAACAACCTGACCTTCAACCCTGTCAAGAAAATAGTTCATCATTAAAAAAGGTCTCAAACCAATAACTCATTCTGGTATTCCCGAGGTACTCAATTAACTTGAAGTGGATTGATGTTCGAATGATAATCGAAAACTTGAAGGCAATGAAATATACAAACAGTTCATCTGATATTATGGTAAATAGGGAAATGTTTATTCACAGTATATCTACTTGGTTTTTTTGTCATGTGTTGTTAAGATCATTGCTGTCAACTGTTATTATAAGGAAGTCATTTTTGGAATTCAATATCATAGAAACGGTTTGATTCAGAATACGATACGCTAAATAAATTCCAATCAAAATTATGACAACAATTGGATATGTAATAATAAACAGCGAATCCCATTGGAACAATAAGAACTTTGTTTATTTATTGAATAAATTTCAGCCCGGAGGGAGTGGAAATATGTATACAAAATGTTGGAAAAGTTAGAAAAGTGTTACAGTCACCAAAAGTCATATCAACCCCGTTAACCTATATACATGTACTTCGTTATGACTTTTCAACTCATACATTATAATCGATTTTTCTTCATTGTAAGAGAATTCAAAAACGAATTGTGGAATAATAGAGGTTTCATGAAAGAAACCTGACTGCGAAAAAAATTTCTGAAACACTTTCGAGCATAAGACAACTTTTTTAGGATAGGTCTTGGAACTAGACATTATATGCAAAACTTGATATATAAATTGACCAATGAGGAGTGCATCAAGTTTGGTGCTACAAAAGCTTTCTTAAACTTATATATGATGAAATTAACCTATATACTATCGGATGTATACAACCTATCCATATGTACAAAATGTCTTGGAACTCAACGTTAGTCATATATATATATATATATATATATATATATATATATATATATATATATATAATTCGTAAGAAAATTATTGATCGCAATATATCTAACATTCTTATCTATTATATATATATATATATATATATATATATATATATATATATATATATATATATATATATATATATATATATATATATATATATATATATATATATATATATATATATATATATATATAAATAATATATATATATATATATATAAATATATATATATATATATATTTATCCAACAGACGTATTCAGTCCCGTTATACTTGGCAGGCTACCTCAGACCCATGTGATCCGAGTGTTTTCTTGGAGTGTATATGTGAAAAATCAGCTGTTTGAAAATATAACTCCTTAGGCATCCATAGAGGGGAAATTTTTTTTTTCATTCAAGAAAGTTATATATTCTGTTCTCTTTTTGAGACCCGTCACGTTCCGCCGACTTTTCATTCCCACATATACTCGACTGACATGTACAGCCCACCTTGTCGATCCCAGCGGTGTTGTCAGATTACAGGGTCTTATCGCGTCTATTCGATATACCATTTTGTTATAATTGTATAAGTGGCGTTGAGAACTGAACAAATCAAGATAATATTGCATTTTTCGCATGGTTCAGCTATTTCATGAAATATGTTTATTGAATAATATCAACTGTTACTTTGAATGAATGAAAATTTGTTAGAATGTCCGTAATTTTCGAATATCGAGAAGAAATGATCTCAAACGATTGTAATTGAATTCAGAAAATATCGATATCTTACAATATATCCGCCAATCACGATTATATTATGTCTGAATCTGGAGTTAGGTGATGAAATAAGTTATCTGAAATTTTGGTTATGAGTTCTTGTGTTTGATGAGAGCACAGCGAAACTTTTATGAGATGAGTTGTATTTAATCGACCATTATAGCGAGAAAACATCAAGGATGGCAAAATAGATATTATGATTTTGTTAATTTATAATAAGTTTAATACTAATACTTCTTAGTTACAACTAAATTGAATACGATAAACACTCTTAGAATTTGTCTCAGAACTGAAATCATCTGGAAAAATTAGAATATGTGAGTGAAATAGATATTGTGATCGGGTACTTGATTAAAAAACTCATTGAAAATATAATTAATATTTCAGTCTCAATGAAATATTTTTATTAACAATCTATTTTGCTGGAATTCTATATATACTAGGATTTAAATTCTAACTTAGTCATCATTCTGGAAACTTGGTGAATGCGTGGAAATGAATTCCATACATTTATGTTTTCTGGGAGGCTTCTTATTCCTTACATGATTCTCAAAGTGTTTGAAGTACTAAATTCTTCTCCTCTCCTGGCCATATATGACGTTTCTGTTTTACTTCTTCACTTTAAGTGACCACGTCAGTTGAAGAACCTTGGAATATAAGTATCAAATATTAGATTTTTTTTGAAACATTCTGGGCTTTCACTGCCATTATCTCAAACAGAACCTATATAAAACATTTAATATTCCTGCCTACTTCAATAGGTGTACAGGGTGGGCAAATTTCGATGTTTTAGCACTACAACTTTTAAACCATTAGACATAGACAAAATCTCATACCGATTCTCGGTTTTTTTTTCTGAGAAAGTAACAAGATTAGTATTCATTTTTGGCCACCTTCTTTTGTTTTCGAGTTATAAGCGAAAATTGGGAAAATACTGAAGATAGAGCTCTGAAATTGAAACATTATCGAGGCACTTTTTCACGTAAAATCCAGTAGCGGTCTTGTTTTTTCAAGAGGGTCATTAATTACGAAGCTCCGACCCAAAATTATTTATTTTGATTCAAACCACACAATGTTATATATTTTTGAAATCAGGAAAAATTAAGCTTTCAAGAAATGACACAGAAATTTAGTGTTTCCCTTTGAAAAAACATAACTGGATTCTACGTAAAACAGTGCCTGTATAATGTTTTAATTTCGGAGCTCTAGCATCAGTATTAGCGGAAATATAAAAGTTTTTCGATATCGCCATTTTTCCAATTTTCGTTTATAACTCGAAAATAAAAGCAGGTGGCCAAAAATGAATACAACTCTATTTTCTCAGAAAAAGAGACCGAGTATAGGGTATCAGATTTTGTCTATCACCTCAGGTTTAAAAGTTGTAGTGCTAAAACATCGAAATTTGCCCACCCGGTACACTCTGTTTGTGAGGAACAAATCATATTGGGCCTCAGATATAAAACAGAAATTAACTATTGAACTGCTCAAAATAGTCATCATTTATTTTTCGTTGCAATTAAGTTTTGAAATCATAATACAATCGTATGTTTTTTCAGATGTAAATCTGAAAAATTTCTATGCTAATTGATTTTTTTCCGTCTGAAACATATAAAACACTTAATATTAATTATTCATCAAACTTCAAAAATTATCGAAAGTTTTACTTTCACATGTCAAATATCATATTAAAATCTGTGGACTTCAGATAATGTGAATTGTCGGTGGGCACCAAGATCTATGAATTTAACTTCGTTAGATTTGTCCCTTTGATCACATTTGAAGAGCACCATTCATCAGTTGAAAAATTTTTTAAAGAAAATACCTGGCAATAATAAATTGAGAGGCTTTTTATATAGTTTGATGAGCAATTTATATATCATGTTAACAGACATACGGATGGAATGACATACATACAGACAAATAGGCATACAGACGGAAGGACAGACAAAGAATTTGACCTTTGATTTTTCATCCGGGAGTCGAAACTCTATTGTTTCAGATAATTTTCGGCTTATTATGCGAAAACGAAAACTTTCCTCGAAAAACGAGCGCGCAAGAACTATTTTTCTCATCTTTAACATTCTGTGTAATTCGAATTAGAAATGCATGTATGGGGTCCTAGGGAAAAATTAAAATACTCTTGGCTAGGAATAACTTTAAATATATTAACACTATCTTTCAATCTGTGATGATGACCCATCGATGCACATTGCTTATTTAAATGAACCTCTCTTTCAAAGTCGATACCTACAGAACAGATTATCAGTTGTTTCATAATTTGTATCACTAAAATTAGTGAGGCAATAATAAGTTATTGCTTCGAACAATATCATAATCTAAAGAAATTGTCTCATGGAGTATTCATAATCTATTCTATTTAAAAATATAATAATAATACCTGTCGCAATTTTTACTATGCAGTTGCTGCGCGCGGACATTGTTCCTTCACTTCTCAACACGACTTATACCAATTAAACGATGCTACAATAACACGAACATTTCGCGCCCTTTTTATATCGAATAATCAAGATCGAACTCGACATGCGAGAACGCCACACTCTGTATATAATTGTTATGGTCAATCAGCGTCTCCAGTCCCTCAATGTGGTAGGCCGAAAATAAAAGGCAACTATTTCTATATTAGATATTTCATCTTTTCTGTATATGGACCTGAAAGTAACACTTGGCTACTTATACAAGCCCAGTGAATACGGGCGTCGTCATGAGAATTACTCTTTTGGAATTTTCTGTACGCAGCTCGTAAATCATATATTTAAGCTATTTACATTATATGAAGGTGATGTAAAGAAGGAAAATGACTTCATGATTTGATTCTTGTATGGAAATTAGAAGGAGTATCAACTGTATATGGAAATAAAGTGATTAATTTATCTATTTCACAACAACAAACAACATCTACGCTTTGTTCCATCAAAATCGTATGAGAATGAAAAATTGTTGGTCATTCGAAAAAATTCTTCTTCTCATTTCATATCAATGAGTTAGTGCACCATAGAATGAAATATTCTAAGATTTCGTGTGTCTGTATAGAAAGTGGTCAGATATACTCGTAAGCATCGATTTATTTCAAAAAAAGTATCTACTCTACTCTACTCTTTCGATATTCTTTTCCAAAGTCTGATTATATGTCTGAAATATCATCTTCACAAAAATAATTTCGAACATTATGTAGAGTAATTGTATTCGATGTTCATTCAGAGCAGTTACAAATATCAATAACCATAAACTCGCCAACACACTATTAGAGCTGTACGGAATGTATCTTGGAAATGAGGCTGATTTCGAAAAATAATTGAACTACTCCTTCTAATTTTCATACAAGAATCAAATCATGAAGTCGTTTTCCTTCCTTACATACATCACCTGCATATAATGCAAATAGTTTAAATATTTCATTTTCGATCTGGGTACAGACAATTCGAAATGAGCATTTCTCATGATGACGGCCGTTTTTACCGGGCTTGTATAAGTAGCCAAGTGTTAGTTTTAGGTTTATATACAGATAAGATAAAATATTTAATATTGAAATCGTTGCCTTTCATCTGCGGTCAACCACATTGAGGGAATGGAGACGTTGATTGACCATAACAATTATATACAGAGTGGGGCGTTCTCGCATTTGGGTCCGATCTTGTTTATTCGATATACAAAAGGGCTCGAAATTTTTGTGTTATGGTGGTATCGTTTAATTGGTATGAGTTGTGTTGAGATGTGAAGGAACAATGTCCGCGCGCAGCAACTGCATAGTAAAAATTATCATTATATTTTTAAATAGAATAGATTATGAATACTCCATGAGACAATTTCTTTAGATTATGATATTGTTCGAAGCAATAACTCATTATTGCCTCACTAATTTTAGTGATACAAATTATGAAACAACTGATAATCTGTTCTGTAGGTATCGACTTTGAAAGAGAGGTTCATTCAAATAAGCAATGTGCATCGATGGGTCATCATTATAGATTGGGAGATTGTGTAAGTATATCGAAAGTTATTCCTAACCAAGAAAATTTTAATTTTTTCTTAGAACCTCATACATGCATTTCTAATTCGAATCACACAGAATGTTAAAGATTAGAAAAATAGTACTTGCGCGCTCGTTTTTCGAGGAAACTTTTCGTTTTCGAATGTTAAGCCGAAAATTATCTCAAACGATAGAGTTGCGAATCCCTGATGAAAAATCATAAGTCAAATTCATTGTCTGTCCTTCCGTCCATATGCCTGTTTGTCTGTATGTATGTATGACATTCCATCCGTATGTCTGATTATCTTTTCGTACGTCTGTATGTCCGTCCATTCATCTGTTTCTTGGTCTGCCCTTCTGTATATCTGTTTTCAAGCTACACAAAGAAAATTGAAAATGGAGTATAAAGAAAAGTTCCCATACCATTCTTATCATTGGTACTATAGTAATGAAACAAAAACATTCTACAGGAGTTTTTTTCAGTAGAATCTATTTGTGTAATCATTTTTTATTGCTGTTAGTTATTATAGATGTGATACAATCTTGTGGTTTTTGAATGTTAATCGAAAAAATTTCTATGAGAAATGAAATCGCTTTTTATTTCCTTTTCATAATGATAACATGGAATATAAATTGCTCATCCAACTATATAAATAATCAAAAAATTCAGTTCCACATAGCAAGTCACCCTAAAGCCTATCCATTATAATCTGTGAACTTCAGATATATTCGGTGGCCACCAAGTTCTCTGAATTTAACAGTGCCGGATAATTTATTTGGAAATTTTTCAACTGATGAATGATACTCTTTGAATGTGACCAAAGGAAC
This sequence comes from Harmonia axyridis, assembly GCF_914767665.1. NCBI lineage: Eukaryota > Metazoa > Arthropoda > Insecta > Coleoptera > Coccinellidae > Harmonia > Harmonia axyridis. The sequence goes on along the minus strand of NC_059507.1, from coordinate 17,737,281 downwards.
AAATCTAACGATAGTAAATCTTGGTGGCCACGGACAATTTCCCTTATCTGATGTCCACAGATTTCAATAAGTCATTTGCCATGTGAAAGTAAAACTTTCGATGATTCTTTAAGTTTGATGAATAATTTATATTTAGTGTTATATATGTTTAGAAAGAAAAAGAATTGTTATTTTTCATAGAAATTTTTCTGATTTACATCGAACAAAATACATGTTTGTGTTATGACTTCCAATATTTATTGTAATGAAAAACAAATGATGATTATTTTGAACAGTTCAATAATTAATGTTTATATCTGAGGCAAAATTTGATTCGCACCTCACAAACAGAGTGTACACCTTCTCAATATGCAGGAATATTAAATGTTTTATATAGGTTCTGTTTCAGATAATGGCCGTGAAAAGCCCAGAAATCTTATATTTGATACTTATATTTCAAGGCTCATCAACTGACGTGATCACTCAAAGAAGTAAAACGCCATATAAGGTCAGGAGAGGAGAAGCAATTAGTACTAATACACTTCAAGAATCATGTAAGGAATAAGAATCCTCCCAGAAAACATGAATGTATGGAATTCATTTCCATGCATTCGCCAAGTTTCCAGAATGATGCCCGAGTTCGAATTAAAATCCTGGTATATAAAGAATACTAGCAAAAATAGAGTGTAATTGAAAATATTTGTTTGAGACTGAAAAGTATTCATTTTATTTTTGTTTTGTTATTTTTAAACCTTATTTGCAGACTTGCAGTTATGTGATATTTTCAGTTCTTATTATAATTATATTTTCAATGAATTTTTCAATCAAGTACCCGCTCACAATATCTATTTCACTCACACATTCTTATTTTTCCAGATGATTTCAATTCTGAGACAAATTCTAAGAATATTTATTTTATTCAACTAGTTGTAACTAAGAATTAGATCATTCCAGTTATCGATATAACATTTATATCAATGCTTTTATTTTGATTCATTCTTTTTAGTTTCGATATTCCTATGAATTTCACAGAAAACGTTCAATATTTCCTCATAACACTATACCAATCTATTGTATTCTTCCTTAACACTCCTAATTGATTGAATTCAAACCGTTCTTTTTATGATTGGCCATCATTTCCAACATAGTTTTGATTGTGAAGCATGGTTTTTATTCGGTTCATTTATATAATATTTTCATTGTTTATACAAAACAATATAAAATAAAGTTATATCATAGGTAGTCATAAATCATTAAACTTGATTCTATACTCATCATGTCTGCGCCCGACAGAATCGATTTCGAACGACAATTACTCATCAAATATTCGAATTCAATTGCTTGATAATTTTTTTTTTCAAAATCCGAAGATCAAAGTCTTTGGAGAAAAATGATCGCATGCAGCTCTCCTGTAACAAGCAGAAAAACATGCTGCACTACACAATAACTCAAGTTCTATACAGGATGATTCCAAATAAGACTTGAACCGTGGAGAATAAGTTGGTATGACTCATTTGCGGTCGTTTGAGTCATATTTATTGATAACCCCCAATTTGAAGTTCTTTTGATTCTTAAAAGATTTTCTACCTTAGTTCATTTTTCGTCTTCATTTTCCACGTTGATCCCAATTCGATAATTATTTCGGTTTGAGGTTGAATAGTATGTTTGGCATGCAACTTTTGATTTGCCAGAAATATTTTCGAATCTGGCGAATTTACTTCTTTTTTTCTCAAGAGAAAGTTCCGCATTCACTAGTTTCGTGCAATCATAGGCAGGAAAATTATGAAGAATTTTCGGAAACAGAAATGAAACTTCTTTTCTGGAAGTTTCGTTGATTGATAGGCGTGAAATCATTTACAATAGAATGAGTGTTCCGCATACTCTAGGCTCAACGTTGGTATATTTTGAACGAATTGCTTCCTTATCGAAGGATACATATGACAGAACCTGTTTCGTGCCCAGTGAGAAGTACAGCTCCATCAATTTCGGATTTTTACGTTTGGGACAGATTTAAAAAAATTGTATATGAAAGAACCTCTTACGTTCACGTATGCGTTTCATTCAAGTTAATAAGAAAATTTGTACCACTCATAAAATTTTTCATGTATCTCTGTTCCCTTAAGCAGAATTCCAAGTTCTCTAAAAGAAAGCATTTATCACAACGACTACCTATGGAAAAATACTATTAGTTTTGATAAATTCTTCAAGTATGACTGCTAGGTTCATAATCGAAAGGATCACTATCCAATTCTCATGACGTCGATTCAATGTACCGGGTTTGTATGAGCTTCAAATCGTATGGTTTTTAGATGTATATTTCAGAAAAATGGAATATCCGATTTACGAGCTCTATAAGAACAAATAAAAAATGATTTCTATCGACGTCGGTCCTATATACCGGGTTTGTATAAGCAGTGCGGAGTGTGAGGTTTAAGTTTATATACAATCTACAGCGTTGTCATATTTAGGGTCTGGAGTAGTCGATCGAATATATCAATTATATACAGCGTGTTACTCTCGATATAAGCGCCCTCGCACTGGCCGAACCCTGAAGTTTTCTGTATATATTATGATGTTTCACCGAT